>NC_065508.1:19207367-19408437 GCF_006386435.1 Epinephelus moara | reverse complement strand
GTGTGACAGGGACAGGCAAAGCGAAGGCCTGGAGGGAGGTAACAGATGCTGTTAATGTTGTCTCCGTAGTACAAAGAACCATGTCAGAGGTGAAGCGTAAATGGTTTGATATGAAACTGGAGGCAAAGAAACGCATAAGCACACACACAAAAAAATACAGCAGTCACCAAACAAACAGAAGATTCATTTGTGGGGTTTTGAATGAAGTGGGAACGGGAAACCAGAGATGTTTTGTGCGTGATGGATAAACTCTAAATCAGTGATGGCTGTCGGAATGTAGAGCTATTTAATATTTATTTTAACAAATGATACGGATAACATATAGCCTACAGCAGTTTTGTATGCACTGTCTTCAAATTATTTGAACCTCAATAGCCTAAAGCTTTGTTTTATACAACGTAAATTAAACATTTTTCAAATCAGATTTATTCATTCAAATGATCAAAAAGCCAAAAAACAAAACAAAAAAAAAAACCTGCTGCCCCTGCTGAACCCAGGCACCGAGGCCGAAGAGGCTGTGATCCGGCTGTCCTTACGGATATTTTTATTATCATCATTCAACATGTAGAAAGAACATGGAATCTATTGAGTCGATTTACATAGATAATTCACAATCATGAACCTAATCTGGATCTTAAACCTGCTAATGGCCAACTAATTTAACTAAATGTGTTATATTTTTAATATTTTGTCATGTTTAGATTGCGTGTTTCAAAGGCATCTGTGTTTTGTGTACATAACAGAGCGCAATACGAGTTATAGCAATATTTATGCGCTTTACTAAATTTACACAAGCACTACGAGTGGTCAGGAGCAGGAGTAGAGTTTTTTAGTAGCTACGAAAAGATCGGAGCTACTAAAATATTGATGAATGCGGACATGCACGTAAATTTCCGTCTGCGAACAGTTTACACACAAATTCCTTCTGCTCACGTTTCATGAATGAGACCCATAGTGTTTGGACCCAGTGGCACCAGTGTCCCCCCTCTAGACCTAGGTTCCCTGCAACCCTATGTCAAACTCATGGTCTCAAATCTTGGTGTCAAAATGGACAATGCTTTTAAATTTGACAAGCAGATAAATGTGGTGGTTAGTTCCAGTTTTTATCATTTGAGGCTTCTTGCTCAAATTAAATCTGTGTTGTCTTTTAATGATTTTGAACGAGTGATACATGCTTTTATTTCAACACGACTGGACTACTGCAACGCACTTTATGCTGGTTTAAACCAAGCCTCTGTTGCACGTTTGCAGTTGGTTCAGAATGCTGCGGCGCGACTACTAACTGTAACCTGCAAGTATGACCATATCACTCAGATTCTGGCTTTCTCCACTGGCTCCCTGTTCGCTTCAGAATTGATTTCAAAATCTTATTGTTCGCTTTCAAATCGATACATGGTCTGGCGCCTCAGTACCTCTGTGATATTATTCATGCTAAGACTCCCCTTAGGTCATTGCGCTCCTCTGACCAGCTGCAACTTGAGGTCCTTATGACAAAATTGAAAACCAGAGGTGACTGTGCTTTTTCAGTTGCAGCACCTAAATTGTGGAATGCACTTCCATCCCACGTCAGATTGGCCCCCACCCTCGAATCTTTTAAATCTCGTCGAAAAACCCACCTTTACACCTTGGCTTTTAATTCAAACTGAGAGTTTTGTGGTCTTTTGCCCAGTCTTTTCTGGCTGTTGACTAGATGCTTGTGTTTCTTTGTTTCTGTGTTTATGTTTTTAGCTATTTTTGTGCACGTATTTTGTTCTGTACAGCACTTTGGTAATCCCTGTGATTTGTAAAATGTGCTATATTCAATTCAAATAAACACAAGAAATTTGTGCTCTAGATAAAGGGTCAGCACTCAGTGAATAACCTACTAAGCCCTATGATAAGCTATTATGGCAAGGCTTAACTATACAGACCAGTGAGCAGTGATAACCAACATGTCTTTGGGGTCATCAGGTGGGAACCTCCTTTCACCAGCGTTTCGTCTAGTTGGTCCCACGACACCTCCAGGAGGCTTCTCTGGTGTCCCAGAGACACTCCCCTAATGCCAGGTCTCACTGCTCCCTGCACCAACCCAACAACCTCCTTTACCTTACTTACACATGGCTTTCTCAGCCCAAACAGCACTGCCACCTTCAACAAACCCAAGCTCCTTTCATGCGAGCTCCAGGTAGAGACAGTGCTGATACTACCTTTCCTAGCACATTCACCATACTCTATTTCACACCACATATCATAACTCCAATATAAGCTAAAGTTAAAGGAGATAGATACACTCACAGGATCAGCAAACACATTCACCTTGCAGCAAAGGGATTCAAGTAGCCCACTCCCACACTTAAATAACCTACCTCTTCCTGGATTTTCTCCTGAGAGGACAAATTGGTGGATCTCTCCACCTGATCTCAATGAGTTATGTACCCTGCTTAGTAGTTCCCCCTGCTGACCCCCAACTGACATTATTTTTTCTCATCCAGATCCACTGACTAGCTCTGGCTGCTTCATCTGACGTTTCCTTCACTGTCTTCCTCAAACTCTGTCCCCGCACCCCGAGTTCCCCCAGGAGCGAGACACTCCAACTAGGTCCCTCCAACTAAGCTTCCTCTTCTCTACACTTTCCCAATTCAACCACTGTCCCTGCTTAGCCTGGGCCACTACCTTTGCACCCCTTAATATCTCCTCCTGTCTACATATCTGTTCCACAACCAGCTTTCTTTTATCTTTGAGACCTGCTTTATTCCATACCGTTTTGCCTGAGCCAAACCCCAGGCCTCCCAGGCCTCCCCGGCCAAACTGAACATTACCTACAATCTCTGCATATATATAGATATAAGGTAGGGCTGCACGACACGAGGAAAGTATGCGGTAACGCTGTTGAGTATTGAAATAACGATATTACTGAACTGGACACGAAAGGCACCAATAAAAAACAGAATGGCCGTTACATTTTAAAGTGCAGTTTTCTACTGATACATTCTTTCAAATAACTAAAAATGTGTTTATCTTGCAAGTTGACATCACAATGACGATTAAAAAAATAATATATTGTGCAGCCCTACTGCAAGGTTACTGCTCACAGCTCCCACAAACCCAGAGACACGCGGTTGCTTTAAATACAACATCCCTGTGAATTTAAATCACCCAGAGAAGGTAAACATCTGCCAAGGACACACAGTGCTGAAAACACAAGGGCAGAAAATCTCCTCTGAAGCATCAGGAAGACTGTTAACTCACATTAGTTTTAAACCGTCAAACAGTCAATAGGTGAATGTTTGCTCCGAACATCTTACACACTTAAATAAATACTGCTCTGTTTGCACCATGCTTCATTTTTCTCCCTTTGTTTTAAGTAAAAGTGCCGAAAGCTTTAAACAGTAAATGAGCTGTTGTGTGCAGAGTGCAAAGAATCACAGATGTACTAATCTTATTTGTAGCTGTTGACTAATGCAGTGTAGAGGATGCATTAAAAGGGCATCTTGATTTAAGGGGAAATCACATGAATTGAGCTTGGGCCTTTGAAGCATCTGCTCTCAAAACAACTGCACGCCTTGGTGAGTACAGGGTCGGCCTTTTCCCAACCTTCTGTGACAAATGACCATATCACTTTCATCAGCTTAAATCTGTTCCACTTGGCGTCGGCTTTCATGTTTCAAAAGTCTATTTCTAATTAGATGGACTGGACTGCAGCCTCACTGGAATCAGTTGGAAAGCCGTAATGAATATGATCCTGACCGGAGCACAGCCCATTTAAATGGATGAACAGAGAGAGATGGAGAGGAGGAAGGCATGTTTTCCCGTTGCCCACATACGCCTGTTATGAGAGCGAGAGTGAGGGTGGACAAGGAAGGGAAGAGACAAGTGTGTGTGTGTGAGCACAGGCAGCTCTTGCTTAAAAACTCTGTATTTCTGGCACACTCTACACCTGAGCAAGCCAGACAGCTTTCCCAGCGACTGACTCCCTGAGCTTGACTCCTGACAACGACGGCAGTGCCCCCGCCATCTGCCCAAGATTGAAAAACACTCTGATGATATCGCAAGGGAACGGCGGGGCATCTTGAGTCACGTCTTCAAAATGGGCTATCATCTTTCATAAACAACCTCCTCTGCAGAAAAGTCTATCCATCTTCAGAAGTCACTAACTCGACCCAAGTTTGAGACCGCTGGCTGTTGTGAATATAAGAATCTATTTACAGGTCGGAGGCTTTGTTTTTACGGAACATGTCGCCGAAACATTATGAAGATTCAGTGACAGAGGTGTGATAGATGTGCTGGAGGGTAAATCTATCTCATTTTCCACACCTGTTTCCTGGCAGCGCAGGGTTTATCCACCTTTTTGGTCTGACATAAACTGATAGGACAAGAATACAAAGTGTGAGTGTGAGTCGGAGTACACAGAGAGGAAAGTTCTCTGAAGACAGAGTGGTAAAGGATAATCCTGACCACAATGGATTTAAACCCGCTGTGGATGTCCACTTGCTGTTATCACTGAAACATTTCCAAACAGCAAGACACCATTTATTATTTATCTCCAAATATCAACAAAACGGAAAATACATTTACGTTCTCAAAAAGAAACAGTGCCTCCTAAAGTCCTACATACAAAAGAAAACATTACTTCCTCACAAGTACAGTCACAGTATAAAAGTACCAACAAAATTATTGCATTGACGCGTCAAAGGTTTAAAACTGAGTTGAATTGGGCCACCTGGATTCCACAGTTCAATATTCTGTTAACACACATCAACCTTCCTATTGTGACTACGTCAAATTTGACTCGTTTCAAGTTAAAATGTTTCATAAATATTAAGCCTGACCTTTGGAGATGAAGATGGCTGATTGTTGGAGCGTTCTGACTCTAAAGGCTCATTTATACTCCTTTTACATACGAAAAAAGATAAGTCCATTTCAAACGATGCGAGCGTCACTGCCCCCATACTTCCATGCGTCCTTTATGATGGCATACATACAACCAAGGTCATTATATTGTTCCTTTAAATGGAGGCAGTGTTGTAGACAGCTGTGGTCTGTGTAGCCAATAATTACATCCCGACATGTGGATGGAGAATTCATCTCACAAATTTCACTATATATTACCAATATGTTCTGCTCTACCACTATTTAAATTTCTTCCTCATCTCCCTACGGTCGTATCTGGCTTCAACTTTGCAAATACGGACGGAATGAACACAGAGTACGAACACAACGCTCCACACAGAGATGTGTCCAACATTAAGCATATAGGAGCCATATCCTGACCCTACACCTCTTTACTAATCTTAACCTGTTTGGCAATGGCAATAATCACCAACTATTGATTTCCTAACCCTTGAATTTCTAATTTTCTAATTTTTTTTTTCTTTTTCCTCTCTTTTAATTGGTTTATTAATTGGTTCACCAATTCTTCTTATTTTAAATTAAGGGTTGAAATATGTTTGGGAGTTGTCCATACAAAAAGAGTGACTATTATCAAGACTAAGACCTGTACCAGTGCAATGTTACGCCTCTCAAAGTCAGAATTACAGTCCCCTAGCCTCACTCAAACCCATGTCATACTTAAGATATACTATGCAATATTTTCATATGAAATAATGTATAAATACATAAAGAAGTAATCCCTCTCATTGATCACTTATGACCTGCCCTCAGTGTGTGGTGGTGTATTTATCTGCAGAGACTCTGCCCTCTGCCTGGATTTTATTATTTTCTTTTTATTTTCTGTGTTCAGGGTGTTTAGGGGCGCTCAGGTGAGGTTGGGGCTTTATAAAAAGTTAGCTACCAGGTGCCAGATTGTATGCAAATAAAAAAAGGCAAAACATCAAATGAGAGTGAATCTAGGAATGGATTTTACTTTCACTTTCCATGGTGAGCGTCTTTACAAACAGTAACTCGTGATCCTGCATAGAACACCTCGAAGTGAATCCAGAGCAAGGGAACATTGTCTTCAGGTTTCCTTTATGTGCTACATAGAGCTGGGAAACATAAGACCCTGGGAACATCAGAATGACCCCTTGCTGCACTGCTAGCAGGATTAAGAACTTCTAGTACCACCTTCAAATCCAAACAAGAAATCCTACCACATGTATTTTGACTAATTTCCAGCATTAATGCAGGGGTACGTCTATAGCAACAGGACTGATGCATTAATTGGTTTCTACATGTAAAAGTAGCAACCATTTATTGTTCAACATAGAGCCAAAAGATAGGGACACTCTCACCTCCACCAGCTTGACAATGTTGACATGGTCCAGTTTTTTGAGAATGGCAATCTCCTGATAGACCCTCTCCAGGGGTCCTAAGATTTTGGGCTGCTCTCCCTGAGCTGCTTTGGGTCCCCTTGGGGGCGGGCGACCTGCAGAACACCACACAAACCAAATACATAACTAAATGATTCATTCAATCAAGATTAGTCTTGGTGAGAGCAATCATACAACATGATGATCTATAGACATGTGACTGCTTTTGTTTTGGTAGTGCTCTTATGTCTTAATGTAAACAGTTTCAAAACTGTCCAAAAATATATTTAAAGGGTAATTTCTGTACTTTTCAACCTGGAGCCCACTCACAAAACACGTCTTGGTTTGTCTTTCCATTGTTGCAATGATCACCATCTCTGGTTTGGTAGAAATTAACCCCTAAATTCATTCAGTTGGATGTGAAAATATGCTGCTTCTATACACGCTAAAATTACTGTTTATTCAAATGTGGTGAGTTGGCGATGGTGATTTTGAGGCTGTTTCTGGTTAAAACAAAGGAGATTATACTCTTTGTCTCTGTAGGGACCCTTTCCATAATGTTGTCAGACACTTAGAATACCAACCTGAGCCTGAGGCAAAAACAAAGCACTTTAAGTGGACAAAGCACTTTAAGTGGACAAAAACTATGTCCATAAACGTGCCCTGAGTGGTTACATTGCAGCCTGTTCCGTGGCCTCCGGTTGCAGCGGTCTCACTCAGTAGTAGACCACTTTCAATAACTGTTGTTCCCACTGGTCATTTAGACACAAAAACATCGGAAAACAGGGTCCAAGTTGAAAAACACCAAGCCTACCCTTTGACTAGAAACCCCTCTGAAAGTTTAAAGTTAACATGATATGTAAACACTCATACAGACAGTGAATTGTGTGTGACTGTTTAGAAGAATAGCACTCACGTGGAAAACCACACTGCTTCATTAACTTCTTCTTGGACACCACCTTCATGGCCTGTAGGAAAACAGAAAATGATTTTGATCACACAGTGTCTTCACATATGGCTAGTGTTAACAATAAAGTGGAACCTCAACCATTCATCAATAAAGATCGATAACTTCTCAAAAGAGAAACTAAACTAGAGCTAAAAGGTGTACAAATAAACATATTGTTAAGACCCCCTTTACAGCTTGCATTAAAATGTGTCTTGCATCCAGATTGTATCTAGACATGATTTAACCTGATTACAGATTAACACCTTGTATTAATATGTTTCTCCAGTGTCAACTTTGAGATCTGATAGCTTTGTCCAGGACCAGTTGTAGCTGTTCTCCACCATTAGCTTAGCCAGTACTGTACTTCATAGATGGCTCAGTTGCAAAATAGTTGCCAAGTTTTGCTTGCATACTTTTGTCAGACCAAACTGAAAGCGGACACTTGGTTTCATCTTGACTCCATCCACCAGTGTTTCGACAATCAATAAGCTATCTTGCTGGTTTTTTTTGCCAGTAACTAAGTAATTAACTTGCTAACTGGCTAATGGCTGCCACCTTGCTGGTCTGACATGTGATTAAGTATTTCCAACCATGTGGCTGTTGTATGTGGATTGAAACCCTAAATGCATTCACGCTTGTGTTCAATGTGGTCGCAATGCGTCTCTCCACAGGCAGTTTGGCCGATCAGGTCACAATCTGTCCTCAATGTGGTCAAGCACTATCTGATTGCAATCCATTCGCCCACAATACATTTTAATCCAATGTGTAAAGGGGGTCTACATGTACATGAAATCAAAGAACGAAACACCTCGAAGGTTTAACTTTCTGTTACAACCCTCAGCAGCTTCCTCACATGTGCCTTCATTAAAGGGAGAAACATGCAAGTTTTGAAGTCAAAGGGTTTATTATCTGTGCAATTATCCTTTGTTAAAAGGTCAGAGGCATCTGAGTCTGAGGCAAGTAAATGTTTCATGGAAAAGAGCATGTATCGGTGTATAAAGGACAACTGCGCGTCTGTGTGTATATGTGAGGGAACAAACTCAAAGCCAAGATGACATCTCGTTACAAGGAATCAGTTATGCAAAGGAAGAAGAGAGACAGTCAGTAACATTTCCCTGAATGTCAGACATTTGTCCAAAATAGTAGAGCCATATCAAGCTGTCAGAATGTCAATGTGATTCCACTAATCACTAGAGATGAAATATTTTCTACTGCTTCGACTTCGTCTTCAGACCCACACGACCAAATATGTCATTTGTTCCTGCTCTCTAATATGACCCACAGGAGCGTTTCCTAAATTAGTGCCTTGAACGGTGGCAGGAGATCAACCAAACAGCAACCAAGCAGCAAGTGATTTAAAAATGAAGCCAACACTGACATGCCAAAAACTGCAGTTCCTCTAATGGCCACTTGAGGCTGGCTCCAAAAGGGAGTCAATCCCCATAGATAATGTTACCACTCTGTCAGTCCCCACAGACCCCATGTTGAAATGCCCAACGTCACTACAGAAGTAAACATGTTTACAGCCGGGTACACAAAAAAAAAAAAAAAAGTTTTGGTTTCTGTAGCTAATTTCCCCGCTCACAATAACTGTTTTTTTTTATATAACTCACATAACACACATTTTATTAAGACCTGAAGTTATGCATAATTAAGGGCATGGCTGCTTTGAGTGACAGGCAGGTGCTGTCCACTGACAAGTTGATACCACAGTGACAACAGTGTTTAGGTTTACAGAGTATAGGCGCCATAGCTGTAACTACTTTAATGTGTTTTCAGTTCATGAAAGTTCATTGATAAATTTTGGTCACCTAAAAAAGTCTTGTTCAGCATTTGGTTGTCCTACAGGACCGTCTAAAGAGTAGGATGTTCAGCTCTCTCCGGTAAGTTCATTTTGTTTAAATGGTTTTAAGACTGTTTTTCGCTGGTAAAAATTAGCATTAGCATTATCACTGTTAACCATAGCTGTAAATGCACCATGCTAACCAAGCTAGCAGCTAGCATTAGGGATAGCTCCACCCTGTCACCCACATATGTTGACTTCTGACTCCCGAAATTAAACTGCCGACAGCCAAATTGCCGAACTCGAGACTTTAAAAAGGGAGTCCACAAACCTATGGGTGATGTCACTGTGGCTATGTTCACTATCTTCGACTATCTTTGACTGGGGTAGGCAATCTGTGGCTCAAGAGCCACATGCGGCTCTTTAGCCCCTCTCTAGTGGCTCTGTGTGGCTTTGACAAAAAAAAATTATATTTTAATTTTCATTTATTGTTGTTGTAGGCCGAGTTTTAGCATGGCGGCTTTTCCTCTAAATTTTGCCAAACCTCAATAGCAGTGGCTAGTCTTGCGGTCCCCTTGCTTTGCTAACAATGGATTTTAAATCCAAAAAAGTAAAAGTCTCACAAGAAAACAGTAAATTTAATAGTGTGTGGACAGATTTCTTTACTTTCACCGCCAACGATGCAAAGCTCAAGTACCAAATAATCACTATTAGCCCACTACAGAGTAGCCACCTTGTGGTAAAACTTGTTAATGAGTGCTCATTTAGATGGATTAGTAATATTGACAGGCTAATTAAGACCTAATAGGCTGTGTTACTTCATTATAAGGCTCAAATGTGTTTTGTAACCCAAGTTCTATGAGATCAACCCGTCCTCATTTCTAAATGTAATGGCTGCAGTTTTAAAGAAGTGGTTAACGTTGTGAACTTTGGTTATGTTGGGCAACAAACCTTCTTGGTTAGGTTTAGGAATAAGATAATGGTTTAGGTTATGATAAGTATGTTTGTTACATGCTGTACCTGACATAAGTTAACCTACGTACACAAGTTAAAATAAGTGAGTGCTGAGTTCTGGTTTCACAAGGGACAGAAACAGCGGGCTCCAGGGTCAAAGTCCTGTGTTTGTTTGACACATCTGTCCACCCCAACCTTCTCCCTGTGCAAGCTTTGTTGCTCTTCATAGTGCATCATCTGACTTCATCCTTTCCATCCTTCAGTCATAATTACAACAGCCATTACAGGTCGCTGTCTAACAATAAATGGAACTATGGGTTGCTTTACAAACAACCTATGTGGTAATCTTTTGGGGAAGGACGGTCTCTCAACACCACAGACAGTTCCGGTGATGTACAGCTCAGCAGTTTCCTCTGAAACTGGTCCCCATGGCTATGACTGTGCACAAACCAGGTCTGGCGAGGAAGCAGATCCTCCCCTGTACACAGTTTCCATGGTGTGCTGCCTCTGTGTGTGTGTTTGAATATCTGTGTGTGTTAGATGGTGGGAGGGTGGTTTATGACTCAGCCACAGAGTCATTAAACAGTTAAAAATTGTCCAGCAATATTCAGAATTATTGCAGCTTTTTTTCGGTTGTAAAGTTGCCATACAGATTGCATTATTCATACCAGGGTTCATTACAGAATCTGGGATTTATGGTGGAGCTCCATAAATAGCTGCCATCTCAAAAGCTAAATTCTGCCTGTGTAGGCAGGTGTAGGTGCGTCATCGCAGTTTTACTCACAATAAATGTGTTTTACCAAACATGAAATTGGGAATGACTATATCTTGCTTTTCAACAAAGTATAGCAATAAATGTGAAAAACACAATCTAAAAGGTAACGTGAGTTCAGTTTACAACCCTCTGATCATATGTGCCGAGGGGGAACTGGTGAGTGGTTCGTGGTGTTGATCAAAGGGAGCCACAATCACGACAGCAGGAACTTTATTTTGTAGAAGCTGGAACATAAAAAGGTTTAAGGACGATGTCAGTCACCATATTGTTCTTTCACTGTGCCACTGTGCCTTTTCTGAATTCTCCAGCACTGTAATCTGTAGACAAAAAAGTATCTGCAAGCAAACAAGACTTCTGCAGCACTGCTCCTTAAGTTTGCTTATTTATTTATTTTGCACCAAAGAAATACAGAGAACTAATTTTTACTGGGTGTTGACATCATGGCTGGATTAACCTCCTCAGAGGCTCAATAGTAAAAGGAAGATGTTTATGTCACTCAGGCTACATCCACATGATGTAATGACGGAGCCTGAAAACACATAACACATAACCTTGACGTACAGGCATGTGCGCACCAGTAAACAGGAGGCAGACTGCCCACTCTGTGGTTGGTTGCATAGTTGCAGAAAATACTACAGAGGAAGAACAGCAATGGTGAAAAGCATGACCAGAGATTTCTTTGCTTGTACCAATGACAAGGTGGAACTGTTACTGACTGGTTTTTCCTGCACAGAGAATTAGGAAGCAGCCGCCTCCATCAAAGTTCCTCTTGTCTCCTGCTCTCAACAAAACTCTGATCGGTGTCATATTGGAAATCACTATTTTCTAACGAGCGTGCATTTGATGGATTTTTGTCATATGTAACTGCAACTGCAGCATTATGCTGCTATGGTGGTGCTAAATCGTAGTCAGTACAGTGCACCGGGAAAGGCGTTGGGTAAACTGCCGAGGAGGAAGAAAACAGCCATCTGTTTCAGACCGCAGCAAAGTTGGAACCAGTCGGACACAGCGTTTGTATATGCTGCTCAATGCACCCTCATATGCATGTCTGACTGCCGTCTTATACTGAGACTGCGTTTACACCAGTGGAATGAAAGGAACTAAATTCGTTTTTTTAATGAACTTACACAATGACATCTGGAAAACATGATGTAAGTTCAATACCTCAGGCCACTGTTCAAGACCAACAAACAACAAAACCAGTTGAGTCATAGTTGTTTCTCCAGCTGCTTTTTTAGGCACCAAACGTGGGTGTTTTTTAGTGACCCGTCACTGGTTTTCCAGTGGGAAAAGCAATTATTTTTACCTAGACATTGCTACATTTATTGCTGTGATTGTGCCCCCCAAAACAGTATTTCAATTAAAAACATGATCTTTTCCTAACCATTGCCAAGTAGTTTTTATGCCTAAACCCATAATCACATTAACAACGGTGTTTTTGAACTTTAGTGTTTCAATATATCCGTGGTTTGCAGAAATGTGCAATGACAACATTTATTCTGCCGACTGGGTTGGGTAATTAAAGTAAAGAAAGCTCACTGGTGCGAGAACTGGGGGCTTCGTCACTAACCATGAAAACTACTATAAAGCATAGGGAGGTAAAGGCTATTGCTAAAAGATGCTGACCATAAACAGTATCACAATCAGAAGTAGATTTTATTTCATTTATACAACACTTCAAAAAGAAAACAGGTTTGCACCAAAATGCTTGACAAAGACAGACCTGTATGTCTACACATACAAGCACAGAGACATATAAGTGCATGGATGAATAAAGCAAGATTAAAATAGACATTAGTTCAGTGTTTCCTACAGAAATTAATTTAATGTGTGGAGGTGCACAAAATCTGCACATTTTCTTTTTTTTTGTGTGTGTGTGTGTGTGTGTGTGTGTGTGTGTGTCCCTTCTCTGAACTCAAAGGTTTTTGTGGGTCTTTGAATGCAGCACAGGCACTCTTCTGGAGAAGCAGCGGATGGATGCTGGTTAGATCCAGCACTGAACCCTGGGAATGCGCAGTTTTCATGCAAATGCAGCTGGTTTCATCTAAAGTAAGTTGGAAAACTATAGACAACACTAAAACTATATGAACTAACAGATGGGTAAGTTTCACTTTCACTGCACTTGGCACTCTGCTGCTCCATCTGTCTGTGCTCTGCCCAGAGGGAGACAGAGGGAGGGAGGAGAGAAACACAGCTTCAAATAGATTTAAATGTGGCGGCTCAAGGCAGATATTGTGGCGGTGCACCCCAAATAAATGAATGTGTGGGAAATCTTGAAGTAAAATTGGTTAAACACAATTAAAAGCCAGATATTTAAAGTGATTCAGTTTATAATGGGCTTCAGTGGTTCGTATTATCACCTTGGAAAATGAATGCAAATTTACTGACGTTCTACTCTACAAAGTAAAACAGGAAAATTGTATGCACACAGACATGGTAACATATTGGCGTTTTTTTGTATATTCTAGATATGGTATTTTTTATTTTATCTTATTTTAACACAAAAACTGGGTCCAGAATCCTGCTTCCATACACAGTACAGCACATATACAGCATATTAACACATATATATACTGCACCTGCTTCTGAGAGTAAATAATTAGCCTCTATATTAATCGCTTCACCAATATGAGTGAATGAATTTGTTTCCTGTGGCCCACCGAGGCTGATGAATGGCCTGCATCACAACTGGAAACCTGCCAGTCAGGTTGTGATCATAGTAATTACACAACGCAGGATGCAACAACAAAACACAGGCATGATTCAAAAACCTTTAGTAACCTGATGTGCTGGACTGTAAAACCTGGTTTCCAACGCTCACATGGAAAGAATCTTTGTGTTCAGCCATAATGCTGGTCAGAATTACAGATTAAATTATTTGATCTTTACCCCGCAGCCGTCAAGTCAAAAACTGACCACTGCTGCTTTATCAACACAAATATTCACCAGTACTTTCCTCAGCATGTTGATGCCAAGACTGAGAACGTCATCAACATTAAGTGCTACAACTTCTACTGTACAGATTATATTTTCAGGTATTGTCCTTCCTGTGTGTGTGATGATATTTGTGCACACTGTATGTGGGCTTGTGCTGCAGATGCTCTGCATGCAAATATATCCAACCGGTTTTGTGTGAAACCAACTTAGATTGCCAGGAATTAGAATCACCCGTCCACGCCGTCATTACTCATCTCCTCCTCGCCTGATTCCTATCTTTGTTATTTCAGATGTGTCTGTCATTTGAGCCAGCCCACAGTCTGTCCCGGAAGGTAACATTTACCATCAGCGCCAACAATCAGCATCAGACGCAGGAACGCTTCCACACAGAGCGGAAACAACGATGCAAACGAGAAAAGTGAATGTAGACATGCCCAGCGAAAGCTTTATATGCGTCTGCACACACAGAAACAATGGAGGCAGATGGAACAGATGAAGGGGAGGAAAACACTTTTTGCAGTGGATATGAATTTTGTGGGTGATTCTAACAAAAGGAGGCTCCATTTGCACCTGATTCTCTCACACTACAACGTCTCCAAGAAAACGTGCTTAACTATGTTTTGCTGATTCCATTTAAAGGTGAAAATGGTTTTTGAAGTGCAACTTTTTTGTAGTGTAGGAAGAGCTAGATTCATGTGCTATGCGCTGCTCAGAGAGAGGAGGTCTGAGTGGATGGAGGGTGTACAACAGAGCACTTTAGCCAGGCTTTCATCCACATGTAGTGCAAAATTTAACCAAATTTCAAGAAAATCTGCAAAAAAAAAGTTACTTTGTTAATTAACATTTCATGCGTTCCCATCCACTACTGTTACATGAACACTAGGGACTTGGGTGGAGCTAATTCTCCAATCACTAGTGCCATTAAACTATTACAGAGGAGGAGGGTGCAACAAAATTTACAGGGCTCCGTCCTGAGTTATATTACCTTTATGTGTTAAATTAAAGGAGTACAATACAAAGATTATTAGTATAGTTTTAAACCTTCACCTTAAAGCTGAGGCAGGCAGTTTTGTTTTGGCGTCAGTGGGCACAAATCCCATGATAACATTTCAGCATATTGTAATTCAAGTGGTCTGAGAGATCACTAGACTTCTGCACCTCTTCTTGGCTCCGTTTTCAGACTTTCGAATATCCAACCCGTGATAGGCGACTTCGGCCAATCACGGGTCATTTCACAGGGAGGGCATTCTATTGGCTGTTCTACAAATGCAGATGCGTGTGTACGTCCCTTCAGATGGTGAAAGTGTGATTCAACAACGGAGAATCCTGCAGAGAAAGCTGCTTTTCCAGCCTTGGCAACAACTGCCTATGCTGCAAAGCAACCCAAAAATGGAGACGGACTTACCACAAAGAGTCTAACAGAGAGTCTGAAAATAAACGAAACAAAACAGCAAAACGTTTCAGAGATGGAGAGATAATGTTTCTAATATTTTAGCCTCCTGCTAACCAGAGCTAAAGGCTCATGTCTATGGCTTCTTAAAGTTCATGTTTATGTAGCTCGAGGGGCAACCACCAGGACTGAAAAATTAAGCCAACGCTGAAGCGCCAAAACTGCAGTTCCTCTACTGACCACTTGGGGCTGGCTCCAAACATCTGTGTTAAAATGCCCAAATTTACAGCAGAAATAAACCTGTTTACAGCCTGGTCTCTATGGCTAATTTCAGCATTCATGACAGCTGTACAGGGGGTGAATTCTGATATGACTCACCCGTTTAAATGTCATTTGTAACATCTGGCGTAACCCCAGATTTACAGAGTAAAGGCGAAGCCAAAGCTGTCAATTTTTCAGTGTGTTTTCAGTTCATGAAAGTTAATTGTAACCTTTTGGTCGCCTTAATAAGTGATGATCAGCATTTGGTTGTACTAAAAGACCCTCTCAGGAGTCAGATATTCAGTTTTTCCAGTAAGTACGTTTTGTTTGAAAGGTTTTAAGCCAGTTTTTAATTTTGCTAGCACAAAATTAGCATTGGCATTATCACAGTTAACAATAGCTGTAAATACAAGTCAGCAGCCAGTGTTAGGGTTTGCTCCATCCTCCCGTTTAAATATGGTCAGTCCTGGCTCCAAAAATCCAAGATGGTGACGGACAGAAAAAAATGCCAAACTGGCTTCAAAATGGGAGTCCACAAACCAGTGGGTGACGTCATTGTGGCTACGTCTATGAGCTAGCTAGAGTCTTGAATCAGAGTGTGTCGACTCAAAGGGCTTAAGAGGCAGGGATTTCAGCCAGTGGAGCGTTACAACTCACTGCTGGACTAGCAAAGTTTCTAGCAGGTTAGACCCGGCCCTGCCGCTGGCCACCAGTCCGCTGTAAGCACCGACACTGGGGTCTGCGCTGAGTGAATTTAAGTTCTTAGAACCGCCAACCAAAGGTCAACTTCCAGAGCTACTGCCCACACTCCACCTGGTGAATAGTCTATAGTGGAGGGGAACAAGGCAGAGGGACTGTGGGATGCACTAGCTCACGAATTGTCTCATCTGTGGTCTAATAAACGAAGAAAAAGAGAGCAGTGTACAATGCTGCTGAAATAAAAGATTGATTGTGATATGTCTCATGATACCCATTCTCAAGAAGTGTATGATGTAACTCTTTTTTTTTTACCAAGGTCTAGTGTTAAGGAAGTAAACAAAAATCACAACAAACTAATATTGAATTCCAATACTTGAAATTGCAGTACATATTGAATCTTCACCTGAGTATCATGATGGTATCAATTCAGGAGATAAGCATATCGTCTCAGCCCTTGTATCAACAGCTTGCCACTTGCCAGATATGACAGTTAACAATGTTTCCTCTTTATGTTGATAAAAAAACGTGATCTTGGCAGCATTATGTTTTCTTACAAAATGTATTTACTGTTGCCAATTTGTAGGATACAAACAGAATTCTAGTTGACAGGGTTGCATCTTGCTGAATGTCTGAGCGGCTCTGCAGGTCGACCTTATTTAAAGCTGCATGTTATTATCCCTCCAGAGGGAAAGATGATACCAGCACTCGCTTGTTATAATATTTCACTCATCTCACAGGCTTGTCTGTGTCCTGACATCAACTCCTGTTGTTTACCATCCAGCATCAGGCCTTTCACAAGCTGCCATTTTAATACTGGGTTGTGTTTAGCTCTGAGCTCTGACTGGCTCCAGTTCAAAAGTACATCTTAAACCTATCCAGGGTTGACATGACTCATCCAAACACTTTCATTGTTGTGACTCTACAGTGAGGGGCAGCTTAGTTGTGTTCAAACATGAACAGCTTACATTTGGAGGGGGCGAGCTTTATGGGAACAAATCACCTTGATGGGAACGCCTAAAATGACCTCGGCTCATATCCAGATTCCCCCTCCTGAACTAATCTCAAAGCAACTGCTGGGTCCATAAAGCAAGCACTGCTTTGGAGATAGACAATAAAGGATTGGATGCACTTTAAATGGCACCAGAGACCACTTTCATTTCCTTTTTTTTTTTTTTTTTTTCCCCAAAGCAACTGATGCAATTTGAGAGGAAGGAACTCACCAACCCAAACACCAAAAAAAAATAAAAATGTTGGCACTGTATGTTTATGGATACGTTACATCTGCATGTTATTGTGTAGCAGATGTGCTGAAACTTTACTTACCAAAATGCTGTGGTTAACACATGGCTACAATTCCAACTGAAAAAGCAGTGATATGTCCTTAAGCAACAATCACATTTCATGCCACTATCCTGGCAAAACACACAGCTGGAAATCACTACAAAACACCAAAGTTTGGTGCCTAAAAAGCCACTGGAAAAAACAATGACAGAACCCCAAAAAACACTCAACTTTGGGGACAAAAAGCCACATGAAAAAGGACAAGAAGTCACTAAAAAACACGAATGTTTGGGGGCTTAAAATCTACTGCAAAAAGAGCGAGTTGTTAAAAAATACTCATGTTTGGTAACAAAAAGCTATTGGAAAAAAGAGTAAGAGGTCCCAAAAAACACCCATGATGAACTCTCAAAAGCTAATGGAAAAATGAACTGCTTTTCATGGCACTATCCCCAAAAAACACTCACCTTTGGGGACAAAAAGCAACTGGAAAAAGGGCAACAAGTAACTAAAAAACACCCACTTTTGGGGGCTAAAAATCTGCTGAAAAAAGAGCGAGTTGTTAAAAAACACCCATGTTTGGGACCAAAAATTTAGTGACAGGTCCCTAAAAAAAACACCCAAGTTTGGGAGCTAAAAAGTGGAAGCATAAAAACACCCAGGTTTCAGGGTAAGAACAGTGGAAGAACAGTGACAGGTCCCTAAAAAAAGACACCCATGTTTGGGGGCTAAAAACCGGCTGAAAAAAGTAAAGCTGTTCCAAAAATACCCAATTTTGGGGCTGAAGAGCGACTGGATAAAGAGCAACAGGTCCCTAAAAAAAACCCCATGATAGAAAAATGCTGGAAAGTGAACTGGTTTTCATGGTGCTATCCCTTCTGGAAAAGAAAAAAAAGAGTCTCTTAATAGCACCAAAGTTTCAGGACTAAAAAGCTGCTGGAAAAACAGCAACAGGTTCCTAAAAAAACACTTATGATGGGGGCTCAAAAGCTGCTAGAAATTCGGCAATGGGTCTTTTAAAAACACTCAGCCCAGTGTCTTTGTGGAGAGAAAAAGGTTTTTGTGGCACTATGCCTACTGAAAAATGAAACACAAAAAAACCCACACGTTTGCCAGCTAAAAAGCAGAGGTAAACACCCAGGTTTCAGGGTTGAAAGGTGCTGGAAGAGCAGTGACAGGTCAAGAGTTGTTAAAACAACACCCATGTTTGGGACCAAAAAGCCACTGGAAAAAGGACATCAGGTCCCTAAAAAAAACAACCATGATAGGCGCTCAAAGCCCATCAGAAAAAAAAACATGTGTCCCTAATTAATACCCAAGTCTCAGGACTGAAAAACTGCTGGAAAAGCAGGGACGGGTTCCTAAAAATCACTCATGATGTGGGCTAAAAAGCTGCTGGAAAATCAGCTATGGGTCTCTAAGAAACACCAACATTCTTGGGCTGAAAGCCAAGTGTGCCTGTGGAAAAAAAACACTCTTTGTGGCACTATCCCAGCTGGGAAAAAAAAACGAATCCCTAAAAGACACCCACGTTTGGGAGCTTAAAAAATTGGAGGCATTAAAATCGCCCAGGTTTTAGGGTTAAAGGTGCGGGAGAAACAGCATCAGGTCACTAAAAAACACCCACGTTTGGGGGCTGAAGAGCTGCAGAAAAATGAACGATGACTCACTAAAAAACAACTGCTTTTATTATTTGTTGGTCTTGAATAGAAGTCTGCAGCTTGACAGGCATCTCACCTGGGACTCATCTCCATCACCTTCCTCTCAGCTCATATACTACGCCACTTTAGAAACGTTGATATGATTCATATAAAACATACAAATGTAACGTTTTCATGGTTTGCAGAAAAGCACAATGCCAACAGTTTCTCCTGGTGACTGGAGTGAATTCACAGCTCTAAGCAACAAGGTAGAAAAAAAAAATCAATGGCCCTGGTGAGAACCTGTAAAGCTTTTCTGTCTAGACAATAGAGGCTGAGAGGCTTGATGAAAACTCAGAGGAGAACTGCGGAGGTGAGGCAGAGGGAATGCTTTTCAGTCGTTTATCAAAGATTCTGAAACATAAAATGACTGCGCTGACTTACATAATGTTTGTCATCGTCCTCATTGTAGGCGAGTTTGACCACACCGTAGGAGCCCTGCAACACAACAACAAAGAGATTCATTATTATACGTAAACCCACAGAAACACGTGTTGATTCAATGTCATTCTCATGTTTTGTGCTTTAGATTTACATAAAAAACCCCAGAACTAATTCCTGAAGCATCGCTCTGAGAGAGAGACAGCAGCATCATACTGACAGAATGTTTTGAAGGCAACACAGTTTCCATTCAAACACAACATTTTTATTCTTTGGCAGCACAAAATGGCTCCTCCCACACACACACACACACACACACACACACACACACACACACACACACACACACCCAGCCCTGGGATGTGTGTGTTTACCATCATAATCCTTTTTTTCTTGCATGGTTTCTTCTCTGATAAGAAAAAAGTAAGAAAACTGATCAAACTCTCACATAAAATAAATAAATAATTAAAGCGAGTTTTATCACCTTTGATGTCTGGTACAGCCAAATTTGCCAGCTGGCTGATCTTAAATGACTCAGGATTTATTTGTTCTTAGAAGAGAGCGTTCTTATGGACAGACACAAATCCATTTGTGAGCTTCAGTCGACACACGGAAGAGTGTGAATTCTTCAAAATTTATGTAACAAAGGTTTTACAAATGCCACATTAATGGCTCTGTTTTTAAAGCCTCTGAAATCAAAAGCATTCATGTGTTCCCTGTGGAGTCTCTATTTTGTTTAATAGAGATGGTTTGATATCACTGTTTTACTTCTGACCACAAAATCGACAATTTAAAAAATCAATCTGACACTTGTTTATCCCTCGTTAATATCTAACAATATCTCTGCTGTTAATGAGCCTTTTGAACGCAGTTTGCTAATATAAAAACACCACCCTCTGCTTGTGTCTTGTGTAAATGATTTTCAGTTTTCCATTTCCATCTCTGTTGAATTCCTCCATGTGTTAACCACAAAAGTGTTTATTTCCAAGCGTCACTTTTTGAAATGCAAAATGTGGGTCGATCTGGTGTGCTGTCAGATTTAGTAATGCTGCAGCTCAGTGTCTTCTGTGAAGTTGCAAATGCTGTTGTCACCAATTTTGAATATAGTTATTTTGCTTTTTATTTCCTCTTCCTTACGATATCCAATCTAATGTTCTTGTCACACTCACACATTTGGAGTTTGTCCATCACTGCAGTCCAGACTGAACTATCTCTATTTGATGAACTACCATAAACTTTCATACAGACATTCATAGTCCCCAAAGAATTCATCTTAATGACTTTGTGATCCTCTGACTTTTTGTCTGGAAGCTCCATGAGGTTCACATTCCTTTTAGCTTCAGCTTTACTTTCTGTTATTGCTAATTAGCAAATGATAAAGTGCTAATATGCTAAACTAAATTCATGGACACTGCAAACATTACCTGCTTCACATCTACCTGGTGTCACTGTGAGTATGTTTAGCATTTAGCCCAAAGCACCACAGTGTCAAAGCACAGCCTCACAGAGCTGCTAACATCGCTCTAGATCAGTATTTCCCAGCTGGTGGGGTTGCAGTCCAAAAGTGGGTAGTGGGTCCATTCTGAATTGACCACAAATGACTTGCAAACATGTCAAGGTTGTACAAAACAACTTTATTTTTAAGTACAGTGAATTTCCGGCACAGAGTTTTTATTTTAAAGCACTGTCTCCTGTTGTAGAGTAAGTAGCCATGTTTCCATCAGCCTGTTTAGATGCGCATCTAGAAGTATCGCATCGGAAAATTATGATGGAAACGCCAAAATACGAATTAAAATCCCCTGATTCGCACAAACTAAAACACGCTCGCTTTAGCCGGGTTTTGGTTGATTCGAAAAAATGTTGATTCGCAAAACGGGGGATGGAAACAGTTATGTTTGAATTAAGTCTGACGTAGCGCACCTCTCTCCATGGTGATATCCACACTCCGGGTCGGGAAGGCGGTAATGCATTTACAAGCTGGTTGCCAACCGCCAGAAAACGTAAAAGAAGAAGAATGCGAGACTTGTTTTGTTTCCGGTTTTGCGGGAAACTCTGGAGTTCGTAGTTTTCACCAAAGTCCGTACATTTAATGGAAACACACAGGATTTGTATTTCTTTTAATACGCATTTCCCAATGATTCAAATCACTTTTGGATGGAAACATAGCTAGTGACTAACGGACAGCTACTTGACAGAGACAGCAAACTAGCTCAACAACATGGCCAAACACAAGTATGACACTGAATATATTACAGTATGGCCCTTGTACGAATGACCAGGGAACCACTGCACCATACTGTGTCTTGATTAATAGTTTGATAGGATATGCTGGAATATTTCTAGAAAAATAAAACTTGAGCAGGTACAAAGGTAGATGTCAGCAATGCAGGAAATGTTATTATTAAAATAAGAAATTACATTACTGAACCTAGCTGCTTTTCGTCAGGAGAGTATCTGTGGTCCTCACATTAATGTCCTCTGAATTTGATTAATTAAAGGGATAGTTAGGATTTTTGAAGTGGGGCTGTATGAGGTACTTATCCATGGTCAGTGTGTTACCTACAGTCGATGGTGGTCGATACGCCGCCAGTTTGGAGAAGCAGGCAGGAGTGCCACCACGGAAGCTAAGCAATGCGTATTTCATCCACCTAAAATAATCAATTTCAGTTTAAGTGTATGCTATATCTAAAATATTTTTACCGCTTTACCTTGCTTTCAAACAGCCTTTTCTGACAAGAAACTGAGGCGGTTATATATCTCTCTTCATGGCCAGACTCCATTGAGAAAAACAGTAATTTAACATCACTGAACACAGGAGCTGCTGGTCTACCGCTGCCTCAGTCAGTTATTTTGTTTGTGTTATTGTATGAATTTGGTGTTTTAAAGGGTTAGTTTGGATTCACCAAAGTCACACGCTTTCACGAGAGCTTAGCTGCCTGCCTGACCGCCATCTACTGTAGGTAATACACTGACTATGAATGAGAATCTCATACAACCATGACATTTCAAAGGGTTTTCTGTTTTTGTTGGTAAAATGCTCAATGTTTCCCTGGTTCAATATGTAAATATATCACCCTACTACAGCCAACAGCCTACTGATGTTGTAATGCTTGAAACTTGCGGATTCAAATTTGCGGGTACGACAGTTTTTTTCTTTTTTTCCCCTCCTTGTTAGCTGATGGGATGTTTACTATTCAAACTGCATTTGAAACATCCATCTCCCTTCATTTGTTTGCAATTTGAATTGCAAAGTAGCCCTCTTATAATGTTAGTTTCAATCAAGAACACAGGACCATGGAATAGGTGGTTTTCAATGGAATATTTCCTAAAACAAACCCCCCCCCTGTCATATATACTTTTTTCATTTTTACTTTTATATATCTTATATATACTTTGAATATTATAATCTGTAAGCAAAATAATAGAGACGACTTTCAACTTTTACTTTGTCCATGCTGTGAATGCGAATCTTCTCACTTGACAGACAGACTGAACCAAGGGTCAGTCTTCTCCAAGCTGCTGCTGCTCTTTCACCAAACTGCTCCGAATTGAACAGATGGCAGAAAACCATCACACTCACCTTTCCAATCTCACTCTTCAGCTTATACTGGTTCAACTGGATACAGTCCTGTTAGGGGGGGAGAGAAAGAGAGAAAAGACAGCAACATGAGGAACTGAATCATCAACATAAACATGACAGAGAGAATTCATCCTCTAAAGCAAAAAGAAAACAGGGCCGCCTTCAGAACAGGAACAAAACGTCCCCGCTGTGTGTGTGTATACACGTTGAAAGTCATTTATTTCAGAGATGTAGGTAACGATGCAGTCTGCAGTTTCTGTTTACTGTCTGCAAATCCATTAGAGAGCTACTGCTTAAATGGCTGATTTGCAGTTCCATAGCAACCGCTGCTACAGCTCGGAGTCAGCCAGGAGCACGGCAGAGGAGAGCAGGACAGAGAGGGGGGAGAGTTTGGTGGTGGGGAGCATTTCACGGGGCTGAACAGGCAGCGAAGTCAATGAGCAGAAAGTGAGCAGGGGTAGAAGTGTGAAAAAGAAGGTGATGGAGCCATGGAAAAAATGGATTGAAAGCAGTTCTCTCATTACAGTTTTGGGGGGGTGATGGCATAGCGTGAGCTGAACCAGTGCCTGAGGCTTGATACTGGGACGTGTTTACAGGATGAGAGGAGGTAGGAGAACACAGATGTAACAAAGCAGAGTAGTGTGGCAGGACTGAAAGCACTGCACAGTGCAGGGCAGGACTTCACTCGCCACCAGGCGAGGTATTTTAGAAAATATGACATTATATAATAAGCTGCTGGTTATGTGAGCTGTTGTTGCTGCAGGAGATGTCAGGATTGTGCATTGGAGGGTGATGCACTGTAGGGTTATGATGGTGTGAATTACTGTGGGTAGGGATTATGACAGAGATAGAACAGAAGACGGGGCTTTGGTAGGTGAAGCAACTTGGAAAAGGCTTGCTTTGATTGGTGGAAAAGAGATAAAGAGAATAAAGAAAATAGGGCGGCAAAGGATAAAGGGAAAGGCAAATGAGGAGACACCAAAGAAAAGAGCAGTAGGAGGGACTGTCTGAGAGGACTTCCATTGGGTTCACAGTTTGCCGGCACATGCTCAGTGGGCACTGCACTGCAGTTAATACTCTGTCAGGACTGATGGATAAAGAGGGCCAAGCAGAAAGCCTTAAATACATCTGCCACACTGGCACATGCGTGCACACATGAAACTCCAATGCTTCACTGGACCACAATAAATCTTTGGAGGGCTCTTTTGGTAAATTAACAGCGCAGCCCCGCTGTCTTCCCTCAGTATGCAACTCAGCCACTTCTGCTCTCCGTGAGTCCCTTCAGATTTCCCTTTGTCCTCCTTTGTGTCTGATCCGTACCAACTTCTCCATCCATTACTCAACAACTGATCAATATCAGCGCATACATAACTGCCGCTGTGGCGTTCAAAATCAATGGCCCTGCATTTCATTCCTATGGTGAATAATGAGCAAGCCTGCTTCAGGAAGTATGTAATAAAAAGGGAACTTGTGTTTGGTTGTATTTAAAGGCTGTAGTGACGTTTTAAAATGAGCTTTGATGGAAATGTATTCTGCCTGTGGCAAAATGAGACCAATGCAGAAGAAGATGGGTTGTTCTGTGGTGTTTTGTATGTGTTCTGAGGGCGGGTGCAAAAAAACCTATCCCGGCAGGAAACGCAGCAATGTCTCGATAACAAACAATCACTTTTTGTTGCACTTTACACACTTTTGTGTAAAACAAAACAAAAACATAGTGGTCTTTTAGTAAAACCAACCACTTTTCGTGGCACTATGCTGGCAGGAAATGCAGCAATGTCTTGGTATAAAAAAAAACACTTTTTGTCGCACTTTCGTGGAAGAAAATGGAGAGATGTTTCAGTAAAAAAAAATCCACTTTTCGTGGCACTATCCTTGCAGGAAATGCAACATGTCTTGGTAAAAAACAACCACTTTTTGTCGCATTTTCCCAAAATAAAATGTAGTGATTTTTCAGTAAGAACAAGAGCTTTTCGTGGCACTACCCTGGCAGGAAACGCAGTGATGTTTCCATAAAAAAGTGCTTTTCATGGCACTAGTCCTGGTGAAAAAAAAAAAAAAAAACAGCGACGGGTTGCTAAGAACCCCTCGTGTTTGATACCTAAAAAGCTGCTGTAAAACTGCGGCGCCTCGCTAAAACACAATGGGTTTTGTTGCTTGCAGCGTGGCAGTGTTTTTGCTCTGGGTGACACGCTATTCACCATCCGCTCTACCTCCCACTGACCAAAGTCAGCTCATCTACAATGTAATGTTAGAAATGTTGATATGACAGATATGAAACATGCACAGTTAACAAATTTGTGGTCTGCAATACCGTACAGTGCCAACATTTTCTTCTAGCTGGTGCAAATGGAAGAAATGTGATACATCAATTTTTGGCACATTGGTGGAGGATCATCCCCAAGAGGAAAGACAACTGTCTCTCTTTACTTTTAGATTCACTAAAAGGTGAAATAACAAATGAACACAGATTCAGTTTTGAATCCAGTATCGACCACTACTGCACTTGATGAGAGTCGAGATAAGCACATCATTCATTGTACTACTGCACCATGAAGACAAATAGACAGTAACATTTATCTTTGCTCAAAGGGCTGCCAAAGTTATTGCTTTTTAAATTTCTACTTCTACTGCTGCTAATGCTAATATACAGTTAGTCAGACATTACAGATACAATGTACAAGACTGTGTGAACGTCTAAGAGTTCCCATACAGTCAATTCACTGGGACATTAAGTTCCAGTATCATAAATGTCATTTCTAATCCTTACTCATAAAAAGAGAAACGTTTTTCATTTGAATCCATTCTGGTGTAACACAAAGTGGCAATAAATACAAAGACAGGACTCATCTCATCTATGTAGCAAAATGATCCTGAGAGCTTTCACAGAGTACCACTGGATTAATTCCTATGGAAATGACACGCATGATGGCCGGGTGGGTCAACGACTCGCATATGACCTCAACGACTCTGTAATAGTTCACACCCACACAGGGTTTAAAGCCTGCGACTCCACACCAGCCAGTTAGAACTGAAAAAGCTTCTTGGATGAGAGATGAAATGTCTTCCAAGAAACTCAAGCAAGTCCAATTACCTACAATATAGCACTTAGGATGCCCATGGAAATGTTCAGTTTCCTGTTGATGGACATTTAGTTTGTGTGTTTTATGTCCACGTCTGTATGGAGTGGTGGAAAGATGAGGCCAACCTAGAAGAAGCAGCATTGCTTTGGTCCCCTCGGTGCCATGCCATTGATCCAATGGCTCATAATGTCAAAGCCGCAATAGTCTGAAAATGTCCCATTTGTCCAACAGCCTTCTATCCTGAAAACAAATGTGCATCGCTCTGAAGGGCTGTTTCTCAGACAGCACTCTCCCAAACAGAAGCATGTGGCTAATTATTTTGCTGAACAACCTTATCGGACCTTATTACTAACCCAACCAACAAAGGCAATGACTACTAGCCAATTAGTGGAAGAGTAGGGCTTGGTTTTGGGAAAACAAGACGTCTGACAAATGAGCTTCAGGTCCAGTGGTACATTTTTTTGATTACTAGGGCTTCAGAACAATTGTCTGTCCCTGTATCTTAGGCAAAAAGCCAATGGGATTTTTCCACTGGATTTTGGATTATTGCAGAAAATAGATCTGTGGCAAACAAACGTTCATGATATACTTACACGTTTGTTTGGCAAGATAACCTTCACAAACACCACTTTGCGATTTTTGAAGCATAAATGCAATTGCCAGAAGTAAAAAGCTAACATTAGGCTATACTGCATGACCTAATTCTTTCATTTATTCATTTTCGGTAACCACTCCTGTTGGGGGTCATGGTGGGTTGGAGCCTATCCCAGCTGACATTGGGTGAGACGCAGGGTACACTCTGGACAGGTCGCCAGACTATCACAGGGCTGACACATAGAGACAGACAACCATTCACACTCACATTCACACCTATGGACAATTTAGAGTCACCAATTAACCTGCATGTCTTTGGACTGCGGGAGGAAGCCGGAGCACCTGGAGAAAACTCACACCGACACGGGGAGAACATGCAAACTCCACACAAAGGGGTTCCCCCATCTCCTGGTTTGAACCCTCTTACTGTGAGGCCACAATGCTAATCACTGCATCACCATGCCACCTGCATGACCTAATGTTACAACCATATCAAGACTAAAGCCATTTTTGGCGCGGTGCTGCGTGATGATGTTCTGTAGTCTCATCTAGCTGCTTGTTAGCTATCCTCTTTTTTTAAGACACATAGAAGCTTCAAAGTTCACTGATACTGATGTATCTTTATGTCGTAACAGATGTTCAGCAAGATAATCTTCACAAATAAACCCAAGTTTTATGATTTTTTTTTAAGCATCAATGCATTCGCCAAGTAAAAAGCTAACGTTAAGCTGTGAACAAACTACACCGTGGTCGCATGACTTCAGCGTCACCACCACTGAACTCGTGTTTGGTAAGATGACGTATAATGTCCCCGACAACACTTGTAGTCTCATTAAGCCACTTGTTAGCAACTGCCTTATTTAAGACACATAAAAGCTGCAAAATTTACAAGTGGGGTACTTTGTGACAAATTTGAATGCTGCAGAACCAAATGTGAAAATCCCCCCAAAAAACACTGACTTCGAGATGAGGGAACCAGAAGTGCAAGAACAGCAACTCATTTCTGGGTTTCAGACTCATTCCTGCAGCACTCCTTTTGTTCTTTGTTTCAGTTATTGTATAATATGGGCGCTGTAGACCACTGTGGTAAACTGTACTTGATACTCTGTTTTGATACAAGTCATTAAGCTACAAAGCACTAACCCTGTATTTTTTTGGGTGGTTTTATTTGCATTCTGAGTCCTAAGTCTAACCCACACAATAGAGAAGTGAATGTATTCTGATATCCATCCCATTTCCCAAGGGAGAGAAAATTATACGCATCACATGTATGTGTACAAAACAGAGTCAAAGACAATCACAGATGTGATGAGAAAGAGGAGTTTCCTGCAACACAGAGAAAGGAGCTTCTGAGCTTTAGTTAAACCATTATATAAGCTCTACACACAGTGGTTCCTCATGTGGATTAGTACGAGACTTCCCAAATTGTCACGGAGGACATTTTTGTGTCTATAATGAAGGTGGAAAGATAACAGATACTGACACCAATTATGACAACTGGCATGTGTGAGTAATTCTTATATGCTCTCTCATTGTGGTAACTGCTGTTATATTAAGTAACAGTGAGGAAACTCAAAATGTCAGCCACGATGGATGTTTGTGCATTCAAGATATGCTTCTTTCTCTCTCTCTCTCTCTCTCTCTCTCTCTCTGCTGTGTCATGCTGTAGATCCAGAGAGAGCAGGGAAATACAAGCAACATGAGTCCTTTTTATGGTTCAGTGCGAGAAGCTGCAACTCCATTTTCAGATAGGAGAGGACACAGTGACAGGTCTGCAAGTCTGTGGCAGCAGTCTGTTAAATTCAGAGGGGCTCCACATCCTGGCAGATGTCATGAATATTTAATGTTCACTCTGAATCGGAAAAAGTCAGGAGGAAAATGGAGATTCGGCAGTCACCCGCAGCTGCATTATACTCTGTTTTCGTGGGTTAGCAAAAAGGACGTGCATATTTTCAGCTGCTTGTTTTCTACATTATATAGATTAAGATACTTATCCTTACTGATAAACAATCTACAACAGCCTCCACAGGTACAGTTTTGAAGTCATTTTGGCAAATAATATGCTTATTTATTTCTTACCTCTCGTGTGTACATTACTGGCAGCAGCTTTGCACAAAAGCTACCTGGATTCTTTCCAAAGGTACCAAAATACACCTCCCAGCAACTCCGATGCTTACTGATTAAAACAATATATCTCTGGAGTTTATTCCATACAAAAAAACCCCACAAATGTTAAAATGATACTTTGCAGTTTAATAGGAGGTTGTGGGACTGTGTACAAGACTATTTCTTCACGAGGCACAGACTTCTGAGAGTCTCCACCACAACCTCAAGGTGAGGTTTTCAATTAGACTCTCTGGAACTGTCCTGAAATGGTTGAAGTCATATCTTGTCTCATGACAGGAAATACTTTGTCTAGATTGGTAGCTATAAGTCAGAGCAGATGGCCATGACATGCGGAGTCCCACTGGGATCCATTTTGGGACCCCTATTATTTAATCTCTGTATACTTCCATTAGGCCAAACCATACAAATTAATAAAGTAGCCTACCATAATTATGCAGGTGACACGCAAGTATATCTCTTTCAACAGGTGAACATCTGTGTCACTGTACTGAGAAAATCACTGAATGGATGCATCAGCATTTTCTTCTCCAACTCAACAGAGATAATCCCTGCATAATTGTCTTTGGGCCATGGAAAGAAAGACAGAGTGTCAGCTCTTGTCTTGAGGCTGTCTTTCTAATGACATAGAGTCACGCAAGAAAACTTGGTGTTATCCTATACTCAGATTCAAATTTCCACAGCCACATCAAATATGTACCATCATCTGCCTATGACCATTTAAAAAACATTGCCAGAGTTAGAGGAATAATATCAAAGCAAGACCTTGAAAAGCTCGCCCACGCCTTTATTTCCAATAGATTAGATTACTGCAATGGTCTGTTCGTAGGCCTTTCAAAACAAGCTGTTCAGAAACTTCAGCTCATACAAAAACTAGGAAATATGACCACATTACACCAGTTCTAAAATCCTTACACTGGCTACCTGTCACTCAGAGAATTTACTTCAAAAGTCCTGCTGCTTGTGTATAAATGACTCTGTAGCTCAGTGCCCAAATATATCTCGGACATTCTTGTGACATATGAACCTTCTAGAATACTTACGACATCTGGGGCCGGCCTACTGACCATCCCAAGAGTAAAAAGAACATGGTGAAGCACCGTTTTGTTATCATGCAGTATAAACCTTGTGAAAAATAAATCACTGTTTTCAGCTGGCACTGTGCCATAAAAACAGTTGGTTTTTTACCAAGACATCGCTGCATTTTCAGCAGGGATTGTGTCCTCAAAACTGGGTATTTTAAGCCAAAGCATGATCATTTCCTAACCACAACCAAATGGTTTTTGTGGCTAAACCTAACCAGATATTAACTACAGCATTCTTCAATGTTAAAGTTTTAACATATCTGCTACATAATAATGTGCAAATGTAACCTACCCATGGTTTGCAGAAAAGTACAGTCAGTGCCAACATGTTTTGTCATGATTGGGTTGAAATGTCTACAAACAGTCATGCACACGCAGGAAACAAGTAGAAATGCTCCAAATGATTACCATGGCAAATCAATTGCTGCTTCCACCCCCTCACCCCCTCACTTCTTTAATGGCGTATTCAGCAGAACAATGCTGGCACCTGACTGATGAAGCAGTCAGAAGTGCTCTTCAGTCAAAGCCAACATCAGAACAAAACGCTCTCACATGTTCGTGCAACATCTGCTCACAGTGCAGAGCCTGGAGTGTTATGTAGGCTGCAGAAGCTGGATAATGATGCATTAACATAAATCAGCCAATACACAGAAGCATGTTTCCACGATGGGTGCTAATGGGAGACAAGTGTACACACCTTCTCACGCTTCCCTGTCATGTTGTCCACCAGCCCTCAGCTCCTCTGTCTTTGGCGATGGTGCAGAGATATTGAGCTATACGGTGTCTTGTATCTAGTTATGACCACTGCTCTCATAAGCACAATGGAGCCGCTTTCTCTCAGTCTGTGTTTCACTCCCTGCTATGTTACCACCTGTCACACCCAACTGCAGACAGTCATGCCAGCAAATGTCCAAATCAGAGGACTGCAGAGACGGTCATTTCAGAGCGTCTAGGTGTTTTACATGAAAGCTTCAAGCTTTTAGACTTTTACTGGATTATTATGCAGACATGGCTCATCATTGAACAGCATGGCCAGTATCTGCCTCAGTATCTTCTATTCTTCTCAAATGTAATGCTGCTGCTGCTGTTAAGGCCTTTTTGATGATTATTTAATGATTTGCACACATCACTGCAGTTTGTATGAGAAAGCTGTCTTCCTTATACGACCACAGAATGGAGCACTGGTTCAATTTTCTTTATAAGGTCCCAAAGTGCCCTCTTATTTACGTTCTCTACTGACTGCTAAATTTATCCGGAGCTGCAAACTTCGGTCAAGCAGACAAATTATGTAAGTCATAATTTTTGCACATCTTGGTGTGAGCTACAGTCACCTTAAACTAGATTCAAATCTTTAAGCATTAAACTGTGCCAATTAAGTTTTTGATTAAATGTGCTGTTTACAGTAAGTCTGCCCATCCATCCATGGGGAAGCTGACAGAACTTCACCAAATAATTGTATTAATTACTCAGATGTAGAAAGACAGGGGTATAGGAAAGGAAATCGAAAACAAAAAACAAAACAAAACAGGAAGGATCAAACGTCTTGCCAGAAGAGTAGTGAAAGCTACAACCACGTGTTTTTACGAGGGCTATTTAGCCCCCAAATGTGGTTGTTTTTAGGGACTTTTAGGGACTTTTCCGGCAGCTTATTAGCTCTCAAATGTGTTTCTTTTTTAAGCAACCCATGGCTCTCTGTCCTGCAGCATATTAGCCCCCAAATGTTGGTGTTTTTTAGCATCCTGTCGCCATTTCTCTTGCCTCTTGGATAGTGCCATGAAAAGCATAAATGCAAAGACAAAGGCAGGCAGTCCAAAAATGCACCGGAGACACTCAGACTGTGTTAAAAATCTTTTATTAATACATGTATAACCTGCCCGTTTCGACTAGAGGGTCTTCATCAGGGTGTACACCCTGATCTTTAACTACAGTCAGAGTGCCTCGGATGCATTTTTGGACTGCCTGCCTGTACTTTGGGCTTTTACACTCATGGCCAGTCGTCATTTTTTATCTTTAGGTTTAAGGACTATTTGGCCACTGAATGCACGTTCTGTTACTGAACAAAACGAATTAATTGTTTGATGAAATTTGCTGTTTCTTTGTTTATGTGAAACTTTTTATGCTGCTGTCTTTGCCAGGATTCCTTTATCAACGAGATTTTAAATCTCAAAGGGAATATTCCTGGTAAAAACAAAGAAAATTTACATAAAAAATAAAACAAGAGTAATCTATTTGAATAAAAATCATTTCCTCACATTAGCGTCTGATATGGACACACGTTTAGACTCCACGGTGGGCCTGCGAGCCACACGAGGGGATATGTGTGTGTATCCTCCTCCAGAACCTGACATGTAAGTGCCTCTCTCCTGCAGCGAGAACTTCCTCCCCGTCAGGTGAGGCCGCAACGCATGAATCCTCTTGGCCTGAGCCCCATCCGGCTGAGCCCCGCCATTCCTCACGCCGTTGGTAGCTGAGCCATCTGAGTCTTTCGTCGTCATGGCAGCCATGATGTCCGTGAGGCTGCCAGTCTGCTCCTTGGTGTCGGGGTCCAGCCTCTCACGGCCAGAGTCACTGCTCATAGCCATGGCGGGCGGAGAGGTTGGAGCGGCACAGGAGCAGGTGGCGGGGAGAGTATTTGGAAGCACCCACCAGCATCAACGTGACCTGGTCCAGCCTCCGGTCACAACGTTCAGCGTCCCTCCAGAGCTGGAAAGACAGAAAGAGAAAATGTACGCTCAGTTAGCTACAGTAAAAAGAGCTCATCTACAATATTTGGATCAAGAGAAATCATTTTTAACAATCATCTTGGTTTAAAATGCTTGTTAGATAAACTGAGTTGGATTCATGTGTGTAACAGTTTACAAGACTACAGCCATGCTTCCATAAATGGAATAAACCAAAAATCCCATCATAGACAGGTTATTTACGTCCATGTAAACGCACTCATATTATGAGTATTATATTCCATATATTCAATATTATCATATATGCATCATTATCATGATGCCAGTGTTTCATTCTTAAATATTATTATTAAATTATTGTCAATATAGGTACATTGCAACACCCATGTTCTGTTTAAGTCGCTGCTTTCCCAGCAACGCTAGCGCCAACTTCAAGCACAACAACAACAACAATGGCGTCTATATCATCTCTTTACAAGAGTTGGCTTTGGAGCCTACATTGGATCCCAAACACAACTGGTTCAACACATTTGTACTGCTCATCGTGATGGCTACGGACAGCAACTACGTCTGAGAAGAAAGTTAATTACCCAACATTTTTCAATTCTTATTAACACTGAATTAAAGATGTTAACGATGCTCACGATATTTCTGTCCTTAGCCCCTGATGTAGGCCATTCTTGCTACTAGATCAGCATTGTGTTACTGCCGCTCTGGATCCAGTTTTTCTGGCTGAGAGCCGATTCTTTGGCTGCTGAAACCTGAAGAACTGGTTTGACAAAAGAACCGGATCTGAACAGGCCCTGTTCAGTGGTATGTGTGAGGATACAGGCACAGCTGTGCTTTCAGTGACAGTATGTACTAGCAGCTGAGAATGATGGGAATTTTGGGGGGGTTATTTGGTCATAAACTCAACAAACTAAGACCTGACAATGCGATGAATGAAAACTTAGGGGATCACCGCAGTTACAAATTATGCAAAGAAAACCTAAATGCACTAAATTTCATGTTAAACCATCCAATAATTTAAGAAATGATTTACATCATCTGGGAATGAATGCCATGAAAATTTCATCTTCTTACTGTGAGGCAACAATGCTAACCACTGCACCACCATGCTGCCTAATTTCATGGCAGTCTATCCCGAAGATGTCATCACATTACAGCCTGGACCAAAATGCAGACTGACTGACAATGGCAGCCCCAAAGCTACACCGCTAGCATGGCTAGCAATTTTTTTCATAACATACTCCAAAAGATATTTCAATGGTGTTCATTATGTCTTTAGTTTCTGATAATGACTTTTGTTGTGCTTTTATCTCAGACATGTTAGGATGAACAGGGAAGAGGGGGCATACATGCTCTCCCACACCTGGAGCAGCATCCTGGAGAGGCGGCAGACAGACAGCAGGAAGCGTGACGGTCACACCTCCCTAGTACCGGCTGATTAACAGATCAGCTGATAAAGACGCGTCACAACCACCACCAAGTGACACTTCTGAGGAAGGCGGAAGTTTCCGCCGAAACATGTCAAGGTATGTAACATCCTAAAATGTCTGAGATAAAAGAACAACTAAAGTCATTATACTCCAAAATAATTTTATCAAATAATCCATGCTCTTTTATTTGGTACAATAAAATAAGTTAGTGTAATGGATATTATAACGCTGCACCTGTTAAGGGAGTTTATTTGACTGTGTTAGCTCATTAACATTTGCCTCAACTGGCTCATCATGTTCTTGGTCAACATGTCCACATTATGAGCAGTTTTCAGGAAGTGTCTTGTGTCATCGACAAAATATTGCTAGCACAAAATGTTACTTTATAATATCATATTTCAAATGGTTAACTGTCTGGCCGACCAAAATTAAATTTCCATTGCATGTAAAGTAAAACCTTTAAAATCTCACAGATATCTGGCCAGCCGCATTTTGCAGTGAGAGCACCTGTGAGACTGAAGTTTAATCAACCACTCAGATAAAAGAGAAAATGCTGTGTGTGTGTGTGTGTGTGTGTGTGTGTGTGGGGGGGGGGGGGGGGGGGGGGGGTCAGGTTACTTACAGTAGACATGCGCTCATAAATTGAAATTAATGTCCCCCTGATAAAACCCAACCCAAATGATGCAAAGCTAATTGTGCTTTATGCCTCTGCTCATGGCTCCCTGTATGCCCATGAAATGCTTGTGGGTGGACTGACACACAAAAGAATGCACACATGAAAACGACTGAAGGTATTGTGTGCACACAAAATGTTTAAGCTGGATTTGTTTATTGTGCTTCTTCTCTTTCATGTCTAATGAAAATCCAGTCAGCAGCAGATTTCCACAGACAGAGAATATCAAAGCTCTGTAGTACATCTGGCTCAGGTTTTGTTCTGCAGATGGAAGAACACAGATATGCAAAGTGAGCCCATGCCCAGCCACTCAGGGAAAAGGAAAGGCACTCTGACGGGATCCATCTATGTAACAGAAGGAATCAAGAGGGATAATTGTAGTGGTTGTTTTTTCCTGCCAAACACAAAGTCGGTTGTGTGGTTATTAGACACAGAGATGGTCAGTAAATGGGCCATGTTGTGCTATTCCTGAAGTGTGTCAGGAAGGTAGAGCTTCATCTTCAAAAATAACACTGTGTTCCACTTTGTCCAGGTGGGTCACACTCGTTCATCTGTTTGCACAGCCATGGCTCCATCCCAACGGCAGTGTGTCACATTTTTGGCCATACTAGACTTTTGCCAGAACGCAGAATGTCCATAGAGAATATTTCTGCAAAACACTCACTAAAAACATGAGTCATTTGTTTTCCCGACAGTAATTTCCAGTCTGACAACTACTTATAACGAAAGCATTGATCAGCTGATTGTGCTGGATTCAAAATCACACCAAAAATCAAATTAAGAAAACTGAAATCACAGGCTGATCCAACTTGCGTGAATTGTTATCACAGCAACTCATAATGTGACTCAGCAGTGTGTATGGCCCCCATGTGCCTGTACGCACACCCGACAACGTCTGGGCATGTTCCTGATGAGTTAGGGAATGGTGTCCTGGGGGATCTCCTCCCAGACCTGATCAGGGCATCAGTGAGCTCCTGGACAGTCTGTGGCGGTTGCACTGATACGTAATGTCCCATAGGTGCTCGATTGGATTAAGGTCAAGGGAACGAGAGGGCCAATCAATAGCATCAGTGCCTTCATCATCCAGGAACAGGCCTACACACTCACTGACCTACCACCAAACTGGTTATGCTGGATGATGTTACAGGCAGCATAACGTTCACCACAGCACCTCCAGACTCTTTCACGCCTGTCAGATGTGCTCAGTGTGAACCTGCTCTCATCTGTGAAAGAGCAGGGCACCAGTGGCGGCCCTGCCAATTCTGGTGTTCTCTGGCGAATGCCAATCGAGCTGCATGGTGCTGGGCAGTGAGCACAGGTTCCAGGAGAGGATGTCAGGCCCTCATGCCACTCTCATCAAGCCTGTTTCTGACAGTGTGGTCAGAAACATGCTCACCAGCAGCCTGCTGCAGGTCATTTTGTAAGGCTCTGGCAGTGCTCCTCCTGTTCCTCCTCACACAAAGGAGCAGATACCGGTCCTGCTGCTGGGTTGATGCCCTTCTACGGCCTTGTCCAGCTCTCCTTGTGTAACGGCTGGTCTCCTGGTGTCTTCTCCATGCTCTTGTGACTGTGCTGGGAGACACAGCAAACCTTCTTGTGACTGCACATATGGATGTGCCATCCTGGAGGAGCTGGACTACCTGTGCAACCTGGCGTTGAGAAAATCTCCCTCTTTCTCACAGCCTAATGTTGGCAGGTATGGAAGAGTCAAAACTGTTCTTTGTTTCTGTTGTGTTAACAGTAGTGATGTCCGTTTGATGTGGTTTGGTCAGGGCTATGGAATATTAATCAGCCATGTTTTCTGGTACATAGAATATATTAACACACAAAAGCTATCGGATATAAACAATGACATGAGGAATTCTGCATTAAAACCAAACTCCATCAAACAGGAAGGTGACCTGCAGGCATTAGAGAGGAGCACAGACGTGTCACCTGTAGGAAACGAATAAGTGGTAACCTCACATGCTGCTGTTCTGCTGACGAGATCGTTTCATCCATAAATGTTTGATTACAAAAATATCCATGGATTCACAATTCAGACAAGAAGAATGGCTCGTCACGAATGTCACATATTTATCTTTGTGGGTGAGAAAGCACACTGGTTACCAATTACACACACACACACACACACACACACACACACACACACACACACACACACACAATCATCATCTGTCCATTTCCATATTTCAGATGTCTGTTATTCAATCTATGTAAATTACAAGTGCAGGAAAAAACCTTTTAACTGTGGAATGCATTGTTTGACTCCTGACTCACTGAGCAAAAACAAAAAGGAACTGTCATATTTTGCTAATTCTTATCACAACCAGTGATTATCTGTCTGTTGAAACGGGTCGCCCTCCACTGCAGCGACACTCAGCCCACTGCATGTGTGAGCAGTATCCTGGTGGGAGTGGGTGGCGGAGGAGCAGCAGCACTGGTCTGCCTATTAATTTTAGACTGTTGTTTGTTTAGAGAAGCAGGTGACTAAACTTAACTGATTTCATTCCATTGTTGAAATCCATCACCAGAAAATTCACACACTTAGATCACTCTTATCATTGTCCTATTCATCCACACTAAATGCAGAGTGCTATCTACCAGCAATACTTTAATACTCTACTCATCCATTCAAGCTTCCTTTTCTCATGGTAGTTGTATTCTGTGCATATCTTAATTTTTTTGCCACTGTCAGAACTGTCAGAAATTAATTACTTCTGAATGGTGTTTGATGTCTTGTCTGCACAATCATACTGCCTTCAAAGAGGAACACAGACAGATCATTTTGATATTTTACAGAAAGTTTAAATATCAACTTTTTATTGGAACTTTTGGCCACACAGAGTCAACCCATGCTGCGCTTCCATTACCAGTTTATGCAGCACGTAAACAAGATGGACTATCTCCAGAGTCGGGTCAAAGCACCCCCAACCATCTCCCTGAGGGTTGCGTGACATTGGATGGGCTTCAATGTCATTCAGGGACAATTCAGCATCATCCTGGCGTTTTTTTTAAGCAATAAGCGGTAGATGTCGAGCAAATTCCCAACAACGGCCTGAAAATCCATGATGACACTTTGCTGGCTACCAACAACTGTTTCATTGTGCTGACATGCCGAGTCACACCAAGCCAAGCCAGCACATGTGTATGTAAAAGGGCTATAAGCAATTCATAACTGCGATACCACTTCTTTTATTTATATACTTTAAGTGAGCGATTTTCTGTCGGACACACAAGAAGATGATTTAAAGATCTGCAGGTCGCTTTAGGACATGGGCAAAAAATGTCACCAGCTGCATTCAGTGGGGCGATTTTCCAATACGAAGGGCAGACTTTATGGTACTGTGTTGCGTCTTCTCCACTTGAAGGGAACACCAGAGCACACTTTATCACATTTTCTCCATTTTAAATGCACCCTAAGGGGGGAACTCATGTTTTATTTGCTCTGGCAGATGCATCTGGTCCCCCTCCAGTTCAGACAAATTTCCAGCTGACCTGGCACGGGTCAGTCCAATCTCAACTGTTTATCTAATACGGAGCAGGTTTGATATGATGATACGAAGCCTGGATACTTAACTGCAAACCTCCAGGTGTGCTCATATGACATCAGCTGATGTCGCCATGCACTGTCTGATCAAGCTCTGATTCACAGGAATGACACATGCCACCAAAGCGACAGTCAACAGTCGAGTCTTATTTCACTGCTTTCATGATAAATGGAAACATACAGATAAATGTACATGATACAAAATAGCTGGCAACAGTCCAGTCCTAGTATGTGTTGACATCATTTTTGGCTTGCGCACTCTTGTGTCGAGGACACCACGCCGTGCATAAACCTAGCTCAGTAAAGATGAGTGTATTGAGACATTTTTGAAAACAACCAAAGATGGCTGCAGCTGATGTAGAAATTTCTGCTGAGGTACTATTTTCAAATAGTAATACTGACGCTGCACCATCACAGCTCATCTCCACATGCTGTAGTCTGTTTGAATTCAGGCTGCAACTAACAGTTATTTTCATTGTCGGTGATACTGTTGATTAGATTCTCCTTAAATGATGAGTTGTTTGGTCTATTAAATGTCGGTCAGTGTTTCCCAAAGCCCAATATGACGTCTTTCAACATCTTGTTCTGTCCACAACCCAACGATACTCGATTTAATTCCATAGAGGAGTAAAAACCTGAAAGATATTCACATTGAAGAAACTGGAATCAGAGAATATTTTCTGATGATTAGGTTGGAAATAAACTTATTTGGACCTGCTTAGTATTCTGTGGTTAATGGACAATTAATTACTGACTGTTTTTCCTCAATAAATTGTGGTGCTGCAGTAAAAAAAATAATATTTCAAGCTCATATATTCGAGAAACATCTTTCTTTAATTAGTCAAACAAGATGAGAGAAAATAAAATGTATTGATTAAACCAGCAAGATCCTTGAAAACCACTAGTCAATATGAAGTGTTTTCAAGAGCTGCCATCTTTCAACTAGTTTAGATGGAGAAGCTTCAGCAGAGCCAATTACAGTGAGAGGAGAGAGTGGGCTGCAGAGGGTGAACAAATGATTCCATTTGGCTCCATTAGTAAACCACTTTCACCCTTAACCTGGCTTTTATTTCTCTCCGTCATCATGTTGTTGTGTGCAGACAGCAAACACAGACATCCATGGCCAAAATCAAAACGAGATCCTTTATTTGCTGGCAGAAAAAACCTGGAACCAGCCTAATGCGCCCAAAGAAAAAATCATTCATCAACGTGTTCACTTATATTGGTCCTGCGTATTCTGATGTTTTTTCTTTACCTCCTCTGGGGTCCTTGACAAAGTGCAAAGAGCCGGCACAGCAGCATCCGCAGTGTATATTCAGAGAGGTGAGAGCCTCTGAGTTTTGCCAATACAAGCGACTGACCTTGCAGACCTGCAGTGATTTATGTTCTGAAAAATACAGTCTTTATCCCGGTAACTGCAGCATTCAGGGAAATGTTGAGAGCAGAGGGCACGGCTGTAGGTTTCAAAGTATACGTGTGGGGCTCTCTTCCTTTGACAAGCAGTGTATTTCTTCTTCACTCTCTCCTTTCTCATTCCAGCTTCTCATCGGTTATGAAACTGAACCCTTATAAGTGAGGTGCACCTGCCCGCTCAACAGAATCACAATCAGCTCTGATTGTTCACTGATTACAATGATGTGATTGCAGAGACATTTTTTTCTCGCATTTGCATACCACATGAAAAACACACACAAAAAGGTGTAATGTTTTCTGTGTTGTAAGATCTGAGGCATGTGCTCATATGATGGTACTGACAAACTCTGAGCTCCTGATGTGGAACAGAGCACATCATGATGGATAACAAACAGTTTCCCCACTAAGAATTAACCTTAGCGGGGATCAGAATTGGTACAATATATGAAGGTAACCCCAGTGTGCAGCAGGTGGAATTACACTGCAATCACCTTGATATTGTGAACTGATATAAAAATCAGCACTGTGGGAGTGTCCACACCAGTGTAACCTCCTCTAGCACTAGCTAGCAAGTTCTGCTGGTTTGTTTTAGATGATGAAGGAAGATGATGTGAATGGTGCATTCAGAAATACTCATTCTGAGTGCTGGAGTGCACAAACTGGGCCGTTCACAAATTTGTGCTGTCAGAGCACTGTCTGAATGTACCATTTGGTTATCCAGAGCACCGCACTCTGAGAGTGGCAGAGCACGCTCTAGGCACTCTGTCTGTGGAGACGGAGCAGCAGAGCGCCAAGCGGAGTGAATGTGTGATTAACTTGACTGCTCGTTAAGTCATGTAGAAATATAACGATCCGTTTCTTTGACCAACAAGGTTGCAGCTAGCTGCAAATACTAATCATGTGATTGAGAGACCTTTCAAAAACCACGGAGTGCAGCACTAGGTTTGAAATTACTAATACAAGGAACGGATTTTACATAATATTAGACATGGTTTCAGATTTTTATGGACATATTTTAAGCACCAAAACTACATGGTTAGGTTTAGGAAAATAATGTTGTTTTGGGTTAAATTAAGTATGTTTGTTTCATAAGTTAAAAGCATACTATAGTGGATTTGTTGCTTACTTCTTTTAAACACAACATTCAAACTTGGCCGCTCCTCCTCTGCTCAATGACACCGAGAGAGCAGCGGTGGTTAAGCAAACTAGAGCGTGAATGAAGAGAGGGAGCGGCGTTAATGAGAACAAAGCAGTGAATAAGAGAAATAAAACAGTATTTTCTGATTGTTTCACAGCAGTTACCTTCTAAAGCACAAATAGAGCTGCCCACACCTCCGCACAACCCTGCAGGCAGGTTTGCTGGACTTTGTGTGTATTCAGCTGAAGGGCATGCTTCACCCTGACCACTTGGTTTCTCTACTCTGTTTGTTTGTATAGCTCAACATCGCCTACAATCACACAGACTCATAGACCTGCAGCTTGCATCCACAGAGCAGAGGAAAGAGACGGCTGATTACTACGTTTTTATAGCGTCCCGACCTCAAGCTGCTATTGGCTGGGGGCTACACACCACTACCCAAAGGCTGACACTCAGAAATGACCAGAACAAACCAAACTAAGAAGAAAATAAGAAAATACAGGCAGTGGGCAGGTTCTCTGCAGATACAGACACCGCCATGCACTGCTAGTGGGTCTTAAGTGATGATTGAGACGGATTACTTGTGTGAGTCTATATTGTTTGTTTTCATTAAATCCTATATAGCGTGTCTGCAAGTTACATAAGTTAACTTATGTATGTAGTTTAAAAAATGGGCAATGCTGACTTTTGGTTTGACATGGGACATGAACATCAGTCTCCTGGGTCCAAGTCCTGTGTTTGTTTGACACATTCACCTCAAACTCTTCCCTAGACCAACTTTGTCGCTCTTTATACTACGTCAGGGACGTCCTCCTTTGCTTCGGTCATGATAGCTATGGCCACTACAAATCACTGCCTAACAATAAACGTAAATATGGGTCGTAATAAGCTGCTGTACAATATAACAATATATATAATATAATTTATGGTGTCTTATTTTAGGGGAGGACAGCATCACCTGGCCTCCTCCTGTGCTCTGGACATAATTAGCATGCCTACTGGAAGGTGCTGTCACTTGAAATAAAGAAATGCTGTCTGGGGGCACTTGCTGAAATGACTGATGATGGCATTCTTCTTCGGAGGACAGCATTGAAAATAATCTGTAGATTAATCGACAAAGAAAACACTGGTTAGTTTTAGCTGTACCCTCAATGACTTTGAAAACATACTTCACATTGAAAAAAGCAAAACTATGGTTAGTAATGCTGCAGGATTGTTTCTTGCTTTCATTTTTGGCAAATCTACACTGGGTGCATTTCACTGACTGTTTGTGAGATATCAAGCGTGTGTGCATTTTCATTTTCTGTGAAGTGCATGCAGAACAAAGAGACTGCTGACCTGCACTATTAGCGATATTCAACACAGACCTGGAATACATACTGCAGGTAATCTAACCAGCAGTAAATGTCAGCTGATGAAAAGGAATTAAATAGGTAATGTCTTATCTTAGCCTTGACCCCTCCTGCGCTTTACAGAGAGGGCTAAATGATAAACATTTACAGTCCCTCTCAGGCTGAGGCAGTGTGCATACATCAGACTGTTGGATCTCCATCTCCTCTGTGTTTGCTTGCCTGGGACTCTGCTGGGTGCCATTTGCATCTTGGTGCTGATCAAAAGTTGATTCCAGAGCCAGAAGGACCATTACTGTAGACTAAAACATTATGCTGCACTGCAGTGGCTTTACACAGCTTTATCTCCACTGTTGCCAGCATTAAAAAAAAAGCATTCAATGCTCATTAAAAGACAAATGTCAGGAATAATTGTGTGTCTAATTAAAGGGCACTGTTACTGAATTAACTTCATTTGCACCATCTACTAAATAGACCATTTAAGCAAATCAGTCTGACCGGTACAGATTTTTGAGGGAGACCATCAGCACAGTTGGTATGATGTAAATGTTACAAACTCACCCGTATAACATCTTGTGTTTAATTTATGACCTTTTTAAGTCAATTGCAAAATAAAGAGGATTCAGTGCTCCCCATCCACTATTCAGTCTCGGCCACATGGAAATCAAGTGATAATAAAAATCTACAATACAATTATTTTAGGCAGTATGCCTCTTGCTCCCCTTCACTATATAAAAAATTTTTTTACCGTAGGGTTTTACAGACTACAGACTCATTCACAATCAACCCAAACCAACACTAATTATTTTAATATCAAGTCAGAGCTCTTACACAGTCACCAGAAAAACTGTGGGCATTGTATGTTTCTGCAAACCACAGATACGTTAGTTTTGTGTGTTAATTGTACAGATACTTTGACAATGCTGTGGTTAACATGAGGTGATTATTAAAAACACTTGGTTATGGTTAGGAATTGATCATGTTTTGGCTTAAAATACCTGGTTTTAAGCTAGGGCACAATTCCTGCTGAAAACACAGCAATGTCGCAGTAAAAAACAACCACTTTTCATGGCACTATCACCGCTATGAAAACAGCGACAGATCCATGAAAAACACTCACATGTGGGGGCTATAAAGCTGCTGGAAAGACAGCCACATGTCACTAAAAATTACCCACATTTGGGGAATAATTACCTGTTGGAAAAACAGTGACTGGTGACAAAAACCACCCACGTTTGGGGCTAAAAAATCGCTGAAGAAACAGTGACGTCCTGGTAAAAAGCAACCACTTTTCATAGCACTGTCCCGGCACAAAAAAAATGCGATGGGTCGCTTAAAAACACCCAAAGTTGAGGGCTGAAAAGTTTAAAAAAAAAAAAAAAAAAAGCCACTAGTCTCTACAAACAGCCACATTTGGGAGCTAAATACCCACTGGAAAAACAGCAATGTCTTTTAAAAACCAACTTTTTTTGTTGCAGTATCTCTGCTGGAAAAACAGCATCCGGTCCCTAACAAACAGCCACATTTGGGGGCTAAATAGCCACTGGAAAACAACTATGTCTTTTAATTTACAACTGCTTTTTGTGGCACTGTCGCAAACCATATTGGGTTGCTATAAAACACCCACATTTAGGGGCTAAAAAAGCCACTGGAAAAACAGCATTGACTCACTATGATGTTATTATGTTGTTTGTTGGTCTCTTACAGAGGTTTGCAGCTTGGCAGGTGTCTCGCCTAGGTGACACAACATCACAACCCTCCACCTCCTGATGACAAAGTCAGCTCATATACTACATTGATTTAGAAACACTGTTTTGATATGTATGACACCAACAGATGTAAAGTATTCATGGTTTGCAGAAACGTACAATGCCTACATTTTCTTCTAGAGACTGGACTTTAGGAGGTTTTTCCTTCCTGCTGGGCCCACAGGTTGATCGGATCCTCTCTCTCTCCCGTCGCCTTCCCCTGTCACATTTCATCTAACTCAAACAAAGAATAGGTCATGTTAACTGCAGAGAGGAAAAGATGCAGGAGAGGGGTGGAGAGCCCAGCAGGAACTGGCTGTTCCTGATGGATGATAGAGTGAGCCGAGGGAACAGCTCGGATTTGCATGGCTTTTGTGCACACCTGCCACCTCACACACACACTTGACTTTGTTTTTCAAAAAAGGATTAGGGAGACATTTCATCCTCCACTCCATAACACACACACACACACACACACACAGTTGGCAGCAGTTGTGATTATGCCTCATCATCTATATGACTGAGCCTCATTCATATGGAGTAGAGTGAACAGCATCTTAAGAGCCTCTGGAGATATCTGAGAGATCAGATATCAACTGTGATCAAGGGAACTCCCAGCACTACAAATGCTGATGAATATATATTTTAATGTCAAAGACAACTTACTGTTAGAGGCAACAGCAGATGCAGAATGCCAAACGATTATCTAACATGCCTCATCGGAGTCTGTGATGCTCATTGCATCACAGCAGCAGTCACAAAGAGCAGACTACAGCCCCCGGAGCACAATGGTGATCCACTCATGAAGAAAATAAACATCATCACCCAGGATGTGTCTATTGAGACTTAAAATTAAGTCTCTGAACAACATGAAAAGAAAATCCATCCTGCTGAGCTTCATTTCACTTGCCTTTTTTTGTTGTTGTTTGTTTTGTTTTTTGTTTTGTTTTTCAGAAATAACAAATTTGAAAATAAGTAAAAAATTCTAACTGGAATAAATTTAGTTTCATTCAAATAATTTTTTGCTTTGCAAACAATGAATGTTTTAATGAAAAGTACGCTGTGATTTGTGTATTTAATGAATGTCCTCCAAAAAAAGCAAGAGCATCAGTAGTTTTTCTACATTCAAGACGTGGCTATAGTAATTGACCCTCTGCTAAGCCCCGCCCATTTGCGATAGTAAGCATGGAGCTCACACTGTAACTAACTGCACTCCCTGAAGAAATATTATCATATTTTTGGAAAAATGAATTAGTGAGAAGCAGACAGAGGGGTCTACAGTCTGTGTTTGAAGGATATATCCAGGATGTCAAACTGACTCAGCAGCAACAACAGGTTAAAAAGACAAAGCTAGTTAGAAGCTAAAGCCGAACTATAGGCTACAGATCACAGTGTAAAAGTGAACCACCACATCACTGCTGATCGCCACACAAGACAATGAATATAAAGCGAAACTTTTCTGATATTGAACCAGCTATGTGGCATCGCAGTGTGTGCCGATGAACGGCAAGGTGTGCTACCAGCACCTGGACCTCCACCCCCACACGGGCAGGGATCTCCGGGGGAAGTCAAACAACGTTCATATGCGCACACTGCGATGACACACAGCTGGTTGAATATCAGCAAAGTTTCCCTGCTTCCCTTCACTGGTTCCTGTACAGCAGGGTCGGTCTTTGTTTCACTGTTATAATCATTAAAAAGCAAAAGCAGCATGTGTATACATTCAGTAGGCTATATCTTCAGTAGCTAGCTAGCTAACCCTACACTTTTCAGGGTCTGATTTTGGTTTTGGAACAGAGAAGAAACGTCCCGTATTTTTCCAAATAGTAGCCCGGGCATTTATTTCACAAAATCGATTTTGACCCCCTGGCGTTTAAAAGAACCAGGTGGCTATTTGCTCAAGGCTTTTTTTTTTTTTTTTTTTTTGCACCAACTTGCACCAGGCCGTTATTTGGTTACAGTTCCTGTCCAGTATATTTTTTAGTGCAAAAATACTGCATAATGTAGGGGTGAGTTCGTGTACAAAAATCTCTAAACATTTAGAGTGGGTCATTTTTTTCATGTACACGTGCACACGGGTTTCACCACTGGGTGGTGCTATTGTATTATACCAGCAAAGCCGCAGTTATCCGAATACCAACCGAACAGGCCATTTAACCAACAGTTACAGGCCGCCACACCGGCGGCTATTTGCCACCCGGCGACTATTTGGAAATATACAGTATATCTTTTTCCAACCTCTCCAGATAACGAGTATCATTAATACACGACGTGCCCCAGGCACAACGTTTAACTCCAAATTCACAAAACCAGCCTGAAAATGAAGGAAATGATTGCATTAGACAGTCAGACCCTGGTTTGAACCGGCCTGATGGTACGTTATGATTGGCCAGTCTGCGCCTGGGGGCAGGACTTGGCAAAAGGTCAGCAAATGAGAACTATAGCCATATTTTTATGCACTTTTTAATGTATTGCATTAGAAAAGCTATATGGAAATGACAAATTTAAATAAAAAAACATTTTAACGCTGACAGGCCTGACACCATAATTATGTTATCCACATATCATACGATGTATGGACATGACCTCAATATTGTCTGTTGACATAAGAATGTCACCAACATTTTAGCCAACCTGATGTCAGAATAAACAGCAGGGTTTTTCCAAACATTGTAAGACTTGGCCTCAGCCATTCGTCTTTTTTTTTTTTTCCTCCTCCAACACACGCTTTCTTCCACGAGTCAAAGTCTACACAGTGAAGCTTTCTGGTAGCCTGCAGCTGCACTTTTGGAGTGGAAGATGCACCGTCCTGATGGTCATTAGCTTGCCAACCCCTGCCAAAGAGCCGAGAAGTTCGCCCAGCTCCCAGACCATCCATAACCAGAAGCTGACTGCAGCACACCATTTGAAATATGGCGGTACCAGTGGTGTTCCTGGAGCTTCACTAAGCTTGTCTGAAAGTTGCAAGAGGCATCACTTGGTTTTGTTTCTGTTTGCCAAAGTTTATATTATGTATTACTGTATAATGTCTTGTATATACTAACAGGCGTTAATTACTTTTTAAAAAATATGCAAATTTGTTCTTCATAATCCAGTTCTGACACATATCTGCATGCAAGCATTCTCTCAAGTATCCTACTGTCTCCCAATTTGGTCCCTCACCACAAAGGAAACCACTGAACCAATAGCAAGACTATACAACACAGCTTACAAGATCCAAGGTAATCTCCCCTTTTGGACTCATCACTGCACTCTCACATTCTAACGCCCTGACTCCACTTAAGTCCTCTACTCTGCATTGTCTATGAAGCTGCCTATGTTTTGTTGTTTTGCCTCAGTTGATTGTTCCTGTTTTTATTCTGTATTGTAATGTGTTTATGTTGCATAACAGGAACCTGCTGAAAACCAGTGTTTAATAGAGTCAGGCCAATTTTAACTGTAACACAATGTTACTTATACTAACTTATAATTCCTGTCCTGAATAAATGAATGAAATGAAATTATATTCTTCAGACTTAAAAGTTCATTCTTCTTTGAAAGGGTGTACTTGCATTATTATGCTATTTTATTAGCATTTTATAGTTTATTCCACTGTACGGGCTTTATAGCCATGTCATGTCTTGGGTGCAGTAGGGGACAAAATACGTACACAAGAACACAATCGGCATTTGTGAAAATCCACATCCACTTCCTCAGATGGAGTGCTCAACACTGGCTTACACAGAGACCCCTTCTTTCATATTGCCTGATGATAAACTAAAATAAAATTAATAAATTAAAACTGACAGCACAGGAAGTTTATCTCTGTCAACATAACCCCCTCCACAAAATCACTGTAATTACAGTCCTCTCCAGGAGAAAACACTTTCTTGTGTGTTCACCTGTCACAGACTAATCCCTGGAACTCTTTAATTCAATCTCCAGGATTAACAGGCCACTGTACGAGACGCACCTAGCTGTATCCGTAAACCTGTTAAACCCATCTTTATAGAGCCAATCAATGTGATGTGATTGAGAAAACAGGCTCCCCGGGCTACACACACTGGACTCAGCGTCCATCAGCAGCGATCAATCTGACTGGACAGAAATACACTCTGGAACAATCCTGACCAAATCCAGGGCCACCCTCTCTGAGGTTGGCTGCCTCGGGCGATAATAAGCCCAGGATTACACAGGATATAAGAGTGCAAACTGGCAACTCGGATGAGCCAATTATTTCTCCTCTACTCGCACTGCCAATGAGTCTGCAGCTTCCAGCATGGCTGACCTTCCTGGAATCCTAGAATTGTCGCCTGACGTGATCAGACCCCCCCCCCCATTTCCCCCACCCCTCCAGACAACAGACAGATGAAAACCAATCTGCAGATTTGTGGTGTAGAGGACTCTCTATATTTCAGGTGGGGCGGGCCTTGATGGTGGCTCCACCCTCTGTCCTTGTGACACTGCCCAGGCTGTCCGATACCTGGACCTTCCACCAGCTCATCCTCTATTCCTAGAAGAGGGAGTTAGTGTGGAAGGGAAGCATAGATAGAACGCCTTTATTGTCAGCGCACATTGCATGATGACATTAGAAAGCAAGAGAGGCTGAAAGACTTCATATAATAGTGCAGTCCATCCACCATCCGTCCTTAAAAATTCCCATTCAAAGCTTTCCACATCACAATGCTGGAAATCTGTGATGATGTGAACCTGCAGAGGATTAATCTGTTGCTGCTGAAAATGAGAAGCCATCTATCCTTTCTGTTGGGAGTGACTCTCAGTGCCCTCTAAATCCCTCGGGGAGGCAGAATATCCCAGTGATCTCTATCCTCTCTAGAAACCTGCTGCAGATTATTTCTCGTCTAACTGACTAATTCAGGACTGGTGAGATGGAGTGACATTAACAGACCAGCTTTCACTGTCGGTGTCTGTAACGACTAACAACCAGTCTAAGCTACATTTTTGTCTTCAGCAACTGTGTGTTGAACATGTAACCAGAACAAAAAGAGATTGTTCCTGTTGCCAAAGGTACCATTGATATGAGAAATAAGACCACAAGAGTTTCGTGAGACATAGTGAAAAAGTATTAAATCAGAATTTGCAGTAAAGAATGAGCCCTAGACTGACAGGTTCGTCACTCAACGTCAGTACATGATATCCCTGTCTTTCCCCGTCTGACTTCATTCTCAACCTACTGTAGAAAATTGCTCATTATAAAATAAACTCAGCAACAAACCTTGAAATAAGTATTTCGTCATTAGGGCTGAGAATGTGTTACTGATTGACGGTACTCCCTTTATATCATATAAAACAATGAATAGCATAAGTTATTTCTTTTATTACTACTTTATATTACTATTTCTGAAGTCTGCTGCTAAATTCAGCTTCATGTTTGGCTCAGAACAATTTTAAATAAATCAGAAGTTAAAAAAACGTGTAAACTGTATTGTTTACATGTGCAATTCCACATGAAAGGACATGAGACTGCAACCAAGTCTGAAGAGGGTGGAGCACCAGACTCCAAACATTAACTAAAAAAAACCCCACAAAAAGCAAACAAACAAAAGACCTTTTGTGCTGAAGTGGAGGTACCTCTGCAGAAAGTGAACGCCACTTTATGATGAGTTGTCATATTTAGTGTTAGAGTGGATATAAAATAACACAAAAAAGATGCATGGGATGCTAAAAAATCTGGGTTAATCAACCACCTGACCCACAAACTGCAAACTTCATACATTATAGAAGCACAACTGAGAGCAGAGACGAGGTCTGTGTCGCTCTCCAGAGTCCAGAGAGTGTTTAGAGAGAGATCAAGAGAGGGGGAGAGAACAAGAAGGTGGACGCATGCAATGTTTCTGTAACCTAAGTTATCAATACTTGCCCAAGTCCCTGGCCGACCAAGTCCCTCCCCTCGTGGCAATAACACTCCTCGATGGCAGTGCCCCCCCCTCCAGCAGAACATGCACCATGCCTCACCACAAACAATGCTCAGAAACTCCCTGACGAACGTGACAAAGAGTTCAATGCATCAACCTGGATTCCAAATTCCCCAGATCCCAATCTGATGGAGCATCCGTGGGACATTCCAGTACCTCACCTCACAACCGACATGTCTCAAAGAATCATTGCCAACGCCTCAGTGCCAGACTCCAAAGGACACCCCCAGAGGTCCTGTGTCCATGCCTTGACATGCCAGAGCCTGATCCAAGGAGGTCCCGCAGTGGACCAGAGGCACCTCTAGGGTACTGGCACATCCCACGAATGCTCGATCTGATTGGGATCTGGGGAACTTGGAGGCAAGGTCAATGTGTTGAGCCTTTTGTCACAATCTTCAGGCAATTCCTGAACAGTTTTTGCAGTGTGGCATGGCATGGCGTTGTTCTGCTTGGGGGGGGGGCCACTTTCATCAAGAAATGCTGTCGCCATGGGGGGCGGGGGGGTGTACTAGGTCCACAACGATGTTTGGATGAGTGATTCTAAGTTTGTGCAGTGAAACTGTTCTGAATCAAGTGGCATTTTCCTGAAGAGAATCAAAACATACTTTTCTGCAGTTTTCACATTTACTACTTCAATGTAATGTCTGACAATATGTGCAGTCGTGGCATCACCGCGCACAATAAAAGTATATCCATACACTCAACACACCCACTCTCATCTTTACAGTAAATAACAGAGACACTGAAAGTTTGACCCAGTAATGGTGCTCTGTGAAATGTCCAAGGGTCACCAAAGATATTAGAATACATCCTGAGAAAGAAACAGTACACTGTCAATCAAGATACAGCTTCCACTGGTGCTGCAGACTCGCCTTGTTGTGCTTTAGAAATTTTATGTTCAACAATATTTTCCAGTAAACTCAAAGTAAAAGTGCCTCCAGTATTTACGGCCTGACATTTGTTGTTTGTTTTATACCTTTGCTTTTCCACACACGCTGTCAGGATGATCTACAGTGGCACTCTGAGTGAACCCATGTTCTCCTTTCACAGACCACAGCCACAGGTGTTTCACCCTCAGTGTGTGTGTGTGTGTTTATGGTCTAACGAGTGTGACCTGGCTGTGTATGTGATGCAGTGCAGGTGCAGATTATAGTACAGGTATCGACTACTAGCAAAATGTTGACGGCCTCTGATTGTGGATAATGATCCAATGAACACGATTAGTCACATAATCACACTTGCTGTGATACTGCCATGAGTGAGCAAAGACTGCAGTCAGTAGCGATCAGACTGGTTTCCTCAGTGACTTAGTTTGACCCTTGATGTTGGTCACATGTAATCATCACTGCTTTCCGTCTCTGAAGTGGATTGCACACGACCATGACTTTGCCCCAGCTCATCTGACTCTCACAGCATTTAAAACATCAAAACAAAATGTTAATTTTTTGCAGCTCTTATCTCTTCGGAGCAGGTTTCTAGATGTGCTTTTGGTGGTGGAAGAAAAATATAGAAAAAACAAACCTCACAGAAACAAAATCAGGCTCGAGGTTATGTTTTTTGTCTGGGGAAAGGTCACAGGCAGAGGACGACGGCGGCATCGACATCAGCAGGCTGCTGGGATCTGAGGGAGCAAATGTTTAGCCCAGCAGCCCTTTGATGACTCATCCTAAACATGTTGCTGCCTAAAGACACAGAGGATCATTATTTACATTATTCACAGATCCAAAATCCTCATCTACATGTTATTATCCCATCACAAAGTTGTGACACTGGCAAACGTGACAAAACTTTACAAGTCAAAGTCAAGTCCAAGACAAAGGTCCTTTCATGATTATTAAGGCTGACCCAAATGCTTCAAAGCTTCGATTGCTGCCATGGAATGTGGCGTCAAAATCAGTATTCAAGTGCTCTGTTGTTTCTTTTTTTTTTTATGTAATATGCACAAAGTCCCATAAATAAAGAAATAGTTATCCAACATTATTCATTCAGGGACATTTAAACTTAGTGATAGTTTTGTATCTCCGACTCACTCTCATCTAACACCAGTCACCGGCAGCCCGGCACTACTGAAACCGAGACAGTTTAGCCCCGTTTCCTGCGAGCGGTACGGTACGGTACTGTTCGGCACACTTTTCTTCCCTTTCCACTGTGAAAAGTTGTGGATGGTACCAATGGAACCGTTCTGTACCGTCCCCATTTTTGGTCCCCCCTCTGTTGGGGTACCTAGCACACAGATCTGGTACTAAAAGGTGGAGCTGTGAACACTGCAGTCTGTTGATTGGTCAATAGAGGACAGTCACTCTGCTCAGGGCTGAGTTGTGGCTGGTTTTGGGGCTTATGTAACCACTGTTGATACCAAGGGGAGTTTTATTAGTAAACTGTAAGTTGCCGGCAGTCGGCCCAGTGAATCAAGTTATTTTTTCTCAGACTCCAGCTGCTGCGAGAGGCAGCAAAACATCCTTTCATTTTATAGTTACAGTCTACCAATAAAACTCTCCATGGTATGAACAGTGGTTACATAAGCCTAAAAACCAGCCACAACATAGCCCTGAGCAGAGTGACTGTCTGCTACTGACCAATCAATGGACTGCAATGGACTGTTCACAGCTCCACATTTTAGTATCAGATCTGTGTGCTAGGTACCCCAACAGAGGGGGGACCGGAAACGGGGACGGTACGGAACAGTTCCATTGGTACCATCCACAACTTTTCACAGTGAAAATGGAAAAAAAAAAGCATATTGAACTGAACCGTACCGTACTGCTTGGTGGAAATGGGGCTTAAAGAATTCTAACCAGGTGAAATTTCAGCTGGTTGCAATCTGCAGTCCTCATCCCTAGATGCCACTTCCTAAATCTTACACACTGATCCTTTAAGCAATTTTATATTTTGCATGGTTAGAAAAAAAGACTTGTACTTGTTTGTAGTACACAACATTTAATTTCCTCATTTCTCAAGCTGTCTTTTTACTTTTTCTAACAGCAATTACTGACTAATGTCAGCAGCTTTTGACGTAGCCCTCATCTCCTGTGCCAGTTCTTTATATTCCAACAGCATGAGGGCCAGATTCTTCTGGAGATATACAACTATTTCAGCCCTCCGAGCCGTGAGCCTTTTTCTCCCTTCATCAATAATGGTAGCAGCAGCACTGGAGAGTCTCTCATTTTCCACCCTGGTGCCAGCTACAAAGAGAAATTTAGATGCAGGAGCCAGAAGAGGGGAGACGAGGCTGGTCGATTCTCCAGGACTGGATTGGATTTGAGGAATGGTTTGCTCACTAAAATAGGTTGCTTTCTCAAAAGGAGAGCGCTGGTGTCAGCTGGCCCAGGGTCAGATTCTGCTTCTCACTCCTCCAGGATTTCATCACAAAGCCTACCAGCTCTGCTCTTTCATGCAATTCCATTATCCACGCAGAGGGATATTTCTTCCGGCCTATTGCAAGAAGACCTGGGCAGAAATAGTAAAGCATACCATACAAAGACAGTGAAAAGAGGAGGACTATCAGCACAGATCTTAGTGGAGGTTTAAGCACCTGCTCTTCAGTTGGCATAACTCACTGAAATCACAAACCTGTCTTTTTAGTCTCGAGAGCCTATTCCTCCTCCAGCGATGCTGTCATAAGCACTAGTAGACAATCTGCCAGCGCCTCCTCCACCACCACGACACACATCATTTATAGAAGCAGCTTTTTTTAAAATGTATTAATTAGGGATTTTTATGTTGTCACGGCACAGAGAGGAGAAGATACAATAATAAATTAACGCTAAGCCTTGCCAGCTACTTGCAGGCCACAACATACCGTGTTCAAGTTCCATCGATTGCTGATGCCAAAGAAAAGTTGTGGGCCTGGGGTGGATGGTGGTTGCTGGGCCCAGCATCCTTTTACATGTCACCATCCGTACACTGTTCGTTCACAGCTCGGCACTGTTGTTGGAGAGCCATAACAGAGCTGAAAGCATCTTGCTTGCATGGCTGCTGGGAAGGTTGCTGACAACCCCTGAGTCACTTTTGTTATTTGGTAACCACAAATAAATAAAACAATTTGTATAGGAGCAAGTAAAAACTAACTTTTTGGCAAAGTAGATTTCTGACCCACTTGCCTGACGGGGCAGGTAAGAAAAACCATGAACGGTGCATTGCCTCCACTCTAAGTGATATCTGTGAGGGAGATGGTTTTGATTTCCCCTAACCAATCACTAGAGACCAATGCATCTGCCTGAAATAAATGTAATTTTCAGCTGATACTGATGTGTAGTCATGCCAACATACTTGCTTTGACAGGGTTTGAAGAGTGGATTGGAGCAAAGTAAAAACAAACTACAATGTTGGGCAGTACTGAGAAGACATGCCATCTATGTATAAATAGCAGTATGGATGCCACCCTTATTTTTACTCCTCCTTGGTTCCGACGCACAGCTCGACAGCAGCGTAAGGCCAGAAATATACTTCCTCATAACTAAGCAACCCAACGCACCTGCAAGATGGAATACACACATGAAGGGTGGGGGCAGTGTTGGCCTCATTGTCAAGGTGAGCTTGATGCATACCATCTATAATGAAACCACAGTGACTATTACTGGGACCCGTGGTGATCTCAACAACATGGTATCCTCCTCAAGTGTCACCATGTTCATTGTTTACATCATGCAAATTCACAAGTTCGAGTCTACATGGTCGGAGTTCTCTGGTGCGCCCTCTAGTGGAATCCTCCACCTGCAAGCAGGTGAACGAGTGTGTTTAAGCTGCAGCTGGTTGTCTAAATGCATCTGTGGTTAAAAAGTATAGCAAGTATACAATCTGGTCTGGTCTGGGCCAAAGTGGTGGACCAGCCAACGCTCTCATCACCGGACTCATGCCACTGCTGTGATCTAAAATGACTGGAAACCATGTACAAATTGTATCACAGAATCTAAATACATACGAACATTGCAAAACATGGAAGTTGGCACCCTACAAATGAATATACTGTATATCTTTTTATAAGGTCTTTGCTTACACCATATCTACAAAGCTGACACCTTCATGAACTTGGAACTAATCCATCTGTTTATGTACAGTACATACTGTATATACTGTATCATACAATATAAAATGAAGTCCACCCACGAATGAGATGTAAACAAAGAAAATACCATCTGTGGATGCATAGCTCATTACTACTGTATGTATCAGATGGCTGCCACATGTGGGTTGGGTGGCAAACTACAGCAGCTTCTGTGAGTGTGTGGGCATTCACTTCAAATCACACATACGTATGTTCTGTTTTTAACCATTTCTGACATAGCATGCTCATTTTCAGGTTCATATTTGTATTTGGGTTTGTATTAGAGCCTCTGAAACGTTTTAGTGCCTGTCCCTTTAAGACCCCTGTCCTGAAAAGGCCCAGTCTGCTCTGATTGGTCAGGGTTTCTGGGTCTTCTGTATCATGGCTTCTCTGCAACATCAATGGGGACAGGAAATGATTGCAGCAGAGTATTAAACTAGTGGTTGATCGAGTGCTTGAAATCTACAATTACTGCAATAAAAAAATGACTTGAGTAAAAGTAAAAACATACCTGGTTAATAAATTACTCAAAGCACAAGTCACTTTTCAATTTAATATTTTAAGGCTGACACCTGGGGGTTTGCTGTGTCCAGGCTTCTTTCCATCCCTTCGTCCTCTTCTGACTTCATTTATACCTTAACTCAAATGTTATTTGTAGAAATATTTTCATTTTTGTAGTGCAGTGTTTGTTATGATGGCCATTATTGGAATGAGCATACTCTGGCACAAACTGGACCACTCGTAAATTGGGCGCACTGATGGCATATAGTACCGTTCCGTTATTCAGAGCACCACACTCTGAGCGGCAGAGCACCAAGTGGAGTGAAAGGGAAGCTTGCCTGTTTGTTAATTCAAACGGGGATTAGGGATGTTTCTAACATTCCTTAAGTTTAAACAACAGATGTTCAAACTTAGACTAGTTGACTCATCTAAAAGTGAGAAAGCACAGTTTAATCCAGAAGGTTAAAATTCCAGAGGGTTAAAACGTGAGTAAGGAGTAGAAGTACAGGTTTTTAAAAAAGAAACATAAAAAGTACTCGGTCCATTAAAAAAATGACTTTTTAACTCACACCTTTTTTTTTAGAACATGGTACGACCCACCCCTGCTCTAAAGCAACCGGACATGTTCAATGAGAATAGCATCCAAAATTGTAGAGAAATGAACAGCATCAGCTACCAAAACTACAAGTGTCCCTGACGTTAGCATGTGGCTACATGTAGCAGGGTATGTAAAGAAAGCACTTGCAACAGTGCGTGTGGAGCAGATGACCATACAAAGAAATCTGTCACAAGCTGACGTCAGCCTGTCTTGTTGAAAGGTCTGAACCCTGAGGTTTTTACTCACAGGAATTCATTTTCCATATGTTTACCTCATTATTTGAAACTTTGGTCATGTTTAATATGAACATCTGACAATATAACATTATATATATAACAGACAATTTAAAAGAGCATAATAGGTCCCCTTTAGGATAAAAATCAATATCTTTGTGCACACTGTCATCCCTTCCAGGAGGAAATGAAATGATGTAGAACAGCAAGTAACCTGGAATGGAGGCAGGACTCTGGCTGTGTATAGTTTACCCAGAGGAGTCGATCGAGAGAAGTGGCCACAGAGGACCAGCTGGTGTCAGGGTTTGTGGGAGTTTTGGACAGCAGCACACAGACAAGCCTCTCCAGAGGACAAGGCAAAAACTCAACCAGCCATCAATTATTTCAGTTAGCTCACCAGCCATATGGAACTAACAGCAGCGCTCTGGGGACACACAGCAGAAGAACATCTTGAGCTGCCAGGACATTTAGATGAGACATTCAGATATAACATTTTAAGAGAATTTAAAGGTCCAGCGTGTAGAATTTAGGGGGATATATTGACAAAATTAAATAAAAAATACTAAGTATGTTTTCTTTAGTGTATAATCACCTGAAAATAAGAATTGTTGTGTTTACGTTACCTTACAATGAGCCATTTATATCTACATAGGGAGCAGGTTCTCATCTAGAGTCCACCATGTTGCACCTCCATGTTTCTACAGTGGCCCAGAACGGACACACCAAACATTGGCTCTAGTTTGGGCGATTTGCAGTTTCGCCTCATCACATATTTTGCCTCGGCCATCATAGTTAGAAGCCCTTTTGCAACAAGAGCATCAGACATGATTCATAACATGAAACTGCTTTAGGCCCTGTTCACACAGTAATAGTTTTTAATGAGAATGAAGCTTTTTGCTTGCGGTTTTGCATTGTGACGCACCTCGCATTTCTGTGCTCCGAACTCCTCGAGTTGAAAAAACTTAAACTCAGAGCAGAAAAACACCCCATGTCATCTCTTTTTCTTCATATTTTTTCCTATTGTCCAATTGGATGATTTGAGAGGCAGGCCTTCTGTGGTTTTCACGACAACAAGTTTACAGATGGTTAACAATGGTGGAGAAACTGGCCCGACGATAGACAGCAGGTTGTAAAACTGCCCCCGAGTCATCCTAAAATATGCCTGGAAACGGCCATCATGGAGGTGAAGCTCCTGGACCAACAGGTGGTACTCCCTGTGATCCACCCTCTTTTTTAGGGTCTCATGTACCCACACAGATCTCTGTTTCCCTGTGACCAACAAACTATTTGCTGGCAGCCTCTCACCCTCAACCAGAGCTACAGCAGGTACCCTCTGCTAATTATTAATTACTGTGAAGAAAAAAAAAAATGGTAGATTGATTACACGGGAAGGTCAATGTAAGGACGTGTTGGTGTGGTTGCCTGGCAACAACAATAGACAATATTTTTATTAGTGGTATTCAGATTTTTAAAAATAAAAGCCAGTGTTTAGTCAAGTGTATTTACCAGTTCAAATCACCAGATATTTTGTTTTGGGGAGGGAGAGACCTCTGAGGATAATTTGGCTCCTGGTGAAAACCTCCTGATCAATGAACACTGAAGGAATCCTAACTGGGAGAAGTTTCAGCTGGTTGCAATCTGCAATCCTCACCACTAGATGACACTAAATCTCCCAGAATCTCACACACTGTTCCTTTAAGATTTTACTGTCTTTGTCTCGTTATATAGACAAAGACAGTAAGATATTCAACGTTAAAGGCGACAGAGCTAGACAATACAAAGCTGCTGTAATGCCTCATTTACTCATATAATGCATAGCCTGCATCAAACTGAGCTGCTTAGAGAAAATGTTTGTAGAAAAATACATGTTTGAAGATGCAGTCAGATTAGCAACAGGTTGGTCTAACAATTCAACCAAGCAACAGGAGCATGTTCGTGGATTTTCTTTGCTGTCTCAATAACTGCCGAAGATTTTGGTTTGAATTTAACCTTCTTAAAAGTGATGTTCTGATAAAAGAAATTAACTAGGTTCCCAGTGGGTGTCTCATTCATGCTGATGTCTCTCACATACAAGCTAATGAGAACGCGGGAAAAGTGCTTGGATGAGGTTAACTAAAAGATCTGAGGACCCCCAGAGTCCTCACTGGTCGTGCTTTGAATAATGAAGGCTAATATGCAGATGGGGTTGTGCTCCTGGCACAGTACCAACTAATGAGGACCTGTGGATATATTCATGTATGCACTCTCTACAAAAACACCTGAAAAAATTTGTAACTGACTTGTCTTGCTTCAAGTATCATAATTATATTTCTTTTAATGTAGCTGACATTTGAATCATGTTTGGAATAGGATGCAAAGATGCAAGTGTGAAAGGCAACGTTCAGTTACAGCGGGGTGCCCACTTTCCACTTTACCTTTGATACATTATATACACACACACAACAAGGTTCTCAATATATTTTAACTCAACGCTGTCCTTTCTGAGATGCAATAACAACATCCGTTTCTCAATTAACTGTAAGCAGTGTGTTTCGTGTCAGATTCCCTCAAGGCTTGCAGACAAAAAAGACCAGACACCGAATCTGTCCCTTTTAGGGATGTCTGTTTTGATTCATTTTGCTGGCCCAACACTTGTTAACAGGTAACTAACCGCTTCATTTTTTAAGAAAAATAATGCAAAATGACGTGAAATACAAGAAGCCTTTCAGTCCAGTGCTCAGTGAGCTTTGGCTCTGCATTTCAAAGGGGCAGTAGGGCCGCCCCCGACTAAGAATTTTCCTAGTCGACCAGTAGTTGTCATTTAGGGCCATTAGTCGACTAGTCGCCCACATGTTTACGATATTTATTTGATTATTAAATTATACATTTTGGCGAGGCAACACAATGGTTTGAGTTCAAGGTCTGAGTAACAATAGCATCAGTAACATTAACACTGTGCTACAAAGCTGCTCAGAGGTAGAGTGGGTCGTCCACTTGAGCAAGATACTGAACCCTTAATTGCTCCTGATGATGCTTCCATCGGTGTGAGTGTATTAAAAACTTAGCAGCTGGCACCATGTATGGTAGCCTCGGCGAATGTGTGTGTGAATGGTTGAATGTGACTCGTGTAAAAAGTGCTTTGAGTGGTCGGATGACTAGAAAGGCGCTATACAAATGCAGGTCCATTTACCATTTACATTACAGAGAAATACAAAACCGTACTAATGAACCTTCATTAATATAGGCCTATATTTTATCTACAAGTGCACGTCACACACTGAGCGAGCCGCCTGTTAATGACACTGTGGGCTAATGGGCATGAAGCTACTGACATGTTTCAGATGATATTTCATGTTTGTAGTCGACCAATGAAGATGAGTTTACATATCACCTTGGATTCTTCCTTCACCTTCTCAAAATGATCCCACACTTTGGATTTCCTGCCCGACATGTTATTAACTAGCCTGTGGAATAACCACAGGTACCAGCCCTGGAAATTAGGGGCCGTACACATGCCATGTCTTTAATCACCTGGAAAACACGAGGTCAGGTGCTTACCTTAACAAGCACTGTATAGTCTATCTACAGTGCAACCTGAGTGCAGAACTGATCTTCTTCCAGGAGCTGTTTATAAGTGTGTAGGCCTATCGTCCGTGGGACAGATGTAAAGCTCTGGGTAGCCCTGCACTAACATGATCAAATTTTCTGTATTTATCAAGCTGAATATTTACAGAGGAAGGGAAAGATATCTGTCGGCTGTGATTGGTTTGTAATGTGACTCCTGTCTGACTGCTGAGCGTGGCCTCTTCCTGTGTCTGTCCTTTCAAATAAGGGTTCTGATTTTGACAAGGTACAGCTCCTTAGTCAATGTGTGGGAAACACTGTAAAATGATCCCGGTATGTTTTAGTGCCATTTTAAGAATTTCAATCTTAATTTATTAATTTTGATCATTATTAGGATAATATTGGGAGTCACACTTATTTGGGCCGGGATAACGGTGAAATTAAATTTTTGTAGGTCCTGCGATTTGGATAATACACTTGGCCATACTGTATTGTGACTTTGATATTACTTTAAATTAATTGTGCAGCCCTATAATATACATTTTGTGGACAATCTCTGTGTTGTACAGTAAGTGTGTACTGAATACTAAAGGACTGAACAAGACTCCCTGCAGCATGAGTTGCTGAAGCGAAGGCCTGATTTGTGTCCACGTAGAAGAAAAAAAAAATCTATGCTCTGCCTCAGAGCTGGGAAGCAACAAAGAGTTGGCGAGAGACTCTGGCACAATCAGAATGCTCTATTCTTCTATTTAAGGGGGTACGCCAGCAATTAAGTGTTACACATGCAGAGAGTTAGAGTCTGGAGAGAATCAGATTAAAACACTGCCTTCACATACATAGATACAGAGCAAGAGGCAGGCTCTGACCTCTGTTGCTGTTGTTTACATACTCAGCTCCGACTGGTCAGTTGTTTTCTGATGTTGCTGCTAGAAACACAGCCATCATTTATTTGGAGTTCCTGTTGCACAGTTTGTTTCCCGAGTACAGAATAGCTGTAACAATGACTCCTGAGCTGGCAAGACTGACAAGCATCTGCGCTGGAAGCCATCCCAACTACTCCTGTTGAGCCGAGTAGTAAACAACTACATGAAAACAAACAAACACAAGCGTGGTCCCATTCACAATAAACAGCAGCCTATTGCTGCCCCAGCTTTTGGGTCCATTCCATACAGTTGGGCCAATGGCACTTGGTTGGACGGGCATATTGGCGGGAACTTAGTACCGCAGAGATCTCTACTGCACAGACTCTGGCTCCAAATAATGCCACCAGTGCAAGACGGCAGCAGCCATATGCAGGCTTCATTTTTGTATGGTGGGAGGAAGTGAAGATCCGTCATCCATCTTTATATACAATCTATGTATTGTCCGTATTTGAAAAGCACGATAAAGTTACACTAACAACCATGGTGATGGTTTGCCGACTACCCCTTTCACCATGTTATGTTAGCACGTTAGCATTTGTTAATAACAAGGACCAAGGAAAGAAATTGTGGCCGTTAACAACAATAAAAAATTTTGGCCTAATGATGACTCCAGTGGAAATGTTGGGGATCAGCAAAGTTATTAGATTTCAACCCAACAGGGGAATAACTGTCTGAACATTATGTCATGTAAATCCATTCAATAGTTGAGATATTTCAGTCTGGGTCAAATAGGTGCACTGACAGTCCAACATCTCCACACTGCTATGTCTAGAAAGAAATTTTCACTGATGGAGCAGAGACCAAGATTCTCTGACATTTACATCCACAATATGCAGCCTGTTACACTGTTAACTTTGTCTTTTAACAATGCAAGCACACATTGGAGTCATTCCACAAACACACCTTGAGAACTTGCAGGAACTGAAGGCTGCTTTCACAGAGGAAGCAGCGGACAGACGCAGTACTGCTGACAGTACTGGCTTTGTAACAGAAACACTACAGCAGGTACAGTTGCTACCGTTTTCCCACAGCTGTAATATGAAAGTCTATCAGACATCAAATAAAAAGCTCGTCTTCACTGTGGATTCCATAAAGCCGAGCGTCTTAACACTCCAGTCTAGAAAACACAGTTCAGCCACACATTACGAGTTGTCTTACATCTCTGAGGGGAACTGTTCTGTGAAAGTATTTACACCGCTCTACTGCAAATGTTTTTTCTAAACGACTCATTAAGGTTGTTGTCTCCAAAACAAAAGAAAAATAAAACTGACTTTCTGTTTTAATTATAGGCTGTCTTTTAGTACATTCATACCTTAACAAGCATCAAACCCTACTAATGCCTACAGCCCAGGTACCAGAATAAAATGTTGGAATTGTATGTGTCTGTAAACTACACATTACATTTGTACATTTCATATGTTGTTGTTACGAAAACATAGGAGAGATGACTACAACAAACAACAAAAGGGGGTATTTTTAAATGAAAGGTTGGAACATTTTCAGACATATTTGTAGCAACAAAAGCTGTTATTCTTTTTAACAAGAGTTAGGGACATTTCCAGCATTGTTTACAGAAACAAAAGTGGGTATTTTTTAATGAAAGCTCCAGACTTTCCAGCAGTGTTTGCAGTGACAAACGTGGGTCTTCTTTATCGAGAGTTCAGGACATTTCCAGCCATGTTTGTCGCAACAAAGGCATTTATTTTCTAACAAGAGTTAGGGACATGTCCAGCCATGTTTTTAGCAACAGAAGCAGGTATTTAAATGAGAGTTCGGGGCATGTCCGGCCGTGTTTCCAGCGACAAAAGTGGATGTTATTTAATGAGAGTTTGGGACAATTCCAGCGGTGTTTGAAGCAACAAAAGCAGGTATTTTTTTAACGAGAGTTCGGGACATTTCCAGCAGTGTCCGGCCGTGTTAGCAGCACCAAAAGTGGGTAAAAGAGTAAAAGAGTTCGGGACAATTCCAGCGGTGTTTGCAGTGACAAAAGCAATGTTTTTTTTAAAGAGATTTAGGGACATGTCCAGCTGTGTTTGAAGCAACAAAAGCAGGTATTTCTAACAAGCGTTACGGACATTTCCAGCAGTGTTTGCAGCGACAAAAGCAAAAAATTTTAATGACAGTTCAGAGAATTTTTAAGCCATGTTTGTAGCAACCAAACCAGGCCATAACATCATCAGGTGTTTTTTGTGTCTAAACCTAACCACATGTTAACCACAGTGCTGTCAAGACATAAAATTGAAACATAAAGTTTCAACATATCCAAAGAGAAGAAACACTACCAACATCTAGTCTGGTGTATGGGTTGATGTCTAACACTACTTGGTCAAGGTCATGCAGGGATTTCAATTTTCATCCATTTTGAGTGCTTTTAATTTTGTCTTCGTGGCTACACACACACACACACACACACACACACACACACACAGATGCATCCAGCGGTGCAGCCCACTGATGATGATGATCACTCGGGTGATACGTTAAGCAATTACACACTGAACAAATGTAAGGGTCTTTTGGTTTGGCACTGTAAAAGAAGAGCACTTCTTGCAGATTGCATGTAGCTCTACAGAGATTTAGTGATCACAATCAATGGGTATAATGACTTTAAATAGAAAATTGTTGCAGTAAGAGAAGCAGCAGGGTACAGCAGTGCTCTCCAACCAGCACAGACCAGCTGTTCAGCTGCTCTTGACATAATATGGGTGAATGATGTCCAGGCCTCCACGTAAAACTGTTTATGACATTTATTAAAGACACAGCAATGCTAATACACACATAAACCTGCGCACATTCACACAAGGATACACACACAAAAAAACACACACACAATGCTGATTTCGTTTCCTCCCCTGCCTTACTCAAGTGATTTCCCAGAGGGGCCGAAGGAGCTGGGAGCTGTTGATGTGTCCTCTTTTTCAGTAGCTGCATGGGTCGCAGCTCTGGTATGATTACCAAAGCCCACGTGAAGAAGTGTTACAGCCGTCAGCACATTCAGCAACAATAAGTGGGCAAGAGAAACACAAGTGAGGCTGGAATCGCTAATTTACACCAAGCAGACCATATAAAACATGCAAACACAAGTCCAAATGACTTGAGAAAAATCACACAAAGGAAAATCCACGCAAAAAAAATCCATACTAAAAAAATACTGCTACTAGCACATTTCTGAGAACACGGCCTATTTTTGTTCTCCTCACACATAACTGGACAAAACACAATTTTGCTGTAAGATTCAGCAATTTCACAGGTACATCAGGACAAGATACAAGGCAGCCACATGATGGCATGGATGGACTTCTGAATGGACCTACTGGCCACAGGCCCCAGACGACCAAAGTACCAGGAGCACCCCTGGCCTTCAGCTGCAAAATGTCACTCAAATTAACATGTACTGACCAGGAAGGACCATGAAGAGACACAAAAAGACCACAGCGATTGCAAAAGGAACTGTGAAGGGACACAAATTAACTACAAAAACAGGAAAAACAACTAAATTACCTCATAGAGACACAAAACAACCATCAGGATACACAAACAGGACCTCAAAGAGAAACAACATGACTGCAAAGAGACATTAAACAACCTAGAAGAGAGACAAAATTACAAGGATACACAACACGACTGCAGAGTGACAAAACAACCACGCGGATACACAAAATGACCTCAAAGAGACACAAAACAACCATAAGGATGCACAACATGACCACAAAACAACAAGGACACAAAATGACTACAAATATACACAAAATAACAACAAGGATACACAAACTGACCTCAAAGAGACATAAAACGTACAAAAAAAACACAAAATGCATGATGACTACAAAGAGATGAAAAGCAACAACAACAAAAGAGGTAAAACAACCACAAAGTCTGTGTGTCTTCCTCATATGTAGGAGGGTTGTTGGGGCCTTTTGCATGTCTATACCCAGGCGTCAGCTGTCTCATAATCTGCCCATGATCCTGTGAAGCATTTTATTTGTGATACAAGCCCGTCATAATAGGTGCCACAGTTTTATTTGTGGCATTCAATGCTAAGGTTGCATACAAAACACAACATGAATGCATAAGTGGGAAGTTGAACTGCTCAGTAACAATGTCACAGCCTCCAGACAGTTCAACACAGTGCATTCTAAATACCAGCCTGTGAAGAGCATCACACTGCCACAATAAACCAACCAAAAGTGAAACAGGTTTCCTTTCTGCTTAGCAGACACTGTGCAGACTTTCTGATTGATTCGTCTGGGGTTAATAAGAACAAAAGTGAAGACACTACAGTAATTTGTTGCATGTCATTCATGTAGTCGCTGTTTTTCAAGGTGCAGCGCTGCACAGAGTCAATTCATTTTGAAGTCATCCTTCAAACAGATTCAAAGGAACAATTCAGCCTTGTGCCTTGTGAATGAGGGATTAAACGCCTTGTGAACAGGGTGAAATGAGCACCACTTCAGGCGGACATGAAGCCATCGCTTGTTTAAATTAGACACTGTGTCATTTTGAAGCAATGAGCACCATGTTTTGTTGCGTGTTTTTTGGCGTGGCTTTTCACTATTTTCTGCCATTTTATAGATCAAACGATTAATCACCTAATCAAGAAAATACTCTGCAGATTCATTGAAAATAAAGATAATTGTTAGTTGCAGGTCCTTCACCATGTTCATCACATCAAGCTCCTATTCTTATTGAATAATACATTCAATTTTGTTTTGTTTGATCATTTTGTCAACAAAATGTGGGAAACCACTGAATACTGTTCATTTATTTTAACCAGGGCTCAAGGGAAGCAGCTAACTGTTCAAAACCCCTGAAATATTTAATTTGCAATATTAAAGCAGAAATGAAGATACTGATCATCACGTTTGAGTAGCTGAAAGAAGCAAATATGTTTTCTTTGCTTGATAAACTGCTGAAATGATTAAGCAATAATCAGAAGTGTTGTTGTTGATTAATTGTACTCTATTTCTACTGACAATACTAGACTGTATTTATCCCGAGGGTTTACAGATGCAAAGAAACTGCGAAGAGAAACAAAGTAACTACAATAAATGGGCAAAACAACTGCAAAGAGAAACATAAAACAACCACAAGGATACACAGAAGGACCTCAAAGAGAAACAAAAGGACTACAAAGAGACAAAAAACAACCACAAGGATACACAAAATACAAAAGGACATCAAAGAGACACAAAACGACTACAAGGATAGACAAATCGACTGTAGAGAGACATAAAACAAACACAAGAATATACAAAAGGACTTCAGAGAGACACAAAACAACTGTAAAGACAAACAAAACAACCACACAAATACACAAAAGGACGTCATGGGAAAACAAAACGACTACAGAGAGACATAAAACAACCTCAGAGACACAAAATTACAACATGGGCTGTGTAATTATAAATTAAATTAAATGTAAATTATAACCTTTAAGAGAAACAAAAAGACTACAAAGAGACATCAAACAAGCATACACAAAGGATATCAACGAGAAACAAAACAACCTCAAAGATACACAAAACAACCACAAGAATACAGAAGAGGACATCAAAGAGAAACAACAGAACTGGAAAGAGACACAAAACAAGCACAAGGATACATAAAAGGATCTCAAAGAGAAACAAAACAACTACAAAGACACATACAACAACCTCAAAGAGACACAAAATTACCACAAGGATGCATACACTGGCTGCAAACAGACACAAAACTAACACAAGAATATGCTAAATGACCTCAAAGAGACACAAAATTATGACTTGTTGTGCAGCAGTTGCTGTACAAATGAATAAATCAATTAAAAGGCACCCCACACACACACACACACACACACGCACGCACGCACGCACACTGTCATGACACAGGGTCAGAGGAGAAACCAGAGCATAGACACCTGTCTGTCACTGGACAGAACTAAAACCAAATCCTCTGATTATTGGGGACCGCTTGGGTCGTCTAAAGAGACCCTCACTGGGACCCCGGACCCCAGTTTGAAAGGCCCTACAGTTAAATATGTGGGGTATGAGGACACCGTATTTTACGACAGGTGCATGACACGGATCAATGGCACGTTATTGACGCGCATTTCAGTGCAATTCCAGTTCCACGGTGCAAAGTGCGTTCCCGCGCGCGTGCGTAACGTGGTCACAATCCAGTGCAGCTGCAGAGGAGTCAATATCCTTACGAGCCCGACGGTGAGCCTCTGACTGGACAACAATAAAACACGGCGAGGAAACACGTGCACTGTGAGACATCTGCATTGCACACACGCAGCTTCACTTCCCCATATTTCCCCAGCACCGACCCACGAGCCGCGGCCACGAACACTCATTTACTTGAGATGATCTTAAAAGTTTCACTCACCCAAATGAGTGCTCGGGCGTGTGTGAGCCCCTTGGAGCGGTCCAGTCACAGAGATCCGGAGGGATGGACGCTGTTTGGTTCACTCTGCTCACAGCTGATCATCAACACAGACTCAGAGAGGCGTCAGACACGTCCAGGATCCCGTAGCGAGAAGTGTTGCAGATCAGCTGCTGACCTGAGATGTGTCCCATGTGTCACACCCTCTCTTCCGGAAAACACGGACAGCCCAGCCTACAGTGAGGACACCCAGCGGCTGAATGTACACACAGCCCGCAGCTGGCTATTGTTGCACCACTGCAATGTGCACACACAAAGGAAGAGAGAGAGATAGAGAGAGCAGGAGAAGAAGAAGGGCTGCTCACACACACTTTGAGACTGCTTTAGCGCACGTCGACAGCACACGGATAACCCCAACTTTTATTATACGACAAGAGATGAATCCACGGGTCCTAAGATCCGCCCTGTTCCTGCAGCATGACCAACACCGTGTCATCACACACTGCTCCATCACTATATCTGATTTATATAATAGAACACAGTAATAAATGAGCAGGGAATTAAGTCATGCGTTTTATAACCACAGATACTACACGTGGAATCATCTCCATTAAAGCTTGGATTAAACAAACAGTGAATCCATGGTGCAAAGTGCAGATAGCGCCTCTAGTGGACATGTTTCTATTTCCCAAATTGAGACAATTCAAATACACGTCTCAGTAATTAGTGAAGATAAGCAGAACGGTCATTTCTGACTGCGGAGCTAATTACCGACTCCACTGCAGCATTGTAGGCAATAATTTCATCAACTGTGGCCATCACAATCAATTACATTAACCAGCAGATACGTTTAACCTTTGTTTCCCCATGGGATGTTTGCTTCAGTGCTCCTATAAGTCACATTCACACTTAAGAGCATTAGACTGAATCACACTGGAGTCTTCTGCTGTCAGACACTGAGCAGCTCCAGATGGAGACAGAAATAAAACAGTTAAAAAATATTACATCTTTTCATTCTCCCTTTGGAGGTCTCAAGGTTCCACATCACACACGTAAGCTGCATATTGGACCCAGACTGGCTTCTAGTTTTCATGTCTTAAAGCTGTGGTTCCCAACTGGTGGGTCCTGGTCCAAAAGTCCTGTAGCAAGAACACCGCCCCTGCATCTGGGCACCCGAAACATTTTACAAGTGTAACATATCCGTAGTTTGCATAAATATACAATGCTTACATTATTTTTGGTGACTGGGTGAAAGATACATGACCTCATCACTATGAATCCTGCTGTGTTTTAAACAGAAAATTAGCATTAAAAAAAAAGTTGCATATTGCTTTCACTTGCTACCAAAACATATAGACAACCAGATCAAGATCTTTATGTCACGAGGTGGTGGTGCTCGTGGACACACTACTGCTTCTGTCCACAGGGGCCACAAAACTCAACACAGTTACTTTAAACTCAGATTTAAGGTGAGTGCAGAAAAACTCAAATACATAATTGTTCAAGCTTTACAAATTTGAGTGGAAGGGGACTTAAGGTAAAGAACATGTTCTGGCTTAAAATATCCAGTTTTGGGGGCACAATCCCTGTTGGAAAGGAGAGATGTCTTCGTTGAAAACACAGCCGCTTTTTGCACCACAATCCCAGCGAGAAACACAGCAAATTTTCACATAAAAACAAAATGCTTTTTATGCAACTATCCTGACAGGAAATGCAGTAATATTTCAGTAAAAACATCTGCTTTTTGTGGCAACATCCCTGCTGGAAAAGCCATCACAGGTTGCTAAAAAAACCACCCATGACTGGGGGCTCGCTGAAAAACAACCAGTTTTGTTGTTTTTTTGAACAAACCGTCTGCAGCAGTCTGCAGCTTGGCAGGCTCCTTTGTCGATGACACATCATCCACCATCCCCTCCACCTCCTCACGACAAAGTCAGCTCATATATACATCACTTTAGAAACATTGACAAGGCATACATATGAAACGTTGACATATATATGACACTTGCAAATGTAACATACACGTGATTTGCAGAGATGTACAATGCCAGCATTTTCTTCTGGTGGCTGATCAGAAACACCCTGAGTCAAGAGACCCTACTGAATCTGAAATGTAAATATTTACTGCAGTGGCTCTTACATAGAGTCTCTCTGTCATGCTTTGACATTTGGATGTGAGTATAGGCAAATATTGTATTGAGTCCACAGTTTCGCCCCTAATTCATATTCAATAGGAGTCTAAGAACACAAGCAAATACTCCCGAGAGAGTTCAGTCCGGGGTCGCCCACTTTAAGAACTATGTTTTGTTCATTATACATGACATATAACACACCCCTCTGCTGTGTGTTCTTATGTTTACCCCTCGTCTCAGCTGTGTGGCAGTACAGTGATGGATCACTGAAGGGAGACACATGATAACACACTAGCGGGATAACTGAGCACACACTATAATCTAACATGCAGCACATAACTGATGACATTGACATGTGGTTAAAACATCCACATTCTATTCAAGGGAAGCCAGTCTGAGGACGGACTGCATGTCAGTAGTAGACTAACACATGCTGACAACTCTTGCGGGCCGGTGTCAACATGAGTCAGTCTCTCTGAATGAAATACGTTTCATAATCCCACAGAAACCACAAACCAGCATCTTCCTCCTGAGGACTCCGACTGCCTGTTAATTGAGTTGATGTTATTAGTTATTTTTCCTCCTGACAGCATGACTTTAATCTAACTAACATAAAGACAGGTCATGAACTCTTGGAGCTGAACCAGTGGAGGAGGAAGTATTCAGATCATTTACTGAAGTAAAAGCACTTTACATTACAAGACAAAGTCCTGCATTACAAATGTTGGTTAAGTAAAAGTAAATATAATCAGAAAAGTTTACTTTCAGTATCAAAAGTGTTCGACGCAGAAAAATTATCCATGTAACTTTTAAACTATTATTCATTACTATTAAATTATAATTAATTTCTAAACTAAATTTTATTGGGACAAAGTGGAGCTTACTTTGATCAATTTTATTTATTTATTTTGTGATTTAAAAAAAAAAAAAATTGTTATGTATCCAAAACTCATAGGAATGTTTTAGGTTTTTTATACATTAATGGAAAAATTGATTGATTGTTTGATTTGGAAAAGGTCAGAAAATTGTGGGAAACATCCATCACAGTTACCTAGAGCCCAAAAATGACACCTCCACATTGTTTGCTCTAAATAACCAATGATTAGAAAACACAAATAAGCAAACAATAGTTAAATAGAATAAAATTAATTAAAAAAAACTACAAAGGAAAAAAAGGAGCAAATCTTTTGAAATATTTGAGAAAATGAAATCATGACATCTTTATTTTTGAGTGTAAAATAATTTAAAATCAAACTTGTTAAGAGTTTCACCTTTAACTTAACTAAACTGTTAGGTAGTTTAAAGGAATACTTCACCCCCTAAATGATCATTTATATGTCAGTTAGTCGCCCTGTGTTACATTGAATTTGTGAGGACAACTGTTTTTCCATGGTGAATAAAGAATCCAAAAATAAAGAAAATTCTGGATGAATTTGAGTGAAAAGGGGGCTACGTTTAACATCAGCAAAATGTATCCAAGCCTTGTCCAGTGGTATGCTCAGCACTTCACAAACAAACAGCCCTTTCTGACGGGAAACTGAACTGAAAGTGAAACTTCTCAATGCTCTCTTCACAACCAGACTCCATTGAAAATAACAGTAATTTTTCTTTGCTGACCATAGGAGCTGCTGGTCTACCTCTGCCTCGATCAGTTAGGTAGTTTGTGTTACTGTGTGACTTTGGTGAATCCGAACAAAACCTGAAACAAACAAACTAACTGATGGAGGCAGTGGTAGACCAGCAGCTCCTGTGTTCAGCGAGGTAAAATTACTGTTTTTGTCAATGGAGTCTGGCTTTGAAGAGAGCATAGGTAAGTTCCACTTGCAGTTCCCTGTCAGAAAGGGCCATCTGTATGGTGGGTACTGAACACACTGGATAGAAGACTTGGATTATACTGCACGAGTTGTTTGAGAGTTCATAAACAGATATTTTGATATAGTTTCACTGCAGTTAAACATGAACCCCTATGACTTTAATTCATCAAGAATTTTCTCTGTTTTTGGATTCTTCGTTCACCGTGAAAGCAAGCAAGAACATCATATTTTCTAACATGAATTAAAACGTAACATGGGTGAGTAACTGATATACAAATGATCATTTGAGGGGTGGGGTATTCCTTTAATAGATCTCACAAGCTCTTCACATGTCTTGTATGTTGAATCTTTCTTTGTAAAGTCACTGCAGCTGTCAGACAAATGTAGTGCAGTCACTTCAGACTATTTATCAGCTGGTTGATCAAACAGAAAGTAGTTCGAGTGGGTGCTGAGTAATTCCCCTTCCCTGTGGAGGAAGTTCATTGCAAGTGCATTTAGTTTCTTGGCAACAGCTGCAGCCTCGCGGCACAATGGTGGCCGACACTATGGGACAAGGGGCAGAATGTCCTCCCTCACAGCACCATCTAACCCCATATGTAAAGTATTTTCCAGCATTTTCTGTCTCAAGGCACTTTTATAGATGAGTGTCCTCAGTGAGCCACTGCACAGTGAGCGGCTTCTACTTGTTTTTATGTGAGTCACAGTGCAACTCAGCCAGGACAAAGCCTTGTATGTGCGTAGTAAGATTAAAGTAGTCTAATGTTGGCAAAGTGACCAGATCATTATCAAACATCTGTGGCTCCTGCTTGTGTTTATCCTGGTTTCACTGTGGTGACATTTTTAATGATAACTTGTGTGGGAGTCTCCAGGGTCTTGTTAGTTCATGCCATGGTGTCAAAGTTTTTTCTTACTATTTATCAACATTTCATCAAAGTGTTTTGTCCAGTTAAAATATAGTCTCTTGGGAGCTTTTTGTTTGGTATGCATTTTTTATTTCTCCTCACTATTTAGGATTAATAGGCTCCAGCCCCCTCACGACCCTAAAGAGGATAAGTGGTTACGAAAATGGATGAATGGATTTAGGATTAGTAGGATGTGATATATTTAAAAAGCTGAGCGTTGTCTTTGAACAGTAACCTAAAAAAAAGATGTCCTTATATGGGGACATTGGGTTTATTTTTATGAGACACAAGTGTGTCATAAAGTATACAATTGCTTATTTTAATGCCTGGACATTGCTGTTCAAAAACAAAATTACATACATTGCAACATTTGTTCAATGTTTTGTAACTCTGTGGGTTAGGGGCCACTGTCTACAACTGTTCAAAACTGTTAATTTCAATGTCTGAACATGGCTGTGATTTGACTTGTGATTTGTTCATTTTGTAACTCTGGATGAAATTTCCTCGCTCGAAAAACGAGTGCTTTCACATGGATTAATGAGTTGTGGTCTTACTATCACAGGATGTCCACAAATGAGGACAACAGGTCTGCGTTAAGCAGAATGAAGAAGTAAAAGTAGTATGAGAAGTGTAAGGTGATGTTATGTCCTCATATGAGGATGCAGGGTCACAGGGAGATAGAAAAGAAAAACCAACTCGTTAACTTTTACACTTTGTACTTTTGGAGCGTTACCTTATCCTTATCTTGAATGTTGCCGTGACTTTAGCAGAGCACCCAGTTATCTCAGAGGAAGTCACAGTATTATAGCAGCCAAACGCAGAGAAAAATAACCTATTCCATCCTCAACACCTTTGTCCACGTGTGTGACCTTTCCATTGGTTCATCAGTGTGTTTTCTCAGCTGCTGCATGTGTGTTTGTGTATATTTCACTGGGACGGTGCCCCTGCTGACTTTCCCTATTCTGCATCCCTCTGAGGCTCAGGGTGGAAATAGCGGGCTGATACTAATGAGATCCTCTTCTATTTCCCCCTGCCGCTCCTGGGATCCCACCTTCGCTCCAGGAACTTCCCCTGGAGAGGGGTGTGTCATTCTCACATGTGAGATATGAGGCAGGTGGAAGTGCATGTCATTGTGTTTAAGATAGATAAGGTTGCTAGTGGTCCCACTCTATTGTCTTTGACTGTCCTGTTCAAGTGTTGACGTTTTGTACCTAAGACACAAACAGCATAGACTCACTGGGTTGGTCTTCATGGCGCAACAAAACCGGTTACCTCTTCTTCTACTTAAGAGGACAAGGTATATATAAAACAACCTGACATGACCTTATGGCTTAAAACACACAGGTACGGTGGTGTAACATCTCCCCCTGCTGGTGGAGAGGGCTCAGTGCACACACTGTTTTAAAATGTTTTCTCAGAATGACACTGTTGAGGTTTGGTTGCTAACATGATCAGACACACAATATGTAGACATGTCCTCTTTATTTAATCTGAGTGCTTAAAAGGCTGTTCAACTCTCGAATGTTAAACCTCGGGCTCTCGAAAGGACCGTATATATATTTATATATATTTATGTGTATGTATATAGAGTGGTGTAGTGGTAGTTGATAAGGTGGGTGTACAACTAGATAGATGGGTAGGTTACCAAGGAGGAAGTGGGTATATTCTCCTGTATATATTCCAGTGGCTGTTTGGATGATAGGTGGGTATACTGTAAATGGACAGAAAAAAAAGTGGGTATATATCCCGTACACATACGGGACACACCTCTTCACCTCTTCATGATTTTTTTCCCCCAATGACATCCAGTGTCACATTTAGTTTCATCCATATTCACAATCAGCATTGAAAGCCCTGGGCTTAACGGTCATTATTCAGTTAGCAACGTTAATTAATGAATATGAATAAGTATGCGTGTAAGAAGAAAAGAGGTCACCAAATACGCCCTAATGATTTAAAAAAAAAAAAAAAAAAAAAAAAGTTTTTTAAATTAAGTTTGCTGAGAAGCTGCTCAAAATGTTCCAGTGACCAAATAAAAATTGAAAAGGATATGTTTTGTCCCCTATGGAGAATATGAAGGTATGTCACACACCTTATGGGACATGGGCGCCATCTTGTGAGGTATGTGCTGTAATACCACTCCAAAAAATGTAATTATTTACAATTGCTGGGTACTGTTAGGGGAGATCGTGCATCTGGGTCTGTTATTCAACCTTGCCAAGTCATACGGATCTATGTTTATCGTGATTAGTTTATCCGTTGCTTGACCAGGCACAACACAGCATGATCCTCCTCAGGTTCCTCTCTGATTGGTTCACTCTGAGAAAAGATTGACTCTCAATCAAGCAGATCTGAGTGATGATTGATGTGTTTGTGTCTGTATGTCTTGTTCTGCCATGTGATGTTTATTTGATGAGGCCTGACGAAGATCTCAGAGGAAAATGTTGCTCTGTTAAATGTGATTTTCTGATCCGGCACCTGTTGAAGTTTTTTGGATGGGCACGCTCTACACCCTGCCAAGAATATTTGGGACAGAACAACACCATTTGGACCATGCACTTGCTATTTTGCAAATAAAAAGTTTGTTTTTTTCCAGTATTCTCAACACTAACTCATTTTGACCAAGATCTTTCTACCCTTGAAAATTGAACATTGAACATGAAATACTGCCTCACGGTTGTTTGTCTCTGCAGACCAGTCAAGTTTGCAATTACAGTTTACATTCTCGTCTGTCCAGGTTCATATGTAGCAGCTACAGATGACAATACTTCATATATGGACGTTGCTGCATAAAGCTACATTATAAAATGTGGACGCTTCACACACATCTTGCCTCTGGCAGCATAGCAGATCTACATCATCCTGGGACACTGTGTCCTCATATGAGGACATCACATTTTGGGTTTACTTGACCTTATATTTCATTCTACTTAGACCTGTTGTCCTCGTTCGTGAACAGATGGCAGCCACCTCTTGAAACTCGTTTATTTGTGATTAATAATGTCTGTAGTTTGATATGGCAACAAATTTCACCAATGTTAACAACACTAACAAGCTGAGACGCTGTTAATTAGAAAGTACTCGTTTGAAGACATTGGGACTTTATTATCTTATGCGAGGACACTGAGACCTAATTATCATTGGCAATGTTTCGTTTTTTATACTTATCTGGTCCTATTGATACCAAATAGCTAGGAGAAATCAAAACTGCATACTAAACAAAAGTTTGTGTCTCAAGAGGTTAAAATCAGCAGTTTCGAGTTGGACACCCAAGACTTGTGTCCCCAATTCAGTATCTGAACAAGTTATGATGTTGAGTAATAGCCAGAAAAGTGTTTTTGCAGAAAATTATATCACAGTGACGCTGACCTTTGACCTTTTAGATATAAAATGTGCATCATCATTTTATAATATTAGACATTTATGTGAAATTTCATCATAATAAGTGAATGAGGTCTTGAGTTATGGCTAAAAACATGTTTGGTGAGGTCACAGTGACCTTCAACCACAAAATTCTAATCAGGTCAAACTTGAGTTCAAGTTCATGTTTGTGCCCAATTTGAGGAACTAAGATTTCTGGTTCCTGAGAATGAGACGGATGCAAGGTCATAGTGACCTTGACCGCCAAGATCTAATAAGTTCATTGTCGAGTCCAGGTGGACGTTTGCGCCAAAGTTGAGAAAAGAATAAAAAAAACATGCACATCCAAGGGCCCGATTGGGATGGGTGCTGGATCAAAAATTAGAACACTACAAGAAAATGAGGAACATCCGCACACCAAGGAGCTCCTGTTAACAAGGAATTTTATTTGCGCTGCGTGACATTTCGAGCAGAAGCTCTTTCTCAAACTGCTGTGAAAATTTGCGCCAAATTTGAGGAAATCCCCTCAAGGTGGTGGAAATCGCGTTCACGAGAATGAGATGGATGTACGGACAACCAAAAAACGTATTGCCTGTGGAAGAAAACTCAACAGAAATGGACCTTTCCCGATTATTCAAGTCGGTTATTTCACAAAACCTCCCTGTCAACAGTTTTCTTTGGGGGAAAGAAAGGTATTTGCATGGAGAAAACCCAAGAGCATGGTCAAACAGTACATGAAAAAGAACCACAACCTCTGTATAAATAACAAGATAAATTATCTTTATTTCCACGTCTTTGTCATTTATAAAATTATGTGTCCACAATTAATATTAACAAGGCAATACAGAGAATCCTTTTAATTTCTCAGAGGTGGAACTCAGGCTCTAGAGACTTCTCAGATGTTATTCATACAAACCAGATCACTCCCTCACTGTTAGTAAAGGTGGTTATTATTTTACAGATGGCCATAGGACTTTGAGTACCGTGTTGTCAGGGGTCTCTAGAGCCTGCACCCACACCAAGCCCTTCAATATACACTCATAAAACTTCATATCCCAGGATTCATCACTGCTCATCACTCAGTGTAAACCAGACACAGTTCATTCACAAATTCTTGAACATTCTCACACCGGGTAACTATCACTGAAATGATCAGCGTCATCATCGTTAATTAGCGTAAGCATGATTCTTGTCTATCTTAAACATGATAACATCGTATTCTTTTTCCCTACAGTAAAAGACACAAAACCCCAGCAACTGTAAAAACCGAATGGGAACAATAAAGAAACAACCGTTCTATTCTACAAAACAACAAAAAGAGGAGATCCTTAGATACCTTGTGCTCAAAGAAAAATAAAAAATGGGTTCTTGCAAGTCTGTGTTGTCGGTGGTGAGTAGGTTTTCATCGATGTAAGTTATCAAAAAATTAAATATTATATACTGTATAGGTTATTATTACAGTAACAAGGTTCCATGCGATCATATTCTCATCTTCTGTACAGAGTTGAGGATTCAGTAGTAAATAACAAGGCTATACAGACCTATAGTGCCTGGTGGCCAGAGTGCCAGCATGTTACAGAGCCATGGAGACCTGGGACAGGGACAGGTGGTCTGCTGGTCTGGACAGAGGTGCCACATTCTCACGGTGGTCAAACAAAACACTGAACATAGAGAATCAAATCAGGCCATTATTTACGTGACGCAAAATCCAGCTTCTGGTGTAAAATTAGAAGGAATATTCCAACCCTAAATCTCCTCACATCAGTCTGGGATGTTCAGGATGTTCATGTTAAGTCTTTCAGGAGGTGCTTGTGTCTTTTTAGTGTTTCTGCAAACCATAGGTACATTACTGTACATTTGCACGTTTCATACATATCATATCAATGTTTGATATGTGAAAAGTTGTGATTCAGCGAGTTATTGCTGGGTTTTTTCTTGTGTGTGTGCGTTTTCTTTAGGCACCAAAAGTGCCATTATTTTTATTTTTTTTTAACCAAGACATCACTGCTTTCCCAGCGAGGATTGTGCCCCCCAAACAATATTTTAAGATGAACATGGTCTTTTCCCAACCATAACCAAGAGTAACTAACCACGTGTTATCCACAGCATTGTTGAATGCTTAAGTTTCAACACAGCTGCTACATAATAACGTGCAAATGTAATGTATCTATGGTATGCAGATACGTAAATGCCAACATTTATTTTGGTCACTGGCTTGTAAAGGGATATTTGGGATTTTTGGAAGTGGGGTTGTATGAGGTATTTATTCATAGTCAGTATATTACCTTCATTAGATGGCAGTCAACACGCCCCGATTTTGGAGAAGCAGACTGGCCAGGTACTGCAACAGAAGCTTAGCAATGTACTGTTGTGGACGGAGGCAGCAGCAAAATGTGTTTCAGCTACATAAAAAAAAAAATCAGCCATCAGTTTAATGTATGCTATTTTTAGAAAATTTTCACCACTTTACCTTGCTGTCAGATAGCCCTTTCTGACGGGAACCTGAAGCTGTTATATCCCTTTCTTCAAAGACACCAAAAAAACAGACACAATAACAGTAATTTTACCTCACAGAACACGGGAGCTGCTTGTCTCCCACTGCCTCAATTGGTCAGTTTGTCTAACTGTGTTTTAAAGAGTTAGTTCGAGTTCACCAAAGGCACACAGTAAAACAAACAAGCTAACCAATTGAGGCTGTGGTAGATCAGCAATTCCCATCTTCTGTGAGGTAAAATTACATGAGAGCATGTCTCAAATGGTTGTCTGACAGCATGGTAAAGCGGTGAAAATATTCTAAATATAGTGTACACTTCGACTAATGCTGATTTTTTTTTAGGTGTATAAAATTTTTTTTTGCTTCTGGCCCCATCCACAGCAGTACACTGCTTAGCCTCTGTGGTGGTACTCCTGTCTGCTTCTCCAAACTGACAGCAACTGTATCACCATCTACTCTATGTAATATACAGACTATGGAGAACTACCTCATACAACCCCACTTCAGAAAGTCCCAAATATCCCTTTAAAGATTATTTTTTGGGGCTTTTGCCTTTGGTGGATATCCCTTTAAGTGAGTTAATTTCTGCTGTACATTTCCAAAAATGACCCCAGAGAGCATGTGGAACTGGAAATATCTGGACTCGATGATGTCATGTCATCTAAGTTTGGCTAGTTATCCCCTGGAGGAAGAAAAAAACATCACCAAGCAACAAAACAGAAAAATACAACTCCTCCTGTAAGCAACGGCAGATTGCTCACTAATGTTGTTTAAGGATGGATTTTCCTTTAAATTCTAAACCATGCTATGTGTCACACTGCGGAAATCAGCCCTGCTTGTTGAAATCAGATCTGGACGCAAGGAAAAGGAAGGAAAACGTAGAAAGATCTGCACAGTGTGTCCTAGTTAATTCAATTTTCTGTTTAAATTGCAGAGATCGTCATCAGTCAACAGTTGCCTTTAAGATCTCTGTAATCAAAACGTCGCTTTATTGAATTCATTTGAATTCATTAGAAGCAACTGACAGAGTGCGCAGATGCTGTTTTTGATCCAGCAGATTATTTCTGAACGTGCACACTCTCCTCTGTCCTTGTGTGAACGCAACAAGAGACCAAAAACACCACTGAGCCAGTCCGCAGAGCACCAGGGCCCAACACAAAACCCAGAATTAAGACTTAAAGACACAATCCAAACCGTGTGGGTTCATTCAGTCAAATACATTACTATTTAGTCATTATAAAACAATACCAAAGTGAGTCGCTAAAGCACTGAGAGAGCAGGAGGAGCTGAGGGAGCAGCGCACAAAGCACAACAAAAAGGGCTTCCTATTAAACATGCCTCAGACATGGAGGAGGACATTCAGAGTCTTTAAGACCTCGAGTGATCATGATGATTATCACTGTCAGGGCACGTATGAGTGAGAGTGGTGGCGGTGGATAATTAAAGGCTAGCAGAAACACATTCATTTCAACCACATGTTCAATGTGGAGGTGCAGTGGGCTGTATAAGGCATGGATGTTAAATGTGCGTTTTATATATATATATATATATCTGTATATATATAAATGATTCATGACCAGGTGAGACAATCGAGCACTTCACCTGCCATTCCTTAACTTACTTTAACTTAATCATCAAGTCAAATCAGACAAGTTATTCAAGTAAGGCTATATGCACACACAATCACACACACGTTAGCGCTGGTGCAGGGTCAGAAATAACTGAAGAAATGAAAGGTTAAGCTTGGTGTTTTTCGGCCTGGCCCTTTTGTAGTGTCTATAGGGAGCAACAGTTTTCAAAACTGGTCCAGCACTGAGTAAGAGCGCTGTAGCCTGCAGCGGCAAACAGGCTGCAATGTTTGCACTGTCAATGTACATCCACTAAAGAGATTTGTTTTGCCACTGACAGGCTCAGATTGTGAGTGTTTGAAAATTTGATGAAAAGGATCCTGACAGAGACAAAGCATAAGCCCTGAAATCGCTATCTCTAAATGCACCAGACTCCATTTAAATAAACAGTAATTTTATCACCCTAAAACACACTTTAAGTTGATAAAAACAAAATAAAACTCAAAAACCATTTTGGCTCATCTTTTTGATGTTCCAATGATCACCAGCTCTTGTTTTCTTGGAAACAAGAGCATTTTCGTTAAAATGACTGGATGGAGTCTGGTGGGTTTGATGCAGAGATTTTGAGGCTGTTTCTTGTTAAACAAAAAGGATCCCACTGTAGGGATCCTTTCCACAATGACACTTATAAGAACAATCTGAGCCTGTCAGTGGCAAAAAGAAGCGCTTTTAGTGGACACACACTGACACTGCAAACATGCCCCGAGTGATAACATCGCAGCCGGTTCCACGGCTGCTGGCTGCAGCGCTCTAATGCAATACTAAACCAAGTTAAAAAATTCTTGTTCAGTCAATTAGACACAAAAATATGAGAAAACAGGGTCCATGTTGAGAAACACCAAACTTCTCTTTAAAGGTAGATCAACAACATGACGCTCCACAACAATTATTATGTACAAAATGTTGTGAAGCTGCACCCTGTTTCTCAGATCTGCCTTTAATTTACATATTTGACAGCTAATGACAGCACAGCAGATGGACATGAAAGTGAGGCTTAACAGGACCAGCTGGTTGGACTGGCTGACTCTACTGATATGCTGGTTTGGTTGCTGTTTGACATTTTTATTTTATTATTTTTTCATGTGTTTGCCAAGTTCTGTGAGCTGACCTCAGCTCCTCGAATTAAGAGCCGAAAGAAGCGGCCAAGCGGCGTAAAGCTATTCACACCTTTAGGTGGAGCGACACCTCCACAACCCAATTCAAGAGCCCAAAAACATCATACCCCCCCACCCCCACCCCCCAACAACCCGCCACCCACCCGGGCCCACAGCTGCCTCCTCAACAGAGAGCGAGAAAGAGAGACAGAGAGAGAAAGAGAGAGCAAGAGTAAGTCTGCATAAAAGACGATCAACAGGACTCAGACTTTGGTGAGGGTGAAGACAAAGAGCGATGAAGCAGCAGCGCTGTGACCATTGTGTTGTGCTGATAAGGCCGCGCTCCTGCAGGGCTGGCTGGAACTCACTGCCAGTAGTGTAGGTGGCAGAAGCCTGGGCGGTACCTTCAGATAATGTTTTTGTGGACACGCACACAAACAGTGGCTCACTCTCACCGCCTCAAGAGCCGGCTGTTTTCACCTTCCACTTTCTTGCTGATGCTCTTCTTTCCCCAGTGTGTACACTAGTCTCTCCATGGAAGGCCTCTCCATCTCTCTTTCTGTCTCGGTGCTAATTTCAAAATCCCCCCTCCCCCTCCCCGGCCTCCTCTCCCACCCAGTATTCTCAACCTCCGCTCCCCTGTCCTCCCTCACCTTCCCTCCCCAAAGTCCAGTTACGGCACCACTATGTTGTAGTCAAAAAACCAATGAGCAGAAATCTTTAAAAAGCAGAGCCCTGGGCAGATTTATCTTTGTTTTTTTCTGCAGTTGTTTCTTGCTCTCGCAGATGTAAAGACAGGCCTGCATCTGCCTGCTCAAACACACAGTGCTCATTCACTCACACACTCGTACGAAGCCATGCTTGCAGGAACACACATGCTCTCTCTCGCACACTCGCTCTTCTCATGCAAGCCCTGCTCATTTCTAGTGGTGGTTTGTTGGACATGCAGGAGTGGGGAATGAGGACAGGGGAGAGAAAAGGGTTTCTAGCTCGTAAAGGGAGGAGGGTAGGCGTGTGTCTAAGTGTGTGAGTGTGTTGAGGGAGAGGTCTTAGTTCAGCTGCCATCTCCTCCGATATTTCTTATCGTCGTCACCTGTCGGGGACGGAAAAGAAACATCATTTAGAATATGCAGTGTGATCAGTCTAAAGCTATTTCTACTGTGGAGGGAAGGAGACATAAAGAAGTTGGAAATAAAGTACCTTTCCACAGAAGGTGAGATAAAAAGAATTTAGGCTGAATAAGAAACGTAGGAGAGAAAAAAAGAGCAGAAAAGACTTGTCAGTAAAATCTGATTTTCAACATTCATTGATTTTAACAAACCTCACCAACTATGAATGTGTCAGAGTCATGACAAGAATTGTTCTGGGTTGATTCATTTGAGAAAGTGGAACAAAAAAGTCTCACCATACCTTCTAGATGGTTCCTGGAGATATATTTCAGTGCCTCATCCAGGAGGATGACTGGAATGGAAATCTTCAGGACCATGATCCACTGGGACCAGCGCAGAGGGGTCACCTGGAAGATCAACTGAAGGACAGAGGAAACCAAGAAGTCAGAAACTCTTCTAACAAGGCATCAGATGCTGGACAGAGCCACAGTAGACACTATGCAAAGGAGCTATGCAAAGGTAAGACCGGAGCCCTCTGCCTTGGAGGACAGAGTCAAAGACACAGTGACAGGGCCGACTGTTCACATCACACAACGAACGCTACCCAGCAGTTATTAATGGTCATTAATGGGTTTAACGACAGTGACAGGTTTTCTGTGTCAGATGTGAACTGCTGCTGTGAGGCTTCGGCCCAAGCAGTAAAATATCAAGAACAGGGATGAGATCAGGTTGTGCTGTGTTAGCTCGAGCTGACTGAGCAGACAGAGCAGGAGGAGAGCAGCTCTGCTGCTTTGACGACCAGCTGTTGGTTATGTTTCCTATATGTGGTTGTATTTTCTATTTTTGGTCACATTTTCTGTACTTGGTTGCGTTTTCAAATTTGGTCGCGTTTTATACATTTGGTTGCGTTAACTGTATTTAGTTGCGTTAACTGTATTTGGTCACATTTTCAGATTTGATCGCCTTTTCTGTACTTGGTTGCGTTTTCAAATTTAGTTACGTTTTATGCATTATGTTGGGTTTTCTGTATTTGGTCACAATTTCAGATTTGGTTGCATTTTCAGATTTGGTTGGGTTTTCTGCATTTGGTCACATTTTCTGTACTTGGTTGCGTTTTCTGTACTTGGTTGGGTTTTCCCCATTTGGTTGCATTTAATGTTATTTGGTCACGTTTTCTGTACTTGGTTGTATTTTCATATTTGGTTGCTTTTTCTGTATGTGGTTATGTTTTCTGTTTTGGGTCATATTTTTTGCATCTGGTTGTGCTTTCTGTATTTGGTGCATTGCTGTATTTGGCCATGTTTTCTGTATTTGGTCGTGTGTTATGAGTCTGGTCTTTTTGCATGTGTTTTCTGAAGGTACAGTTTTATTAGCTTTCAGGGCTACTCTTCTATTCTCTGTAGCAATATTTTTCCATTAGAAACGACACTGTCAAGAAGAAACTGCCTTTTAAAACTATCATCATGCATTTGGACCATGACATGTACAATTATCAGTATGCATTCTGCACAACACCCCATCGATCCAAAGTAGACTCACTGACGTAGTCTTATCATGGATGAATACTTACCGGCAGTGGCTCGACGTAGAGGATGAAGAAGTGGAGGGAGAGGGAGAGGATGATGGCTCCCAGCAGCCAAATGTTGACCCAGGGAGGCATCCTGAGCAGGGACTGGTTCTCAGACAAACTGGCGGCGAGAAGTTTTCATAGATCAAAACAAGTTGACATTAGGGACTTACATGGAAGTTATTCTTACATGTTGCAAAGATCAAACGAAAAAGATTCTGGCAAGCTCACACACTTAAAGGCTGAAATCATTTGTTGTAGAAAAATTACAACCGACATTTAATTTAAATGTCTTTATAACACCGAGTACATCATCTTCACAAGACTCCCTCCGTATACAGGTGATAGTAACCATGTAAACACACGTCCTCTCTGTCAGCTTTACCGACTGTCTTGCTTTGGGATAACATCTTCATTGGTGAGGCAGCTCTTTATTTTAACCTTCCCTTTCTCAGATTCTTTCCTAAATGAGACATTCGCATTTGTTTCTATAGGGAGCTACTGACAGACTTGCTCCATGAGCAATCCTGGCAAAAACACTGGGAGTTTTCCCTTCATACCACTGTTCCTTTTATTTTCTGCCTCCCTAAATAAGCATTATTCCATTTCTTAAGATGTGCGGCTAAGCTTGAACCCTTTGCCTCATTCCCCAAATGCAGATTCTAAAATATACCAGCATTAAAAACAGCAACATTAATCCGTCAGCAGTAAAAAGAGATGATGTTTGTGATGGATGTTTCTCTGGGTAATTCTTTCCCAAAGAGAGCGCTGTGCTGTTGGATGACAGTGTCTTTTTTTTAATAAACATCTGACAGCCATGACTTTTTAGAGTTGACCCTGACATCAGATGACTGACCTGTTGAGTGCATTGAACATTTCAATAGTGACCAGCACAGACAGGGCCATGGTTGTTGGGTATCGGGATTCAAACACCTCACAGTCTATGTCCTTGAACAAAGGGTTTTCCTCTGTACACTGCATGAAGTGGCTCTGTAGAGAGAGACAGACAGGAGTTAGTGTGTTTGGGTGTCTGTACTGTATGTGTGTGTCACTAGGACCCCTGCGACCTGGTTTGATGAGGCTCAGATCTGATGGGGGAACAGCTGCAGGACCTTGGCCTTGTACCCACCATGTGCAATCAAACCACATGGGTCTTACTTTCCTTTCTATTTCTGTATATGCACCACTGGGGTCGCCAAACATTACTGTGTCCAACAGCAGGGATTTATAATACTGGCTACCGAGGGGTACACACAAAACAATCACAAAGATAAAAACTAAAACAAAAAACCCTATATTCTAAGGACGGTGCTGCAGCCAATGAAAAGAGCAGAACAATGTTTTGCAACCCACCAGCTGATAGAAAGTCACTTGTGGGCCTTCGTCATCAAACAGGTACCACCATGTGGCAGCACCCACTGTACCAAGACCCACATATCCTACAGGAGAAACAGACAGGAAACATTTAGTGCAAGTTCAAGATTATTATAAATACTATACAGACAGATGGTGTTTAGTTCAAGGAGGGAAACATTTTTTTAGTGTTTCATTGTCCTGCACTCCAAATCTGAGGTTGCAAACTGCACGTAATGTAAAAACGTAAAGGGCCCTATCTTGAGCCAGTGTTTGGTTTGTCCCTGCTGAGCTACTATAGCAACAACATGGCAGTGCAATATGATGATCTACTTAGGAGAGGACCTGCTCTGTATGTGGATATAAATGTCTCATTCTAAGGTAAGGAAAACACAATGATTCTTATTTTCAGGTGATTATACACCAAAGAAAAAAACGTATTACAGTATATTATATTCCAAGTCTGCCAATATGTCCCCCTAATTCCCTCTGGACCTTTAAGTTAAATTACAGAAGTATGAGTATCAAAACATATGTCAACTACCAAAAGTAAGTGACTCAGGAATGTGTTGACTTTGTAAAAAACACAGTTTTTGAATCACAGTGAATTTCCATCACAGGGCTTTTATTTTGAAGTGCCGTTTCCTGCAGTAGAGTGAGTGAATAACGGACAGCTACTTAAAAGAGACAGCAAACTAGCTCAATGACATGGCCAAACCCAAGTATGACGCTGAATATATTAAAATGTGTAGACCTCCTTGAACTAGCGACTGAGGAGAAATCTGGCTGGACCAGTTGGGAACCACTGGCTTATAACATTGATATATAATATTAAATCATAAGTAAAGTTCAAAGTAAAATATTATTGCTTCAAATGTTTTCAAAACATATTCTACTGTTGAGCTGTAAGTAAGAAAGTTAGTCCGGCTGGTGGGCGGTGCTTGATGCTTTGATTGACTGCCTCCAACGTGGCTGCCTGGCCACAAACTCTCATTTTACAGCTAAACAGTACACTAAAATATGTTTCTGAAAACATCTGAGGCAAGAAATAGACAATGCAGTAACAGAATCTTGATTCATATTTGATCAACTCTGCCTAGTTTGACAGTCTGACCACAACTCTGACTGACATGATTGATAGCTGTAATTGACAGCAGCTCTGACTGGTTGTTTTTAGTGCCCCACAGTCAATTCAAGCTAATGCCATGGGAGGCAATAGGAGGATATTATACTGTGTGGATGTAGTGACAGCTTCAGCAAATATGACAAAAAGGTGTTTTTTAAATTAACAAACTGAAGCTTTAAGCACAGTACATGAAGAAATGTACTTAGTCACATTCCACTACTGCAAACCAGCATAATGACCTATGGTGAGATTCAGAAGTTGTTTTTGTGCTTTAAATTGTATGAATCACAAAAATAACAGGTGGAAAATATTCAGTATCCCAGACAGCAAACCTCCCTGTTAGCTCACAGTGTTGAATTAGCCTGGATGGTGGACGATTCTAGTTCTGGTTCTGGTTCAGGTTCTGTGATCTTTGGTGATTAGTTTGATATTTCAGTGTGTGACTTGGTGACAGCTGATAGATGTGGCAGACTGATGGCTTCGGGTGGAAAGTAACAAACTAAAGACTCATTCTTTAACATTGCAACAAGGACATTTCGGGCAAGACTCCCTCTTCAGTGTGTATTCTGGCAGCTGCATCGCTGAACAGGGGCGTCTTGCCCAAAACGTCCATGTGGCAATATTAAAAAGTCAAATTGGAGTGCTGTCCTAGTCTTTGCTTTGTTATTATCTACATTAAGGATCCAGCACCCAGTCTTCAAGGTCTTATTGTGAGCCAAGCACATTGTGCCTCATTTTTTGAGATGAAAAATGCTTTAAGTTGTTAATAATATTTTAGAGAAAAAAACAATCACAAACAGGCGAGCAGGAGTCTCATTTTATCATGATATAGGCTAAGACGTATTAAATGCTGTAGTGATACAGTTTGAGTTAAAAGTTGTTGCTCATGTAAATAACCTGGCACGTATCTAGTTTCTGGTGTATTCTGATGGTAAACAGAAGGATATATACGGTATTACATACACATATTTCATACATGTTAACATTCAGAATAAGGAACTTAACTTATGGAAGAAACATCAGGAAATCCACGTGTGCTACTGTTTTTTGGGTGTGCTTTTAAAGGAATACTTAACCCACAAAGTGATCATTTGTTTATCAGTTACTCACCCCTTGTTCTGCTGAATTTGTAAAGAAAACTTTGTTTGTCTCACATGTCTCCACAGTGAACGAAGAATCCAAAAACTGAGAAATTCTTGATGAATTGAAGTCATAGACGACCATGTTTAACAACACCAAAACTACATCAAAATATCTGTTTACAGACTCATTTATCCAGTCATATATTCAGTACTTCCCAAACAGATGGCCCTTTCTGACAGGGAACTGAATATCAATGCTCTCTTCAAAGCCAGACTCCATTGACAAAAACTGCTCATCTACTGCTGCCTCGATCAATCAGTTAATCTGTGTTTTTGTGTGACTTTGGTGTATTAAAAGGTTAGTTTGGATTCACCAAAGTCACACAAACTAACCAACTGATCAAGGCAGAGGTAGACCAGCAGCTCCTGTGGTCAGAGGGGTTAAAATTACTACTTTTGTCAGTGGAGTCTGGCTTTGAGGAAAGCTTTGATGACTTTTACTTTCGGTTTAGTTTTAGATAGTAATGTTTTAGCAAAAGCAAACATGCATGTAAAATCATCAACACAAACCACCGCACACTGAACTGAACTATTGTGGGTTGGTCAAACCTGAAGAAGCCACCGGTGAAACACGTTGTTCACTCTTAATAAAATCACAGTAATTCAGCGCCTGATCCTTGAGACTGCAGAGAGTCAGTATAGTATGTAATATAGCATGTCAGAGTTTGTCAACGGATGTTCTGACATAGTATTGCTATGTTAAACATGGACCCCTTTTCTTTCAATTCATTAAAAATGACCTCAGTTTTTTGGATTCTTCGTTCACCGTGGAATTATGCAAAAACAAAAACAAAGTTTTACTCACCGATTCACCATCACACAGGCTGAGTAACTGATCTCCAAATTGTCGTTTTGTTGAAGTTCCTTTAACTTGGGGTGTCTGTTTCATGTGAAAGATTAGCTTCTCAACTGATGTCTATCAACAAGAGGGTGCAGTTAAAAAAAACGTTTTGGAAATGCAAAGATACGGCCAAACTCTAAAACTTGATTTTACCGGAATCCCAGCATGTCTCTTTTGTTACTTTTGTTAAACCCCCTGGCTGTGTGCATCCTCATCTGTAAAATGCAAACCATCTGTACTGTGACACAATCACACGTTAATTGACAGATGTTTTTTTCAGGTCAGAGCTAATGCTACCTCCAATGGCCAGATATCTGAAGAAGAGCCAGCCGGAGATGAGGGGCTCCTTGGGGTTGCGGGGAGGTTTGTCCATGATGTCCAGGTCTGGGGGATTGAAGCCCAGGGCGGTGGCAGGCAACCCATCAGTCACCAGATTCACCCACAGCAGCTGGACTGGAATCAGAGCCTCGGGGAGACCCAGGATGGCCGTCAGGAAGATGCTGGGGAGGAACAGTGAGAAGAAACATCAGCTAATGACGTCAGGCTCAAAGTGAAGACCTCAGTGTGTGTTTCTGTTCCTCACCAGACCACTTCCCCCACGTTAGAGGAGATGAGATATCTGATGAACTGCTTCATGTTGTTGTAGATGGCTCTGCCCTCCTCCACAGCAGCCACAATGGTGGAGAAGTTATCATCAGACAGCACCATCTCAGACGCCGACTTAGCCACGGCAGTGCCGGAGCCCATGGCGATGCCGATCTCTGCTTTCTTCAGGGCCGGGGCGTCGTTCACACCATCTCCTGTCTGTGACGAGGAAAGACCACTTGTATCATTAAAGGGACAGTTCACCCCAAAATCAAAAAAACATATTTTTCCTCCTACCTATAGTGCAATTTACTAGTCTAGAGTGTTTTGGTGTGATGTGACAACTGTTGTAGATATCAGCCGTAGAGATGTCTGCCTTCTCTCTGATATAATGGAATAGCAATGTCTCTTTCCAGAAATCATGACCTGGTTACTCAAGATAATTAATAGACCTTGTTGTGAGCAGTTTCACGTAGGAACTAGGGATGTGAAGAGAACCAATATGTTGATACCAAGTTGATGCCAAAATTCAGAAAACATGATTTTACTCGTTTTTTAGCAGTATTACTGCCAGCACACCTAGCAGCACCACTGAGTTAGCTAACGTTTCAGCTCAGATGAGGATGACACCATTAATGATTACATCTCTGTTGTCCACAAGTAGATGGATGCTCCCCTTTGCACGGGGATACGGTTGACTAGTGTAGTTCCTTGGAAGGACAATAGTTCCTACATGAAACTGCTCACAACAAGGTCTGTGGATTATCTTGAGTAACCAGGTCATGACCTCTAGGAAGAGACATTACTCGCGCTCTGAGCACCACAAGCCAAGTGCCATCTTGTTCCATTATATTGGAGAGAAGGCAGATATCGCCAACACTCAGCAACTCACACCAAAACAATCTAGACTGATAGACAGCCCTACAGGTGAGAGCAAAGTTTGGATTCTCTAATTTGGGGTGAACTTTTCCTTTAAGCACTTGTTTCAGGTAATGGAGGAAAATTTACTAAACCTCTATGGAGGATAAAACTTTGGCAAACAAACACACGCTGTTGTGTGGTGCATTAAAGGAGAGAGAAACTCAAATTTTTGTAACAGTTCTTGCCTCAACTTGTTCAATCTTAAAACACTGAGCCCGCATTCCAAATTATTCTTTGAACAGAGATGGGTCTAACAAACTAACGATGATTGAAAACGATTATGCAAAGTCTCATTATCGTTTCAGATCCAGACAGGATTAAACTAAAGCTGAGCAAGTGAGATATATTAATCTGTCATGGCAGGGCCTAAAGCGGCTTTAGACTGCAGTGAACGGTGGAGTTAGTCTGACAGGCAAATGGTGATATTGTTGTCTCCCTCCCTCCCATCAGCCCCTCTTCTGAGACGTGTGTCAGATAGGAAGCAGCAGAGCGGGCCCAAGATGACAGCTTCTGATAGCAGTGTCTGAGGGAGCAGCTGAAACATGTCATGCCTCACTGGCCTCTGCTCATGCATTCTCCCCAAGTCATTCACACGAGTTGAAGGAAGGAGGATATGCATTTTTGTTGCCTTGCAACAGGCATAAAGAAAGAAGAAGGAAGCAGAGAGACGTGTGAAAGTTGAAGGGGGTGTCAGTGTAAGACATTAGAGCTGTGAGTGGAGAAAGTTGCATCATCCCGTTCTCTCACCATAGCAGTAATCTCATCGAATGACTGCAGGTATCCAACTATCTTCGACTTGTGAGCGGGCTCGACGCGGGCGAAGCATCGCGCCCGTTTGACGGCTTCTCTCTGGGCCTCGGGCGGGAGGTCATCAAATTCGCGGCCCGTGTATGCCTTTCCTGTCACGTCCTCTTCCTCACCAAAGATGCCGATTCGTCTGCAGATGGCCACAGCTGTGCCCTTGTTGTCTCCGGTGATCATGATCACACGTATGCCCGCCTCGCTGCACAGTTTCACTGAACCGATCACCTCCTTCCTGGGCGGGTCGAGCATGCCCACACAGCCGACAAACGTGAGACCCAACTGAATAAGAACAGAGAAAAAAAGAAAGAGAGGAGGATTAGGTTGCACAGAATTATATCTCAAAACAGAATCTCACCTCAGTTCCACAGAAATGAAATTCACCTCTTGTTTGTTTTGCAGCTGAAAACATCAAACCGATTACTTTTTACACAACAAAAGGAAAAAGAAAGGAGCATTATGCTTTCAGTGGATGAAGGCAGCAGCAAATTTGACATTTAAGGAATGGTTCAGCATCCTGTCGATAATTAGATGAGAGGATTGATACAACTCCCAAATTTGTCCATAATATATGAAGCTACAGCCAGAGGACAATTAGCTTAGCTTAGCATAAAGACTGGAAACAGCTAGCCTGGCTCTGTCCAGAGATAAAAGAAAATCTATCAGCACCTCTTCAGGGTCGTCCACACCAAGAAGGTATTAGGTAATATTATGTTTTTTAGCCATTATGCTCTTTAGCAGAAACGTTTTGCAACTGTCTGTGTAACTGTTGGCTAGCACACGGTAAATGTAATTTGTTCTGTCATTATCGTGTTACACTATTAATGTGCTAACTGGCTAACTAGAGTCATGAATACGTCCTGACGGTCTTCCGGTTTCCCCTTTTGAATGACCAATACAGACTCTAGCCGCCTGCTGGTGTGGAGAGTTATTTCCTCACATGCAGGCGTGGAACATTTGCAGTAGTTGGCCATTGGCTGTAGCCATGAGACGACGCAGCTGAACTGTTGGCCTTCGTTGCCACTAGCTCTTTGATGTCAGCTTGGTGTGTCTGGGCTTTTAGATGTGACCTAGGTTGAGATGGTTTTCTTATTTTGCCCAGTGAATGTGAAGATTTTGAAAAGCATTTCATGTCTGTATCTGCCAGTGAGCCACCCTGATAAGAGTAATAATACGTTAATTCCTCTACAAGAGACTTGATCTTCTCTGCAATTAGGTGTTAAAAAACAAAAACCAACAATTACTGCATAGTATACCTTTAAAAAAAAGGGTCTATTTGAAAAATTTGTATTCCTAAGATAAACCTCAGATGTCCTCTACTGTACCTCATACTCTGCAAACTTGCTGGAGTTCTCCAAGTCCATGTCCTCCTTGCGTGGTGGGACGTCATGTGTAGCCAGGGCGAGGCAGCGCAGGGTGTCCCTGCCTGTCCCCCAGTCCCTGATCTTAGACAGCAGCTGGTCGCGCAGGGCCGGTGTCAGCGTCACCTTCCCTGTCCCCACCCGAAGGTAATTACAGCGCTCAATCACGCTCTCCGGAGCACCCTGTGAGGAGAAGAGTAAGAATCAATAGCAACAAATGCAAATGACGCAAAGTGTGTCTCGCTCTTTGTGTATTTGTGATCGTATTATTCTCTCATGCCTTGATGAACATCTTGCTCTGGGAGCCCGGCTTAACAGGGGTGCAGTACACAGACATCGACTTGCGGTCACGAGAGAACTCCAGGGTGAACTCTTTCTTCATCAGCTGTTTGATCACCTGATGGATGAAAAGAGGAGAAAAGAGACAGAGGAGAAGAAAGTGACTAAGAGTCAAAGCGTGAGCTAAATAGCTGTATCCGTGGGCAGCCGTCAGGCCGGCGGCCAGCGCCTGACTGAGAGCTTTGGCTGAGCTACTGACAGCTGAAGGATGACACTTTGGACCGAGCACTCAACAACCTTGTCTGGATATCTGACTGCAGCTTCACGTCTGTGTACAACAGCACAGGGCTGAGCACAGTGAGCAAGAACAATCAGAAGCATATAGAAAATAATAACAAAATGCTAACAAGAAGGCAGATCAAAGGACTGTAGGAGTCTAAAAACATCCCTACTCCTTCCACACTGTTTTATCTACATTAAATGCCATGTCTTATTGTACCAGCAGGTGTCCCTGCAGTTCAGAGTCTGTGTTGATCCCATTACAGGCTGAGAGGTGAACAGTCACGGTGCTCTCTGTGATGTACACACGTCCTGTCAGGGGACATCAAACATCTGATGGATGTCCTGAAATTTGTTAGTGTGACAAACTTCCCCTCTCTATCAATCAGGAAGAGCAATGAGAATACAAATTCAAGGTATCTGCATGTTACTTTCTCCTTCTCCTCCACTACATCTCAGAGGTAAATATTGTACTGTTTACAGCATTACATTTGTCTGGAAGCTTTAGTTATTTTGCGGGTTAAAGCTTTCCATCCCCTTCCTGTCCAGTGAAAACTATGTATCTCCAGATGTGCTGATGTTGAATGTTTGTGACAAACTGAAGGATGTTCCTTAGTTTTTTGAGAAAAATCTTCTACCTACTAGGGGAACAGTTTTCCCCTTAGACCTAGTTGTGAGTAGTTTCATGGCGGTAGTATGTTCGTTTTTTTGCCTTTAATCGATAGTACAGTTAGTTTAGTGTGAAGGGGGGAGAAAGAGGGGGCATGACATGCAGCAAGGGGCTGTAGGTTATCGAACCTGTGGCCTCTTCAGCAAAGACAAGCCTTTATAAATGGGCACCTGCTCTACCAAGTGAGCTAATGGGCACCCCAAGGAACTATTTCCTTTTCACCCACCGACCATATCACCGCGCAGAGGAAAGTGTGCCTCTACTCATGGACAAGAGGCTCATGCCCAAGACAGCGCAACATGTTAACATTAATGGCATCCTCCTTGGCTGAGCTGTGACGTTAGTTCAGTGGTGAGCTAGCGTGGTGATTCGGTTTGTCAGTGTAAAGAAAATAGTTCCTACATGAAACTGCTCACAACAAGGCCTGTGGATTATCTTGAGCAATCGGGTCACGATTTCTGACAAAAGAAACATTGCTATTGAGTTTCTTAAATGTATTATTTTGGGCGCTTTAAGCACCACAAGCTAAGTGCCATCTAGTTCCATTATATTGGAGAGAAGGCCGACATCTCTACAGCAGATATCTTTAATACTCATCAACTCACACCAAGACAATCTAGATGAATAAACAGCACCAAAGGTAAGAGAACAAACATGTATTTTTAATTTTGGGATGAACTGTCCCTTTAAGTTAAATAAATTCTTTAAAAACCCTCTTGGATCAGCTGGAAAATGCATCGTCACAGAGCTGAAAACACCATGAAAGGTTGACCTTTTAAGGATACATGGTTCTGACAGGACAGCCACACTAAAAACATATGATGATCTTATAGAATATGATGCTTTGCTGTCGATTAAACTACCCAACAGTGCATAAAGGGGTTGAAATGAGCACAACCTTAAACATCTACAGCAGTAAAAAGCAACACACACATTAATGTAGCGGTAATATTAATCCAAAAACACCCGACAGGATAGGAAAACACTGACAGGGAATATTTTACTTTAGGTAAAATTCTATATGCAGGACTTTTACTGTTAGTGGTGTATTGTCACGGAGAGGTATTAGTAGTGTAATTGCGGTAAGGGATCTGAATACATCTCATCTGCCCTTCTGACTTCTGTCACTACGAGGCTGCTGAGCATTTCCAACAGACGAGCTCTGTTCTTCCTGAGATGACACTAACAGGGATTTTAATGACCTGCTGAATATGTACAGTGATGTAAAGAGGCTTGAAACCAGAGGTGACTGACTTCAACACAGTGGATGACAGGCACCTCAGCACTGAAACACCAACATCATCTTCGCGGTTCATTGGTCGTTCACACACTAAGACATGCTCTCCTGCATAGGTCTGACTCTACATTCACATCTGACATCTTCTAAGAGGAGATCCGGCACTTCATGCGTGATTAGCTGCAGTGAGCTTTGTGCATAACTGACCTGAACTCAGTGTAACGGTGCGGGCAGGCTTGCTGTCTGCTGTAAATGACATTTTAAACATTTCAACTTTTAAACAAACACTCACAGGTTCACACCCTGAAGGCAAACATATGTGTCTGTCGACAACCATGAACCTGGTGACTCAACCTCGAACCTGTTGCAAGTCTGTGGACTGTGGATGAAGCTAAATGTAAAATAATCCGTAACAGATATGTATAAACAGGGGGTCATTATGTCATCCTCTCAACCAGGCAGCTACAGTGTGGTATAATGAGCAGAGTAATTAGAGTCTCATTGGTACGTTCATGCTGAGAAGTGCAAAGCCTGCAGCGGATATGGTGAGTATGCTCACGGTTAATGAATGACTGAAGACGAGTACTAAACCGATCTCACACAGCACTGCCTGGACATTTAAGGAGTACTCCACAGATTTAGCAATGGAAATACAGGCATAAAAATGGTCTGTTTTACTTCACACATTCTTCTTCTGTGTGAAAACCTGGCTTCTACGTTACCCACAATGCAACTTGCCCACTGATAGCTGGATCAGAGATTTGGGTGTTATGCTAGTAGTGATGTAGCCTCAAGCTGCTAGGCTACAGAGGTCTTTCTTCTTTACCTCCAAACCCCAGTTTGAATTTTGACAAGCATTTTCAATAAAGCTTTAGTTGCTTACTAAAAATTACAACTGGTTTTAAGTCTTTTGTTTTATTTTAGATTTTAAATGTCGTGTTTATTTAACTGAAGCCATTTTCTTTAGTGGAAACAAAGCTTTTATTTACTTTTATGTCACAGACAAGAAACTTGCAGAAATTGCAAAGACAATAAAGCCTCCACAAAATAGCTTTGTAAGTCTTAAGTGGGATTTATCCCAGTTCATTTGAGTAGAGGAAAATTCAGCTAGCTGCTAGCCTAATTCATGCAATATAATGCCTTAGCTAATGCTAATAATGTTAGTATGTTGTATATGTGGGGAAAACATGTTTAGTTAGAGTCAAATAGGGAAACTGTTTTGTCGTTGAACCTTGTGATTTATAATGACATTTAGCCACAGAAAAATGGAATTACTTTGCCACTGCTTGGTGTGTTTTCAGCGTTATGCTAATAATGTTAGCATGCTGTATGTGGGGATAATATGTCGAGCACAAGACCTTTTGAACTTCTGTTAAATATTGTTGCCGTTAACACAGGTTTTAGGTGTGTTAGTTAAATAAATCAAACTTAACTGTACTTCACAGAAACTAAAAACATTTTTCATTTTTACACATTTTGAAATAAAGGGACATCAACAAAAGCCTTCTGTCAAAGTTTTCAAAGTTTTCACTAACAAAATAACACTGCCACACACCCGTATTTTTTCTATTTTGCACAGCTCCCTCTGGAGACAATGAAGGCTTCATACTACTTTTACATCCTCCCCGGGACCTGTTAACACATGCTGCTGTGTAAAGCCTCTGGGGTTCCCTTGAGAGATAAACATCACTCTGCAGTGTCACACATGTAGCTTACCGAGTTGCAGGCACCAGCACGTTCCACTTTGCTGAGTCCAGACAGGTCAGTCTTGAAGACATTCATCTTCTCCACCAAGGTGGTTAGAGCTGTCTCTGTGGCTTCACCCACCTTCTCGTAAACCCCTTTGGCCTGTGAGGGAACAGAAATATATCAAAATTTGCAGCTGAAAGGTTTTGGGATTTATAAAGTACGTTATTTAAACAGCAAACATTTCAAGAATGATGAAGTCATTGAATTCAGAACCTGTTTATGGTGACATTTTAGATCAAACCTGAGGAGAGACATTAAATCCTTAAAGCCATACACCGTCTCAATTGTTAAATGTGAACAACCCTCTTGAAGAATGATTCCTGAGCACACCTGCTGGGAGCAAATCTTTGGGTCATTTACCTCCTGCCTCCGCAAACTTTGACTCATACATGCAAAGTGGTTTTAAATGTAGGTGAGATGAACCAGTGATGGCGTACCACACATCATTTGATTGTGTGACTCGGCAATAAAACACCTCGCTGCCCTCCAGCGCTCAACCCCCCCTCTCTCTCTCCTGGTTTGGCCCATGTTAATCTCACACACATGTTCTTTATTCTAAAAACGCACAAAACTGAATGTAAAACAATCATTTACGAGAACAGAAACAGTGAGTCTGGGAGGATACATGGGAGCTGAGAAGTGCCTTATCCCTGGCCTCGCTCCTCAGCACAGTTACCGTGATACCATGGTGATGACAAAGAGGTGAGAAAAGAAATCCAAACCAGAGAAAAAGATCATACGTCAGAGTAAAATTAGCTCAGCTGAAGGAAAGGGGAAGAGAAGGCTTTCTGTTGTGTGTATGTGTGTATTCCAGTTCTACCTTTGATGGAGTCAGTACAGTGTGTAACTACATACTGTCAATGAATAAGGACATCTGAAAAGAAACCTGACCTACACAACGCTCTATGTGTCACAGATGGATTTATTTCACACAGAAACTTAAAGGGTAACTTTGTTTTTTCTCACCTTGGACTCTTTTCTCATGTTTTTGTGTCGAAGTGACTAATGGGAGCAACAATGTTTGAAAATGGTGCAGTATAGAGCCGGCAGAGGCATTTGTGCACTGTCAGTGTACGTCCACTGAAAGTTTGTTTTTGCCACTGACAGGCTCAGATTGTTAATTTAAGTGTATGGCACCATTATGGAAAGGACACCAACAAAAACTGGTCTTTGGGCTCTTTTGTTAATGAGTGAGATCTTTTTTGTGAACCAGAAACAGCCCTGAAGTCCCTATAACCAAACCCACCAGACTCCATTTAAATCAACAGTCATTTTATCATCGTGAAACACGCTTAATTCAAAGTCGACAGAAACTAAACAAAACTCACAAAAACCGTCTTGGTCTGTCTTTCCACTCTTCCAACAATCACAAGCTATGGTTTGGTTAAAGTAAACTCTTAATCCACCCAGTTAGGTGTGACAATAGGCTGGCTCTATCAACGCTAAAATTACTGTTTAATTAAATGGAGTCTGGTGGGTTTGGTAAGGGTGATAATGGGGATGTTTCTGGTGAAACAAAAAGGATCTCACTCCTTAAAAAAGGTCTGTCTCTGTAGGGATCCTTGCCGTAATGTTGTCAGACATTTAGAGAAACAATCTGAGTCTGTCAGTGGCAAAAACAAGCACTTTAGTGACAATAACTGATGGTGCAAAGTTGCCCATTAATGTTACGAGTTATCCTTTAAAATGATGTTAGGTGTAGAGGAGGAAACGAATTGCACCTATACAATTATCTGTGTGTGTGTGTGTGTGTGTGTGGTAATGACCTCATTGTAGTCCAGTGAAGAATCATTGCACATAGAGCACACAGTGGCCAACTCCAAAAGTCCATCGAAGTCTCCACACTGGATGGGCTTGTCTCCTTTAAGTCTGGAAGTAAAACACACACACACACACGAACACACACACACACAAACATCACACATAAGAGCAAAACACAAGGGAAAAACACTTCACGGTTCGCTGCACCTCAGACTCAGTAACCTAATCAATATGTATGAGTGGGGAAGACATTCAGTTGTTTAGCATTCCAAAGTTGACTGAAAAAAGCAGTGGTTGTACAGTAGTAAACCGTGTGTGTGTGTGTGTGTGTGTGTGTGTGTGTGTGTGTGTGTGTGTGTACGTGCGTGCGTGTGTGCCCGACAAACAGTGCTGATTGCATGACAACCATGGATCCCTTCCCAGTAGAGACTGCAACCGTTGCTAGCGAAGCTCCCACACAATAACCCACACTCTGCTGTTATGAAATCGACAGGTTCATGCAGAGTCAGAGCGCTGCCTGTACTCACCAAACAGCAAAATAAACAACACGCAAACACAATCATCTGTAAAGTCCTTCTCCTACCCGATGACCAGCCACCTACCTATATTCCTCCACATTTACTGAGATTTAAAACCTCCTCCTGATATGGCCCCAGAACTGAAACACTGTGTAAAACCCTTTTGTTTCTGTCATTGTTAATATGCACACAGGATCACTAACTATTTCCCTGGTTATCGCAGGAATTGCCATAGCAACCCATAAAGCAGAGCTATAAACACTTTTTGTGACAAATATTGGACCACAGCCCACCACAGTTTGCTCGACCATAGACGTCGGAACTAGTCGGAACTAGGGGTGCGCCCCCCCGCACCCCATCAGCCTCCCTACCCACTGCATTACGCTTTAAAAAAATAAAGAATCTGAATTTAAACTCAATTTGTCTGACTTACATTTATCTCTTTCATATCATTAATGCCTAGATCTATGCTTTTGATGTGATATGTAGCCTACCTGACTACATACAGTAGCCTTGGCATCCAGGATGTTGTGTCCATCCTGCAAACCTTGCAGCCCCAAACCCGCTCCATGCTGTCGGAGGTGGAGAAGCTCATTAAGCTCTGTCTGGCCCTGCCCATATCTGTCGCGGCATCCGAGCGCTCTTTCTCAGCCTTGCGCAGGCTGAAAACCTGGCTGCGCAACACCATGACGCAGGAGAGACTAACACATTTGGCCATTATGAACGCTCACAGTGACCTTATGGATGAAAGCGATGTCTCGACCCTGCTTAAAAGACTTTTCATTTTTTCATTCAAGGTTACAAATAATGCTGTTATGGTCCTTAAATGGCTTGATTCAGTTATCAAAGTTTCATTTTCTTAACAATAAAGATGCCGTGTTCATCCATTCTAGTTCTCTTATAATAAAGATGCCGTGTTCATCCATTCTAGTTCTCTTATAACTGCATGTTAATATAAAATGACTTCAAATCAAATCCTTAATCATTGATAAGTGTGCGTGCTTCCCCCGCCCCTCCCAACAAAAACCCCGTCCCCCCCTTAAGAAAATAGCTCCGATGTCCATGTGCTCGACTACATTTCTATTATATCTTGTTTTGCCATGTGCTCGACTACATTTCTATTATATCTTGTTTTGAAAAAGAGTTTCATCATGGCCAGGATGAGAGGACAGAAGGTGTGAGGGTTCTTTGTGAGTTAAAATGCTTTGGTGACATTTTAAAAAGCACACTGATATTTTGTTCATATAAAGAGGTGTAAGGGTGGACAGACTTTCCACAGTATAATGTTTAAAGTGCGATACTTACATTTGTCCCTCGGGGGCATACGTAGAACCAGTTATAGAGAACTCGTGGAGGCTGCAGGTTGAATCTTCAACTTTGTCTGCGACAAACATCTGGAGCAGAGAAAACACAAACAGAGGTGGTATAGTTAGCTTATTAGCCCAAACTGTGGAGTACACGCAGGTGTAACCATAAATACCTTTGCATATGTCCATTACTAGTTACTCCAGTTTGCACAAATGCAGCCGCCTCTCTCATGTTTGTGTGTTTTTTCTCCCTCTGAGCAGTTACACAATTTTCGACACAAAGACCTAATACTTATTACCACTTTCTGTTTGTGCTAAAAGAGAAATCATTTGCTTCTGATTCTCAAGTACAAGTATTCATCTCAACAAGGCAATCTGTAGCTGCAGCCATCTGTGCTAATGTTAGTCCATTTATTCTCAAAAATTTGACTTCAATCGTGAGATTAGAAGAACAAATTCCTCCTCTGAATTATTTTTCTTCTCTGCCTGGCACTTACACTGAAAATTTTAATTAATTCTTAAGACATTTTCACTTTATTCTTGTGATGCAAAACAATTTTGTGTATGTTGTATTTTCCATTAAGCGTCAGAACAAACATATAAATGACATTTTTATACAGTACTGCAATACTGTGTGGACATAAATCTTGTCTACATAAACTGTGGTCGCTGTGGCTACAATTAACTAAAGTCAATTATGGAATAAATATAAATGGTAAAACATGGTGTAGAGAAAAGTCATATTCATACAACATACATTCATACATTCAATCATATGCTTAAATACAATTTTGAGGTACTCAACTAAAATTTCCTTTTCTTTATATTTCTACTCCACTACATCTCAGAAGATAATATTGTACTTTTACTGCACTACATTTATTTGTTGCTTTCCAGATTTTTATTGATCTGTGGAGGGAAATATAAAGTAAATAAAATGAGCTCCCCCTTTACCAGCTGATGAACACATTAATGCATCAGTAATTATAATCCAGAAATATGAACAATATTACCCTGAAATGGGCCATTCTGCTTAATGAGTATTTTTGGTACTTGAAGTGTATTTTGAGTGACATAAGAGATAAGGTAGAAGAGAATTATAAAATAAATTAAATTAATAAAATACAAATAAACTAAATTTTAAAGATAAATCCAGGGGGATAAAAAGAGTTATTGAGCAAATAATGAGTATTTTTGGTACCTGAAGTCTATTTTGAGTGACATAAGAGATAAGGAAGACGAGAATAAATAAAATAAAATAAAATAAAACTAATAAAACAAAAATAAATACAATTTTAAAGATAAAGACGGGGATAAAAAGTTAGAAAGTTAATATAAGAGAGACATGGTCCCAAGTTTTGTGGAATCTTTTCACAGATCCTCTGACTGTGATTTTCACTAGGTGGAGAAAAGACATTAAATCCTTAGGGGCAGTTAGGGGACATGGGTTTAGATGAATCCTTAGAACCCCAGAGAGGGTGTCAAAAAGGTACGACCAAAAGGAGTCAAGCTTTGGCCAAGAGAAAATTGTGTGTGTGTGGTCTGCTGAGGAGAAAGAGCACCTGATACAAGAGTCGTCAGCTTGGCCCTAGTGTAGTGGATCCTGTAAACCACTTTAAACTGAGTAAGGCTCATCTGAGCACATGTACAAGTGGAGCTGATCCTGAGTGATGCCAAGTAAAAGTTTTAATGTAAGCAGCTCAGGATCAGTGTTGACTTGACTTGAGTCAAAGTGTGTATTATTGCTAATGAATTCAGCCTTTCATTTGCAAATGAAAGAATGTATTATTTATGCCTGTATAAATGAAACAATCCCATTTTACAGGGTTAAAAATCAAAGTTTAAGAGGTTAATCATTGAATGTTTAATTTAACGAAACCTGTTGTTGTGGGCAGCTATCAGATATGGGCACGCCCTCGAGTTATACTTGCCCATAGAGGTGATGTCACACCTTTGTTGCCACAGTATGCCAACGTGGACTTGTAGTGGTGATGTTAGCACATGTGGAGCAGTTATTTTACTGTCATGGCGGTATCATCACACACACAGCCCCATCATGGTGTCAGACACACTTCAAATAAACATCCAAGGCTGCGTCTTGTGTAAATACTAAGAAGCAGGATGCTGCTCACAAAAGGCCAAATACAAGGTTGTAAAGCATTATCAAAGTCAATTAGTGTCTGTAAACAGGAAGCACTCTCACTGGAGTGGTCAAGTTCATGAGAAAATCTCCACGTCCGAAGGCTCGCGGTGTCGCCACTTATTTCCCCAGTTTTTTTAGTGTTTCTAAACACGCAGGTGACATGGGAGTTACACTGCACTCACGCCTTGATGTAAAGCTTCATCAATCACTCACACTGCCATCCACGCCTCAGCTGACTGCTGGAGAACAAAGCTGGAGTCAGAGAGAGAGCTGCAGTCCCAGAGCTCTCCAAGGTTTTGCTTTGTTGGCTGCTCTGTTGGCGAATCTTTTTTCCCCTGAAATTCCCTCAGGAAGGGCAACGCACTGCTAATACTAATATATTGATGACAAGTGTTGTAGCCGGTGGTTTATAAGATTGAGATACATCACAACCATTCACAGTCCAAGGCCTCTCTGTGCATCTTATCTGAATGGCACACATACATTCCCAATGCCCTTGACCTCCATTCCTTTATTAATATTCAGTTAAGTAAGAGTGTAAGCACACACACACTCACAGAGGGAAAACATCCCTACGACCTCACTTAACTCCGTTTGAGACTCCATTAAATCGGACTGATTGAAGAATTAATGAAGCAGCTATTTGGTTAAACTTGATTTCCTCCATCAGTGTGTGTTTGTGTGTGTGTCAGTGACTTACCAGCCTCCACCAATTTAAAGAGGAACACAAAATCGATGGCAGACTTCAGATGAGAGCTAGCTGTCGCCCCTCTGAGCCTAAAAGGTAGGTTTCAGCCTTTTAATGGAGTAATTATTCCTTAACAACTCTGTGCGGCAGCAGGGTTACAGCATTTACTCCACTGATGCAGTCTAGTCTGGACAAGATTAAAGTCGGTTATAAATAACTGTCACACTAAATCATAATAATAGCCTCTGCCAGATTATAGCTTTTGTGAGAACATGCAATTTGTAATTTTTGACATCAACAGTGTTGACGTTTTCCGTCTCTCGCTGCAGTAAACAGTGGCACTGTTGGGAGGGAGGTTTGAAGTTGAAGCTAACAAATTTAACAGCCATTAAAGGGATTTCCATTCTGTAATTACCTACTTATATACTGTTGCAGTTTTCATTTAAATTGCCTAACTATGTATTAAGTATTGGCAAAAAAATGCATTCGTGTAAACCAGCATTAATGTTTATCTCATCACTATCAGCCTCTCTGTTTTCTGATCACTCTCCTGGCACAGTATCACAGCTGTATTAAGTTTCTAAACTGAAACTGAGAGGGGCCTTAAGGCAGTTTGCACCTTAGGTGACCCTGTGTAAAAACTAAGTTATGAAATGGATAGTTCCAGTCCTTGATTATTGGCCACTTTCAAAGTTGTTGTAAAATACTCCACAAGCACACAGCTGTGATGCACTATAGTATTACTGTGCCCAACAAGTCCTACAACCCAGGCCCTCAGGAAGTGCACCAGGCGTTGGAGCCAATTTTTGTAGCGTGTGTTTATTTTATTAAACATTGTAAAGTACATGTAGTAACCAGAGGTTGTGGTCTACAGCTGCTTTCGTTACAGTCCCTTTGCCATTCTTGTCATACATACTTGGCTGTGTACTTCATGTGTTACTGATGGATTCCAATAGAGGCACAACAGAGAGTTCAGCCTGTGTAGAACTCCTGGATTTGCATGGTTGCCCCCTCATAGTCGACCAAACGTTAGTCGACCAGAAAGGTCAGCAAGATTTCATTTTTAAAAAAAGAACAAATGTGAAACTCTATTAGGAGCTGCGCCTTGTCAAAATAAATCAAAACCTATATGACTGGACCATGTGGGACTTTAATTTGAAAGGACAGACACAGGAAGAGGCCACGCCCAGCAGTCAGACAGGAGAATTTCCAGGGCTGGTAGCTGAGGTTATTCCACAGGCTAGTTAATAACATGTCGGGCAGAAGGTGAAGGATGAACCCAAGGTGATATGTAAACTCATCTTCATTGGTTGACTACAAACATGACGTATCATCTGAAACATGGAAGTAGCTACATGCCCATTAGCCCACAGCGTCATTAACGGGCGGCTCGCTCAGTGTGTGACGTGCACGTGTAGATAAAATATAGGCCTATATTAATGAAGGTTCATTAGTACGGTTTTGTATTTCTCTGTAATGTAGCACAGTGTTAACAATGTTACTGATGCTATTCTTTCTCACACCTTCAACTCAAACCATTGTGTTGCGCCTCCCAAAATATATAATTAATAACTAAATTAATATCATAAACATGTGGGCGACTAGTTGACTAATGTCCTCCAATTACGACTATTGGTCCAACTTGGAAAATTCTTAATCTGAGGCAACCCTAATGTAAACAATAAACATGTCGACACTTGAGAAGGTTACTATATTAGTAATTCTAAGATCACGGCAGAAAAAGTGACAGCAGCGCCATCATAGATGGTATTTAAGGTCCCCAAACCAAGCATATCGTCACGTCCTCACCATACTGCCTTACACTGCCCCAACCATTCATGTGCGTATTGTATCTTGCAGAATTTAACCACCAATGCTCCAAATGGACACAGGACACAGGAGGCAGTCATCATGCACATGCGAATGCCTAATTAAAAGCAAGTACATCTCCGGTTTTAGATGAAGAGCTGCAGATGTCAGGCTGTGAACCTCCAACTTCTCAGGACGTTAACCAAATTTACTGTGACCTGCTGTTGTGTGCAAACGCACTCATGGCATCATGGAAAAAGTCCAATTATCTGCCTGACTTGGTTATTAAAACAATGTGTGTGTTTGTTTGGCTGCACTGTAAACACATACAACAGCTGCTGTGTTTCTGACAAAGCAGTCGGGGTGCAACGCTGAGGTTCAAACGATATCCTGAAATGAACATTACTTGAATCAGCAGCACAGGTCTGCCCTGTTATTCTCTTTTTACTGATTTTTCATTTTATTTTGGGATGTACCGTCCCTTTAAGAAACTTTAAATATCTCAATTCTTAATCTCACAAAGGTCATCAGGCTCTCGCTATATAACAGATCAACAATGAGTACTCACTTCTACTAAAGCACACAGAACACACACAAAGCAGGGCCTGAGGAATAGAATAAAGTTGTTCTTTCTTCTGTGGTCAGTTTCTCCTTCACTATCTGGTCTCCAAGGAAACAAGGCACAGTGTGATCCATGTGACTCAGAGGTAGTGGCACAAGTTTGTATTCTTCTACTCACTTCCCCTGTGCTGTGTGTGGGGATGAACGGTGAGTAACCCTTTTTATGTGCGCCGTCTCTTCATGTGTGTGTAAAGGGAAAAGGGAAGTCAGGATACGGAGGGGAATCCCTGGAAATCCTGCGGATACAGGGATACCCCCGAGGCAACAGAGACACATGTTGCTATCAGGGCCGCTGGCTGGAGACCAGTCCGAGAATAAGCACAGATGGATAAGCCTGGGCAAACATTCATGTGGGCATTTAAACCTCGACACATAAAACCCTATAAAAACAGAGCAGCGGACCGAGCATACAGGGAACATGAAGAGGGACGAGTTAGGCAACCACCAAAATGACTATCTCCAGGAAACAGCAAGACAAAAAAAACCCTGCAGAGCGGAAGTTTGATTTGTCTGTGTGTGTGAGTGTGTATGTGCCCCCTTATCTCCCAGCAGAGAGCTGAGAGCAGCAGGCCGGGGAGTACAGGTGGAAGCACAAGGTCAATATTTACCAGCGACAGCCTGCCTTGCTCTCTTTCTGTCTGGGAGGGTTTCGGGGGTTGTGATGAGATCACTCCTCCGCGTTCCTCCTGCTAGAGGGAACTCCCTGTTGCTACGCATTAAACACACGGATGCTCCACGTCATCTTGGGGAGCAAGGGGAGGGAGGGGCTTTTATGCAGCAGTGTCTGCCGTACAGGAAATGCACAGTCCTCTGATGCTAACTCCATTTTGAAACAGCACGAAAATAAAATGGATACAGAGACAATAGACACACAGGAGGTCATATGAAGGATAAAATCATTTTTCCTGTTCTGTCCAAGCACAGCCAGAGCACATGTAGTCTGCAGGACAATCAGCTTCTGCATTAACCACAGTCTTTAAATATCACGACTAGATGACTTTGAAAACCACTTTTTTTTAGCACTTATCAGGGAGTGGTGCAGGAATGAGTCCTAAAACCTGAATATGAGTTAGCATTTTAGCACTTCTGGTTCGCTTGTCTGGAAGTCAATGTTTTATTTGAATGAGTTTTTGGTTAGATGCCTGAAATAAGATCTGTGGTTAATACAAGCTTGAGAGACTTTCACATTTTGTTCTACCACATAAAATACATCAGTATATACCGCATTTGTGAATTCTGAAGGTTGCACACGTCTTTAAAAAGGCGGTTGCTGACAAGTGGCTAAAAGAGAGAACTGAACGTCATCACACCAAACACGACTTGACAACCGTCTTGCTGTGGTGACAATGAAGTCATGTTTATAGCCTAGCGTTAGATTTTTACTTCTAGCGATTGCATTTAGGCTTCAAAAAACATAAAAGTGGTGTTCATTTGTGAAGATCATCTACTATAGGTCTTCATATTCCTGGAAACAAGATCCAACTTGGAACTGGAGTTGGGCTGGGTCCATTCCAATGCCAGGGTTTCCCCAGGCATTCATTAATTTCTGGCGCACCGCCACAATATCAGCATTTGCCACCTCAAATTGATTTTCTACTTTTCAAGTGGGGCTGTTTATTCAGGGCACTGCTGTAATTTTTAAAGGCGACTGTTGGGTTATCCAGAGCACCACTCTGTCTCCTGGCAAAGTGTAGTGTAGGCAAAGACAGAGCAGCAGAAAGCCAGGCGGAGTGTAAGTAAAACTTAACCATTCGTTGATTTATACAGAAATAGAACGCTACATTTCTTAAAACAGCAGTGCTCTAATTTTAGAGTTTTCTATTGTTTTTCCAGCCTACCTTAGAAACCCTTTGCCTTCCCATGAAAACTACACACCTAGCAGTCCAACTCTGGGCCCATGTAACGGCGGCAACAGAGTTAGCTTTCACTCATCTCTGCAGCAGCTGCTCCTCCTCTAATCCATCGATCAGATCTGATCAGCTCAGATCAACCTGACCACAAACTCATTGGCTGGATGATCAATTCTCCACCCTGTGACTCAGACTTAACGAACTGCTGCTGACGGGGGGAAAAAAAGAATTCCAACTGCGCTGTGTTCGGGGACCCACAAACACCCCCGAATTGAGACGATGAACACAGAATGTTCACAAAGAGACGATGAGACGCATGACAGCTCATTGACGGATGACAGAAGCTGCAATGACTATGATCAATCAATGTGTGCAGTCAAAACTTTAAAGTTAAAACCACATACATAGAGAAGTAACAACAGCAGAGCTCTCTGGTTTGACCTTGGCGAATGGTGTTTGGTTTTTATCTTCAAGGTACAATGTCAAGATTGCTGCGTTGCAAATTGTCTACCTTTTCTTTTTACATCAAATGTCACGCTACGAACTGGGATGGATATATGAGAGGGTCGTATGTCCCACCATTCATACTCCATGCAACGGTATGAACTTTGTAAGGGCAGCTGCAGTACTTACTGATAGTAAAAAATAAAAAGTATGTGATTCAAAACGCAGCTTCAGTCTAATTTGGTCACATCTAGCTATGGGTCTAAAGTTTGTGCATTAATATTTTAAACACCTGAACTGAGAATTCACAGTGTCAGCTCTGGTCACACGTCTGTGTTATAATCACCAAGAGAGAATATATTTTAGAAAATCAGTAGCGAATCCTCAGGAATGACAATTGTTTTTTAGACTTTTTCACAGACATTTAATTGCTCAGAAAGTAAATACGTTCTGTCACTTTCAAAGTTGGCTGCAGACTGTTTTGTTTGTGAAAATAGGTGAAAACAGGACTTTCATTTATTTCTTCAATTTAAGTCTTTGAGGCACATAAAATATATTTCAAATCATGTGTCTTTGTTTTTAAATTCATTCTTAGGATATTATTATATTCTGCTTTGTCTTTGTTAATCAATAGCACATTAAGCTGCTGCCAGTGTTGGTGTTCTTTCTCTCGATTGGGGGCTGCTCAGGTCAGCTGCATTTTGGACTGAGTCCATTATCTTTGGGTCTATACAGATCGAGTCTCTCTTTTCTGAAAATCTACTTACACATGTCGGGTTCTGGTGGGGTTTAAATGTGGCAAATTCTGGTACTTTCTAGATCAATACTTTGTGATTAAAGGGAACCTATTATGCTTTTCCTTATTATTATGTATAAGGTTACAGTGTTAGATGTTTATTTTAAACGTGGCCAAAGTTTCAAAGAATGAGGTAAACATATGTAAAAGTAATCAAAAACCATAAGGACTGTCAACAGGTTGGAGATTACACACATTTTTTGGGACTGTCTGAAATTAAAGAATAACTAGAAAGGGATTCATTCACAGATACTGGCCATTTTAAACATGACTTACCATTAGACGCATTGTTTTTTATTAAAGGAGCGACCCCTGATGGAGCAATGAATTAGATGGATGGATGCATCTTCTTTCACTGATGGCCAAAAAATGATAACTCTATCTTGGCTGAAACCACTGCCTCCCACATTCTCTCAATGGCAAGACAGGTTAATGAAAGTGTACTCAATGGAAAAAATAACAGCAAAACTCCATGTAAAGATAGGTTAGACAGGTTTTTGATTCTGTGGGCTCCTGTAATTACATATATTAGGTTACAAAGGTCAAAAGTAACTTATTGTAAAGCCCAGTTCAGACCAAAGATTGGCCACAAGACAAGTTGAAACAGGCAACTACTTGCAATGCGCCCTTCTACAACATTCTTAAAACCTACCGGTTCACACCAAGTCAACTAGTTGAGACGATGTATCATCTCTAGTCAACAACTCTCTGTACCTCTCCTCTGTTTGCAGCTTTTCAGTCTTATTTTGTGGCTGAATATAATCTGTAGCTTCTTAGAATATGAATGAGGATAGTGATAGTGAGAAACTGCCGGTTGTGGGTTGAACAGGGGTCACATACACAGACAGAAATACATACTCCTGTCAAATACGGCGGCACATGATAACGGCTTACTGGCAACCGAAAAGCCTGGCTCCAGGTCCAAGAAGTCTTCGTCGGTGTCATGACTGCCCAGAAATACCTGAATAGCCGAGCTGTAGCAGCACACAGGTATGTGGCGTGACAGAGGAGAAACGAGCAGTTCACATTTCCACAAACCTCAGCGCACTTTAGGGACTGTTCTTTACTTGTCAGGGGAGGAGGGTGGCTGGTTGATTTTTATTTTATTTATTTATTTTATTTTGATCCCCCCTATGTTAATCACTTATTGATGCTGTTTTTGAAGTATGAATAAGTCAATAAGTAATTTATTCCATTGAAATATCATTGATGTATTATAGAAAAGTGATTTATCTTTTTATAAATGACAAACACAGAGTGTAGCAAACACAGAGAAATAGTCTGACATGCTGTCAGTGATAAGCTGCTAGTCATCACAGTCCATGATATCAACTAATAACAGGAGATGTCAGATTCTGCCCCTACATTGCATGTTATTATTTTATTCTGCTTTATGTTTATATTGTACAGCGTTATAATAAACTTTATTCCAGACTCAAGTCCATATAAGATACATACAAAAACACAGACAATACCATAAAAACAACACAACAAGTAGGTTTAAAACACTTAAATTTTACTTAAAGTTCACTTCACTTAAAGTTTAAAACTTCTTCTCATTTTTATATTGATCCCATCCAACAAAATGATGTTCATTCAGCAAGTCTTTTTTTGGTCCATGTCTAAAAATAAATACATTTGACATGTGATTTTGTTGTTGTTTGTCTTTTTATTTTATTTTTGCCAGTGCCATACAGCAACAATGCTTGGGGATGTGGTCTTTTACAAATTTGAAAATACTGTAAGAATGTCACTTTTATAGAATTGGCTTCTTTATTTTATAATGTATGATTAATGTCTACATCAACAAATGTTAACCACAGAATCGTATCGAATCGTTCTGTATTAAAAATATATCGTTTTTGAATCGTATCGTAACCCGTGTATCTAGATACGTATCGAATCGTCTATCACAGAGAGATTCCCAACCCTACTATTTCCTGACATAGTAGCAATGTGTAATTTAAATTTGAATAAGCAAGTAATCAAAAAACTCAGTTTCAGACTATTTTGAATACTCCATTTCCAACGTGACAAGCCGATGCCAGCTCGTGATAAATTTCTTTATATGGTCATCCACTCCAGACACACTACTGCAGGTGTTTACATTACATACACTGACCTTTGAATCATATGTTATGGCACCGCCCTGCGGTCAAGTCCTTTTGGGCGGAGGTGTGTCATTCGATCTCAGCAATAATGAATATAAATCCTTCCCCGTGTCCTCTGGTTTGCTTGTTGGGTTGTAGGGCTGCACAAGTTGAGTCAAGAGAAGACTGGAAAACAGTAGGCCGAGCCTTATTGGCTGCTAAGAGCATTATATTGTTGAACTGGAAAATTCAGAAGCCAGTATGTTTTGTCAACAGAAGCTTGGTTGCTTGAGTTCTCCAGTCTTCTTGGTATGGAACAAATTTGTTGATATGGTCAGTGGGACCAAATTTAGAATTGTGTTTCAACGTGGTATATTTGAAACTGTGTTAGACTGACAGTGAGCAGCATTGCCAAACATTCCTGAATTTCTAGTTTTCCATATATATGGCATGTACTCCTTCAGATATTTGAATTCATTTATTAATCATAAGGCATAGTACTTTATATCCCCCTTTTATGTCATATGTTGTCACGTTATGTGTTATTGTATTATTTTATACCTTTTGCTGCGGTGTTTGTTATTGCTGTGGTTGTCGTATGTCTATCTGTTGTACGTTTATATTGATATGAAAATATATATATATGTTTTGGTTTGAAGTATTAACTGGTGATTTTAAATGGTAGAAAGTGCCAGTATTCTCCATTACAATCATTCCCCTGCTGCCATGACGGTGCAGAGACAGCATGATACCGAAGACCCACAAATGCTGACCAATCAGGGCAGACTGGGCTTTTTCGGGGGAGGTTCTTTAAGAAACAGTCGCTCAAACGGAGCATTTCATACAGAGGGTGAATACAGGTGTTCCAGCACAGACAGTTTGTATCAGATACCTGCTGGAACATGTCCGGTTGTGTTTAGAAGTTTTTACTGGTGTTTTTTCACAGTTGAAAGTGCCGCTATTCTCTATTACAGTCATTCCACGGCAAGACCAGGAATTGCTGACCAATCGGAGCAGACTGCGCTTCTTCAGGAGGGGGGCTTAAAGAGACAGGCGCTAAAACAGAGCGTCTCAGAGCGAGAGTGAACACAGGTTTTCCAGTGCAGACAGTATGAGGGAAATAAAGTGTTTTTTGAATATTAAAGCATCTAAACATGTTCTAGCAGAAATCCAAAATACAAGTATGAACCTGAAAACGAGCAAAATAGGTCGCCTTTAATTAATAACTAATAACAAGTGTCCAGATTCACTGAATGAGCTGCCAACACCGTCCGCTGAGGTCATTAGCTGATGTGAGAGGGGAGATCGAGGATGTAAGGACAAGAGATGTTAACTGAGATTAGGTGTGCGTGCGTGTGTGTGTGTGTGTGTGTGTGTGTGTGTAGAGCTAGAGCCCTGAACAGGAGCCAAGACAAACAGGAGCTCTGGCATTTACTCTGTGCTAGAAGCAAAGAGAGCACACACATACACACACACACTAACAGACAAAGGAAAGGGTGAGGCCGTGTGCTACATAACTACTTGTGAATAGTTGTGGATAAGATCTTTCAGTGCTTGTTGTCTGATGTAATTATATATACACTATTTATACCCTGAAACCTGCAGGGAGTGTTCAGGAGGATATAGATCACTGTATTGTGTTTATTCAGGAGACATGACATTTTGGAAAACCTGTGTACAGTATATATGTGTGTGTGTGTGTGTGTGTGTGTGTGTGTGTGTGTGTGTGTGTGTGTGTGTGTGTGTGTGTAAGTGTGAGCTGATCAGGTGATACACTGTAGTGCTGCTGGGTGCTGCTGGGTCATGCCAGCTTGTGCTACTCCACCAGCAGTTATCTCAAACTTGCCAGCTGGAGGTAAACATTACAACAGCACAAGGATTTTCCATCCAGCACAAAAAAAAAAAAAAAAAAAAACACAGATGGGAAAAAAGGAAAAATCTAAAAGACAAATAAAGTGCAGAGATTGGGATCGATAATGAACAGCATACCTCTACAGCACTTTTCAAATTAAAATTCCCAGAAGGTTCTTATGAAATGTCAATCAAACTACTGCTCTGAACCAGTTCGGCTTTTAAATGTCACAAGAAGTGATACTGCGATCCTGAGTCGATGCCAGAATTCTTAAAATGTGACCGTCCTCATATTGTTTACAAAATTACAATACCAGTGCCCTTAAAGTGATACCAATATCGTACTTAATTCCATAATGGGGATGGAGTGGCGTGTAGTATAGCCATACTTCTGTTTTGATGGCATCTCGACCACTGTATAGGTTGTAGCTGCTGCTGAGGGAAGGTGAGAGCTGGTGAGAGTCCGCCTATTCACATGCCCACATTGGAAGGGCTAGCTCACATGTCAACATTATCTAATGGGTTTATCGACAGAGTTGAGTCATTGCGGTGTCGGTGTGAGTTTGTTAGGACTGTTCAATGGCTCAGTGTTGGATGTTAGCGACTGCTGCTGTGTTAGCTCATGAAAACTAGTTAGACATTGACCTTAACTGGGAAGAGAGCTTCAGAGATGGCAGTTACTGAGTTTGCTGATCCGGTAGGGAGTTGGGACGAACCAGGATCAGACTCCATGATGCAAAAAGGACTGAATGCAGGTATTGCTTGATTGAATATTTTTAGCGACTACTCGGTACTGGGTTATTTTGGTAGATACCTTAAATGTATCTAGTACCAAAACCAAGCCATATACGAACAAGTAGCAGGAATGAGATTCCTCCAGACCTGACGGAGCAAGATTTACGCTTACAAATGTTCGAGTGTTATTAGAAAAATTAGAATTCACAAAATATGCTCGCCTCAGGAAAAAAATAACTTTTCTTTTCAGTGTGTGTGGAGCGGTCAATGCATCTGCACTTGTTGTCACCACAAAGACTAGTACTTTGTGTTCGAGGCAGATCATTAGGAATTAATGGTAAAACTAAATTGTAATTTAAATGTTTTGAGTTTTGTTATTTACCATGGTGTAGAGTAAGTTATTGGGAAGTATTGAGGCTGAATTTCACTGGTATTATAGAGTATGACACGCCCCATTCAGCCATATTAAAGGAATGAAATAATACATTGGTCTGTCAGCAAAACAACACAACAAACACTTAACAAAAACCAGGTCACTTACTCTGCAGACGGACATCTGGTTGGTGGTGAGGGTGCCCGTCTTGTCGGAGCAGATAACGGAGGTACAGCCCAGCGTCTCTACTGACGGCAGACTGCGAACAATGGCATTCTTCTTGGCCATGCGGCGCGTGCCAAGTGCCAGGCAGGTGGTGATGACGGCGGGCAGCCCCTCAGGGATGGCGGCAACAGCCAGTGCCACAGCAATTTTAAAGTAATAAATAGCCCCTCTGACCCAAGAGCCGCCGTGGACGGGGTCTCCGAAGTGGCCGATGTTGATGACCCACACAGCCACGCAGATCAGGGAGATGACTTTGGAGAGCTGCTGTCCGAACTCGTCCAGCTTCTGCTGCAGCGGTGTCTTCTCTTGTTCTGTGGCAGCCATCTGATTACGGATCTTACCGATTTCTGTGGAAACGCCAGTAGCAACGACCACTCCTATGGCACGGCCTGCTGCAATGTTAGTGCCCTGAGAAAGAGAGAGACAGTAATGACTCTGGAGAAGTGAAGCAGGAAAATGCTGGAGATTTAATACTGGAGAAGCTTGATTTTCATTTCTCTGAGTTGGTTATAAAATCATGACCCCCTGTCGTCAGCTACCACCACACATGAACATGAGTCTGCTGGCCGCCAGGCTAATTTATGATATGTAGAAGTGCTTAAGATTATAATGGTGACTAGGAAAAAACAGAAATGATACAACCATTCTGATAACAGCAGTAACTTTGTTCAACTACATGACCAAAAATCAGGGTGGTTCAGTTTGCCTATAACAACACCAGCCTCTGATATGAAGGCAGAAGATAAACAGCAAGCTGCAGGGAGATGCACGTACGGAAAACAGCATGTTCTTTTTGTCCTGGTTGACAGCTCTGGGGTCAGGAACAGGGTCAGTGTGTTTGATAACGGACACGGATTCCCCTAAAGGAAAAATTGCAAGAGAAAATTGTACAGGATTAGATCTGGAAGTGTGACAGGTAACTGTTTGAGCAGTGACGGAGCCAAACAAAGTTACACTCACAGCCTAAAGGCGTAGAGAGTGACATCACAGACACAACAATTTATCTTCTTAACTCATGCAGTAAAGGAGCATGCTCAATTGGGGAAATACCTGTGAGGATGGATTGGTCCACTCGCAGGGTGGTGGACTTTATCGAGGTCACTCTGATGTCAGCAGGCACCTTGTCACCAACTAAAAGATAAAAGAAAAAAAATAATCAGGCTGGAATACTTAAAAGAATTGCAAGTGTTTCAAATTAAACAAGACAGAGTCTGCAGCCATGAGGCTATACTCAGACACAGTGGTGCTTTAAGCCATATGTTAACATCAGTACTGTAAACTAAGATTAGATTAGATTAGATTTAGCAGGTATTATGTTCACCATTTGCATAATCTTAATTCTCCCTGTTCGCTAATTAGCACTAAGCACAAAGCAAGGATGTGGTAATGTTAGTTAGTTTTTCAGACATCAGGTGATCATAAAGTTATTCAAATGTATCTAAGAGGGACCTTAAATATCTGTAGAGAATTTTACAGCAGTTTTTCCAATAGTTATTGAGACATTTCACTCAAAGGAAAGGGCAGGGGCTTGTACATCATTTGGGAACAAATGTCTGTACAATATAGAAAAGGCAATTCTTGGACTGCTCCCATAGTGCCTGTGTCCTTATCACACAGAAATGTTGCATTCTTAGGATTTTTCCATGCTTTTTGTTCCAAATAAGATAAGATAATCCTTTATTCGTCTCACAGTGGGGAAATTTGCAGCGTTACAGCAGCAAAGGGATAGATAGTGCAAACAGGAAACATCAGTAGAAACAAAGTTAGGAAGCATAAAAAAGAAGCAGAATATAAAAAAGAGACAGACTGAATGGCTGATTTTACATTATTTACTGATGTAAGTACAGATATTGTACAGTTAACAATACTTATTTTGCACTTGAGTGATTGGTTATAAGCAGTAAAAAATAAAAGCAAGATATAATAATAAAACAACAGATTGAGTGGCAGAATTTATATTATTGCACATATTAGTGTAGATATTTCGCAGTATGGATATTTGAAAAAGGGCATTTGTGTATTCTGCACCCTCTGTATGGAGTATGCTGAAAAATGACTTGACACCCGATGAAATAATATGAAATGCTTATAAATCCAAAATTCAAATGTGTATTGTTTACCTATACTAGAATTATCCTTGCTTGAATTTTACTTCCTTTTCATTTTGTCTCTTTTTGTGTTTTCTGTCTGCCAGAGTGTGTTTTTATTTATGCTGCTTCCTGTCTTGGCAAAGTCTTGAAAAAGAGATTCGTTATCTCAATGAGACTCACCAGAGGCCTGTACCACAAAGCAGGATTTGAAGTTAGCGAGGTAACTTCGGGGTTAACTCTGGCTTTTCAGTACTACGAAGTTTTTACCGGGATAAAATCATCATGGCAACTTATGCCGAACAGCTAACCTGATCACAGCCTGTCAACACACCGACCTCTGACCAATCAGATCACTGAAGAAAACAGTATCCACGAATGAGTCCGGAGTCTCAGGTTAAAAAGAGAAGCCTATATTGTTATAGGTCAGCAGAATTATTTAATTATTCCAGGGCTCTGTTTCCACTGGTTTTTAACAAACACAGGGATCCTTTACACACTAAACACATTATTTTAGCAGGATTTAAACTAAAGCAAAGTTTATTTAAGTCCACAGTGACTGTTGATATCTCACACTCTGATTCATCACTGCAGTTCAAAATAACGAGACACCTGAGTGATGAGAACTAGGATAAATCAGATAATATTCTATCAATAAAATAATCCACACACTGTTAATTGGCTCCCGTTATTATAAATGCAACATTTCGGTCAGATAGACCTCATTAGACATTAGCTACTTTTCCACCCTTTACTTCAGAAACAGTCTGGTGTCACTTTAAAGTGTTCTATGTGACATATTCAGAGAACAGCAAAAAATACTCTCAGATGACAGTGAATTTTTGGATAGTGTTTTCAATGTTTCTACACTTTCCATTTTACGATTACAGATTGTCATTTACATCCCATGCCACTGACATTTTACTGTCTCGTAGTCGCGGACGCTTTTGCTACCATTTCATCTCATGATATGAAGCAGCCTACTTCATTCATGGTTCCAAAGATGTCCCTCACAACTAATAACCCCGTCTTTTTCACATGAACGTGCTCGTGGCTGGATGAAAACCCAGAGTTGAATGAACTGGTTGATAACCAGCTTTGTAGTATCCTGGGTAAGTTGAACTGGCTTTGCAGTACAGGCCTCAGGTTAAATATAGGGTTGCAGAGGTATACTGATTTCAAAGAATACCATGACATGAAAGTTGATGGTTATCATACTGTGAATATTTGCTTATTGACGATATTGAAAAGAAAAAAGGAAGCTGATGGAAAAATCTCACCTTTTAGTTATTCTCAAAAGGGAGACTTTTTAGACGTACTTCCCTTAAAAAAATGGTTTCAACTTTCAATTCTAAAAATAAAACATTTACTCAATCCCAAAAAAAACTTCACTTTTCATTCCTTTAAGGCTCATTCTGACTGATAAGAATAATAATTCTAATGCCGTGATACCCTGAAATCTTCTGAGACGGTTATCACATCATTAAATCTCATACTGCTGTAACCCTAGCTAAATAAAACTACAAAATAAAACATTTTGTGTTAATTCACTGAGTAAGTGAACACACTGCCCTGCTGTTGGTGCTCAAGAAAAAGATCCTTAGAAGACAATCTAGTCCTCAGAATTTATCCTATAGAAACCTTGAATATCTTTAACAAATTTTCCAGCCACACAACCTACAGATCTCAAGATATTTCCCTCTGAATCACAAATGCCAACTCGCTCGTGGCACCAGAGGAAAGATCAGGGGATCTTTAGATGAACAAGACCTTGTCCTCTGTGGACCAAGAATTTTTGTACAGGATTTCAATCCATCCAGTAGGTGCTGAGATATTTAAATCTGGACTAAAGAAGTGTACCGACTGATCAACATTGTATTCCCCATAGAGCCAAACTGTTAGCACGGCTAAAAAATTAGCAGAAACACATCATCCTGCAGAAGACCAGATGAACTTGCTCTCTGAAGGTCTGACTCGCGTTGAACCCCTCAGGAGTGCATCTGCAGGTGAACACTGTTACACCCTATCAAATGTCCGTGTTCAAACAATAAATCCTTGAGCAAAGAATCAGCGGCGGGCTCGGCCAGAGCTCGAGCTGCAGCCGCAGGTAAACAACGGCTCGATACAACCTTGATGGAGTCACGTAGCTGTGTTAAAATGATTGATTATTTCCTCTCCCCTTTGTTCTCTCTTCACTCTCTCCGCACACCACTTCCCTACATATGTCAGACATAAAGTACAGATGCATTAAATCTACTAAATGCATTTCATCTTCTGCACTACAGTCTTACTGTCTGCTTATTAAGCCTGCATATTAAACTCGTATTTCATAGCCAGATCATTATAAGTATCTACTGCCCCAAAACAAAATGGTTATTGCTTCTTCTTTGTCAGAGCCAGACAATGAACTGGAAATATTTTCATATGGCAGGACAGGGCCAGCAGGTGAAAAATGGAGTGGGAAAGACAGATGTAATATTATTCATTTGTTTCTTTTCAGCATGACAGACAAGGGGAGGAGACCTGATCATAACTTTATGTAATAAGCGTCTTATTACTGCAAAGTCCTCAGCTATCAGGCTTCTCAGCAGTGGATCGACTGCGGCTTTTCAACATGAATAACGTCAGACATCTAGTTCAATTTCTGCTCTTCCTTGTTCACGTACTTCTTTTGTACCAGCACACTTCACAGTGAAAACTTTTCATCTCGCCCTGATAAGTTTCTGTGTTTATTTCTTGATCTTTCTCAGTTTCTGTCAGAGCTCCATCATCAACTCTTGACGTTTGCTCAATGTTCTGAGACCTCGAGGGGGATTTTTCACAGTCTTAACCTGACGGGGACAGAGATAGGGAGAGAGACAGAGAGATTAAGAAGCCACGCTGTGTGTGTGTGTAGCTGAATAGCCTGTGCTTCCATTTCTGTATCTCTCTACATTTCTCCATCTGACACCCATGGGTTGTGAGAGAACAAGAGTGGGAGAGGCGGAGGGGGAGAGAAGTGTGTGTTGTGTTTGTGTGGGAGACGGCTGGGGGCTACAGGTTCACTGTAGCAGGACTGGCCGAGGGCAGAAAAGAGAGGCTTTTCAAACGCCTACCCACAGATTCCTGTTCCCCTATCCACTCTCTGCCATGGCCTCCCACAGACACTCTCCATCTGCTAGAAGAGAAATGTATCCTCATACAGCCACACGGACGTTAGATAAGCAGTCTATTAAATATTAGAAAGTTCCGATTATTCTTTGCATTGAGGACCAAAAAGAGGTAAAAAAAAAAATATTAAAGAGGACCTGGTTACAAGCTTTGATGTCCAAAAACACTACATTTTCATCATACTGTCTGTGCTGGAACACCTGTATTCACCCTCTGTATTAAACCCTCCATTTTAGCGACTGTTTCTTTAACCCCCTCTCCCGAAAAAGCCCAGTCTGCTCTGATTGGTCAGCATTTGTGGGTCTTCCGTCTCTGCACCATCAATGCAGCCAGGGAATGATTGTAACAGAGAATATTAGCACTTTATAATCACCAATTAATGCTTCAAACCAAGGTCACCACAACTGGACATGTTCCATTAGGAATATAATCCAAAATCATGAGGAAATTACCAACATCAGCAACCAAGATTACATGTTTCCCTGATGTTAGCACGTAGCTACATGTAGCAGTGTACTTGCAGCCCTAGAATGATTGTAATAGAGTACAGCACTACAAAGTACACTTTCTACTCTGACAAAACAATAAAAGCTTCTAAACCAAGCAGCAAAATGACCCAAAATACAGGAAATGTACAATTTGCAATCAACATGTTCCCTCATGTTAGCATGTAGCTACACGTAGCAGTATACTTGCAGCCAAGGAATGATTGTAACGGAGTATACAGGGTGTCTACGAGTATAAAAAAGTTAGAACTTGCGATGGAAATACACACCAAAAGCAAAAACATACTCTTCCCAAGTATACACATTGATGTCAGTTCAAAATTAACAGTAAAAATGACCCTGACAATACTTTCTGTGCTTACAGCTCTACATGTGCAATTCCACCGCCATGATCCCCATTTTACCACATTTGAAACACCACAAGTAATCGTTGTTATTCGTTGAAGCTTTTTGTCTTTTCACTTGCATTTTCCCATTTCTTATAGCTTGCAAGGTCCTAGTTTAATGATGCAGACTCATTACGTGTGCATTGAGTGGGCGAAAATAGGGGCATTGCACACATACAGGTGTTGTGTCAAAGTCTGGTACCCCTTCGAATGGTGTTTACCTCCTGTTAAAAATATGTTTGCTATGGTACCAACACCAGAAATTATATTGGTGATATGACAAAGAAAAATAAAGACCCATTCAATCTGATTTTAAGACGATTTAAGACTTTCTAAGGACCCGCGACCACCGTGGTATGGCGGCACTTTCTACCCTGAAAAATCAACGGAAGCTTCTAAACACAACCCTAAATGGAGGGTGATTTGAAATTAGGGAGAAATAAACAACATCAGCAACCAAGATTACATGTTTCAGTGAGGTTAGCATGTAGCTACATGTAGCCTCGTATGTAACATAAACATTTGCAGCAGTGTCCCTAGAGCAGATGGCCATATAAAGAAATCCGTCATGAGCCAATGTCATCTTGTCTTGTTGGAAACAGAGTATTCAGATTGGTCTGAGGCCTGAGGTTTTTGCTCACAGGGATTACTTTAATATTAGTTTACCTCATTATTTGAAACTTTGGCCACGATTAATATGAACATCTCTCACTGTAACATTACATGACAGAAAATGAGGAAAAGCATATAAGGTCCCCTTTAAAAATTGTCATCTGCCTCAGAATTCATGAATAAACTGGAACGTAGCACATTTGATCAAAACAAACGAGGAGGTCAGCTGGTTTGGACAGACGGAGTTCTCCTTCCATTTGGTAAACCTGGACTCCAAACAAAATCTGTTGCATAATATACTGGCAAAGGGGTCTTGATTCACGTGCAGGATAACCGTGACTTGTTAGTGGGAATGGCTCGGTGCAGGTTTCCATCTCTTCAGGTCCTGTGTAAACCCTGTAGGAGTTCCTGACAATCTGACCGCTGCAGTCACTCCATTTAAATAACCCAGGAAAGTTCCAGTGGAGGCGAAAATCACAACTGTGTCGTAACCGTGGTTGGCATCGCCGGCAGTGTACCTACAAGAAGGCGGTGGAAACTTGAGTAAATATATTTATGTTCTTTTCTCTCCTCAAAGGCACTTGTGGTCAACAGTGTCCTTTTCCGATACCTCCATACTGTTTATTTTACCCCCTAGCATCCAGTTCCCATGGAATAACCACCGGCTAATGTGAAGTCCAGGAAAGCCTGGGAAATCAGTGGAGGAAAGGAATATATTAATTTGTTTTCTTTGTCACCATTATCCCTACATGTTTCAGTCAGGAGATCTGACACACATATTTTCTAAGTGAGAAAAGTGCGTGCTGCAGTTCCCTCCTGTTTACCCCTGTTTAAAACTGCTTAGCAACAAAATTATGTCAGACAGAATGAAGCTACTTAATACATGACTGTGTGTGTTTTACAAAAATGCAGCAGTGTGCATAACACCACTATCATACCTCTTCTTTAAGTAAACATTGACAGTAAATTCTGCACTTAAAATAAGATGGAATAGCTTTGCCTAGTCTTCAGCAGAGCGTTTCACACTTACATCTCCAGCCAAATAGTCTCACCTCCTCTGCCATATACGGTTAAAGGACAAATGATGGAGTGTGACGTTGAACTCATGAAGAAAAATTTGTTTTTCTCACACGCCTCTGTGGTGAGCGAAAAGACACCAGACACGGTGGGAGTTCTTGATGAATTGAAGTAAAAGAGGTCTGCATGTAACAACAGCAAAACTATATCAAACAACTCATGCAGTGTCATCCAACTCTCATTTATCCAGTCATATGCTCAGTACCTCCACAACAGCCCCTCCCGAACGCGAACATAACGGAAACTGTAACTTAAGCAATGTTTTCTTCAAAGCCAGACTCTGTAAATCTGTAATTTTATCTCACTGAACATGGGAGCTGCTGGTCAGTTTGTTTGAGTTGCGGCCAGTACACATGCTGCAATTTCTGCACCCTCAAATCCATTGTTAGGTGAACGTGACGACTACTATAGTACGGAAACTGATTACATTGTTCCACTGATCTATTGTTTTCGACGTAGACTTACCGAAGGCACACTCAAAGGCAAGAGCAAACTCATGGGCAATCTGAGCATTTGTTTTAAATTTTGAACAGCATGTAATAAGGTGCCTGTCAGAAGATGTGCAAATGTAATCTGATCGATCTGAAGTGACAACGTCATCATGTCAGGTCAAGGTGCAAGCGTCAGCTCATGGGTCAGCTAACCTTTTCGAGAGACTGGACAGTCTGAACAGGCTGACAAAGACCAGATAATTGCCAGGACAGCAGCTCCGGAGCTGCTTTTTAGATTCATAAAAATATCTTTCATGCAAGGGACTTCCACTGTGGGGGCATTGCCATCGGGATAGAGTTTTATAGCAGCTAATGATGGGGCGGCAGATGAGCGGACGCAACATTATAATATGCCCACCGGGGACGTTTGTGGCTTCAGCAAGGACAACTGGCTGTCCGACAGCATTTAAAGGACATATTAGAAATTTTGGCACATGCAGTCCAAAAAGAAATCAGGTCTGAGGGGAGGGAGCGCACATTTTTTGGATTACTGAAAACAATAACGAGCCTACGTCTGAGCAGTTTTCCTGTAGCTCTTCCGCACGATCGCGAAGATAAGTGTTTGAATTGTATGCTTATGCAAACTATGGATAAGTAACATTTGTTAACATGTAGCTGATATGTTGCAACTTGAAGTTTCCTTACGCCTCAACAATGCTGTGGTTAACACGTGGTTAGGTTTAGACACAAAAACTACTTGGTTATGGTTAGAAAAAGATCTTAAAATACCCTCTTTGGGTGGTACGGTCACAGCTAGAAATGTTGCTGATGTCTTGCTAAAAAAAACATCCAGTATATTGTTTACAGTTGCACAGTTGCTGGCAGCCGTTTATCCTAAGCATGTTCACACACATAGTCGTGTACATATATATATGTCAGCACCCCTTCAGCGAAAATATGTTCCCACACACATGTCCTGAGCAAAGTTCAACTTTTGGAACATCGACTGCATGTCATGTGACAACAAAGAACCAGTCACAGCCGGTAGATACCTTCCTACATAGAGCTGTATGATCTGTCCCACAAACAAAGTATTTTAACTTATCACCTCCGATCTCCAGATTTCTGAAAAGTAAGCTATAACACGGTGGTGGTAACGGTCGTTCAGCATGCGAGTTTTTTTTTCACAAATTCAACATAACATAAGGTGAGTAACTGATAAACAAATTATCATTTTGTGGGTGAAGTATTCCTTTTAAAAAAGTCTAAAACCACACTGAACAAAAAAAGTGGCCCATGTTGTTGCCTGCCCCTCCTTTCCTCACAATGGGACAACCAACACAGCAGCAGCTGAATGCCAGCAGTAACATCAGATCTCTTATTCAAACAGCAGATGGTTCATTTTAAGTCGTATCTGTTCTCTGCTCCACACCGTCATCACAGGTGTCGTTAAAACCTCCACCAACACCCTGTGAACTTCAGCGTCACTAAGCAAGCCAAACGGGCCACAGAGCGTCGTCATGGTGACACCGTTGGTGTTGATGGTGACGCTAGCGGTGGTAGAGGAATAGTCATTTTAGTGCTTGATAGTTGCTACCTGTGTGGGCTTGTCTGTGTGCTCACATGTGTGATGGAGGACACCGGCTGTAACAAGCCCAAATTCCAAGAAGTGCTACCTGTCACACACACACACACACACACACACACACACACACACACACACACCGTGGTTCTCATTTTTCCACAGAAGTACTATAAACTAAACTCTCTGTAAAAAGGCAGGGAAACGATTTATCGAATGGTGGTGAGGCTTCACTGTAACCATCGCAGCATGTATAATCTCACTCCGTGCTATGATTATGAATGAACGAGGTGATCTCCCACATCCTGAGCTCTCCCTCCTTTCCCACACATCGCTCTGAGCCGCCTGAGACGAATCGCTAGCCACGCGGGGCCAAGGATTACACTCTCACAACCGGTACATGTTGACGGCGAAGTGATCTCCTCGGTGCTGCTGCTGCATGTGTGTGCACGCCGCTCGCACATTAACTCTGGCATACACAGATGTTCTGGAACCAGAGTGACAACAAGACTATTTTTAGACGAGGGCTGCCCACACATGGGCGAGTTTACTGCAGGGGAATTGTGTGTGTGTGTGTGTGTGTGTGTGTGTGTGTGTGTGCGTGCATGTAATGTAGGGGGAGTGTGAGTGAGCGAGGAGCTGACAAACATCCAGCAGCGTCCAGGTGGTGAGACTGAGAGCATGGAAAGCAAAGGGAAAAGAGGGGGAAAGCTGTGGAAAATTAAACTGGGCCTTAAATACAAGAGGTGACCACAGCCACTTACACACACACACACACAAACAGACACAACTGGAGAGCAGCCCTGGCACCTGCACATCCAGAGAAAAGACTCTTATGTAATCCAGTCTGAGATATTCCAGCAGTGTTTCCAGACTCATGAATGGGTGGCAGAGGCTGTGTGAGTCTGTGACAGCAGCGAGAGTCCACCGGAGGCAGACAAAGCGTAAATTAGTCTCAGTGAATGACAGTGAGAGTTTGGCTTACCTGCCACCTCCACGATGTCTCCTGGGACGATGTCTCTGGCTTTGATCCTCTGGACAGCCTTGCGGTTCATGCGGTACACTTTCCCCATCTCTGGTTCGTACTCTTTCAGAGCCTCGATGGCATTCTCTGCATTCCGCTCCTGTGCAGAGAGAGAAGTCAGTTTTTAAAATTTCTTTGCAAATTGACATTTTACAAAAAAGACTGTTTGTGCTCTTGCATTAGCAGCTTATTGTGAGTTACATACTAAAAGAGAAGGAGCTGCTGTTGAAAAAGAAACTCTCTTAGAATGTGTACTGAAATGTTCGTAGCTGATTTGCTTTGTTTTTCTGCTATTTTTGGTCCTTGGACGACTATGCTTTATTATCAAGAACTACTACTATCATAAGGGCATATTCTCAAGTCCCTTTTTTACATTTCGCATTTTGCAGCTTTTATCTACATTTTGTCTACTTTTTTTTATTACAATAGTGACTATTTCCAGGGGTAAAAGTAGGCCGGTACAGTTAAGTATTCCAAACCACTAACAGATTCAGTGCTGGTATGCAGTACCAGGAAGTATAGCTGCAAATATTATTGGATTGATTCTTTACTATTAAATTAATCACCAACTAATTTGATTATCAATGCCCACCCTCCCATCTCCACTCACTGGTTAGCTAGCTTTGGCCATTCTGCACAGCGCACCACCCGGGTCTGGTGCGAGCTAGCTAGTGGTGCCGCTCATTCACAACTACATGGTACATAAAACATTGTGGCCACTCTCCAGTCTTCCCACAGATCGCCCTGGTGAAAAAGTGGCTTCATTTTGAGCCTCAAAACCCCTATAACATTGTTAACTATGTTAGCACCACTACTCGTGCTGACACTGCTAACAGAGCTAACAGTGATAACATAGGTAACAACGCTTAGGGGGTTTTACAGCTCAAAATAAAGCCGCTTACTCACCGGGGAGATATGGGTGGAGACCAGGGGGTGGGCACAATGTTTCCACAGCAACGCCATTGGGTCAGGCAGGTGTTAAGTGCCAAATCAACAGTGCTGCTAGCTAACTCCCACCAAACCCAGGTGGTGGTGGCGCACACAAATTAATTAATTTGCGTTTTCTAGAAAGGTATGACTCCCTACCTTATGCCCTACTCTCTCTCTGATTAGTTAGTACCCGTTGCCTTTGTTGGTTGGATTGGTTAAGTTTAGACAACAAGAGTGAGTAGGGTGTAGGGTGGATAATTCCTTTGCTATCCTAGCAAATGCAAATGTGCATGGTGCGCAGTGCAGTAAACTTAAGAGTGGTAAAATAAAATTACAGAGAGACAAGCGTAACCAGTCAAAAAAATTCTCTGTGGTTAACCAATGAATGGTTAACACCCCTAGTTATGAACAAAACAAGACAGTTGATGATGTCATCTTGGGCTTTGGGAAACACTAATTGACATTTTTCACAGTTTTTTTGACATTTCATAGACAGAACAACTGATCAATTAACCGAGAACATAACCCACAGATTAACTGACAATAATACACAATGACTTCACTCTTAGAAACTATTATTTTTTATGTGTCAAATGTTCTAAAAATTCAAGACGGACTTATGAACTGTTTTAAACTGTTGTTGATGAGTTTAGTTTTAAATGTTCTTCTTTAAATGGTGTGATTTTGAAAGTTTTGTATCATTCACAAATTATTCTGCGGCACCCCATACTCCACTCCACACCATTTAAATAAATCATTTGCTAGACATGATGCCAAGTGTTTCTTTCTCTACCATACAGGTGTTAAATAATTGAATGCATTTGTTCAGGGATGCATGAAGCTGCAGGTAGGAGGAGAACAGTATAAATCTACTTTCACCCCTGATTATTTCCCTTTACTAAGATTATTTTTATGTTAACACATTTTAATTATATTTTACTTATTTATTTACCTACAATTATTAAATGTCCTTTTTTCCCCTCACTTAAAAATACCGATATTGGATTTATATATAATGCTGACATTATCATCTGTTCTTTAGCCTGTTTTATTTATATGGTTATGATGAAACTGGTTTGTATCATGGAGAACAAAGTATGGATGAAATTACTCAGTAAGAAAAAAGTATTTAAAAAGAAATGGTGGAGAGTTATCCACTTGTTCCACTGTGTCCTAAACTCAGAGCAGAGAAACGCGCCTTCTTTCCCAAAGTGTCAGCGGACGCCTTGTCTCTATTTTTGACGCTTGCATCAAAAATTCCTGCTTCCCCTTCAACACAAATGAACCGAGGGGACGTTTTGCATCAGCTCCCTGGTTTGTTTATGTTTTGACTCGGCTGCTCCGGTATCGACAGCCTCATCTCACTGCAACGTGCTATTAGAAAGGACAGATGTTGACATGTGGTGTCAGTTTGAAGCACACGGGGTAAAAGACGGCAAAGATGAATCCATGTATCCTGCAACAGCTGGTGGTCAGGATTTTTTTTTACTTCTGTCACTGGTAACTTTGTAACCATGTGAACTCCTTGTGGAAAGAAACAGTGTTACTTGTGTGTGTTTTAATGATACACAGAGACAAAGGATATAGAGTGTATCTCACCTGCCAGACCCCGATAACAGCGTTGGCGATGAGGATGAGAAGAATAACAACAGGCTCAACAAAGGCGGTGGTCGTCTCCTCTCCCTCCTCAAACAGAGCCAACACCTGCATGAACATACAGCACACATAACATTAGCATACATGTTATACGGCAGCTCAAGTCCCATGCTGGCTCTGATACATAGCAGGGAAGCCTTGCTCTGAAACATTTTTGGGAGAAAAAAAAAGCTTGACTGTTATTGCAGGAAAATCTGTAGAGAGAAAATCTACCTCGAACAGTGTTTTGACAGAGGAGATGCAGCTTAGCTCCATTGAGTGTATGTTGGCTTTAGCAGTGGTTCCCAGCCTTGCTATCTGATGTACCCCAACAGCCCTATCAGATGAACTCAAATACCCCTTTCTCTGTCAGCCAAATGTGCTCACATCACTCTTGATTTTATTTTAAAGTGGATGTTGGATTCAGTGTATGGAACTATTCCATTAGGGTTTTGTTCACAATTGAGGGTGGAATGGAGTGTGAGATGAATCGGCGGTTCGGTGCAGCATCTGCAGTGATGCGGTTACTGCACCGGACTGTCATGGTGAAGAAGGAGCTGAGCCAAGAGGTGAAGCTTGGGATTTACTGGTTCATCTACGGCCCAACACACACCTATGTTAGTGAGTTCTGGGTAGTGACCGAAAGAATGAGACTGCGGCTACAAGCTAAGCCGAAATGAGTTTCCTCCATGGGGTGGCTGGACTCAGCCTTTGAGATAGGGTAAGGAGCTCGGACATCTGGAGGGAGCTCGGAGTAGAGTTGCTGCCCCTTCACATCAGAAGGGGTCAGACGATTTGGTTCGGGCATCTGATTAGGATGCCTCTTGGGCGCCTCCCGTTAGAGTCGTTCTGGGCATGTCCCACTGGTAGGAGGCCCCGGGGCAGACCCAGAACACATTGGAGGGATTATATATCTCGTCTGGTTTGGGAGGGCCTTGGGGTCCCCTAGGAGGAGCTGGAAAGTGCTGCTGGGGAGACCTGGCCCCTGATAAGCAGATGAAAATGGACGGATGGACTCACACAAACGACCAAACCCATGATCCTCTTCAGGCTTACAACTGGTGGAGATAATAACAATACAAAGTGCAGGGGAAACAACAGGGCTATGGGCCATGTCAACACCTAATGTTCATGTGTTTCAGTGGACTCTACTTGTAGGTAATTTTTTTAAAAATCAAATTGTAATCTCAATTTTTTCAAATGAGCTGAGCTGCTCTACCGTCTCTCTATGTTCAACCCCTGGCACCTGCAGAGGTAGTGTATTCCCTAGTTATGAATCACTGGTGTATAGACTGCAGTAACCCGCTGACCTCCACAGCCAGGAGCAGGTAATAAAGTGCAGCTAAGATCAGGAGAGATCCACTCACAGCCTGCTCTGTTCACAATCCAGGCACTCGATAGAGAAAGGCTGGGAAATGTCCAGAGGCTCTGGGCTCGTCTCTCTGCAGTAAATACAGTCAGAGGCTGCAAAACATTTCACACTGGAAATGACTGCAAGAGCGAGATACTGCAGAGCACCGGGAAGCTAACATCTCTCACATCCAGCAGGCTGTGGGCATTCAAGGGAAATACAATTAAATGACGCAGTTCTAATTAGTTCAATATACATTTCTCTATCCACTCAATAGACTGTGTTATTCATTCAGTTTTCCAAGTTCATTCATAGTAATAAAAATGGTCAAACTATATTAAAAGAAATGAAGGGTATGATTTAAAAATTAATTCTGAATAAATTTTCAGATTAAAAAAAAAAAAAGGTAGGCAGCCTAATGTCATTGAGACGATGCCTAAAATGACAAAGGCAATAAAAATAAATTAAACCCCGCAGGAAACTGGATCATTGGGGAAATAAAATCAGTGGGATTACACTGGATGAACTGAGCTAATTTTAAAACACTGTCATTCTGATGAAGCCCAGTTTTGCAGGAGTGTGTTGTGCAGCACAGTTCAGATCCAGTACACCAAAGCTCTTGGACAGCAGGAAAATCACACACAAATTAACATTTGCATAAGGATTTGTGAGATCTCCTTCTTTCTGTGCTGCAGTGTCATTCTGGGACGACGACTACCGTGTCTGTCCTGAGATCTGAGATGATGATTATGTAATGTATGTGTACGACAACATCAACGACTAAATTTACAGATAGCATGTAGCTGGTGATTTAGAATCATCTCATTTTCAAAGTTCAGTTTCTAGCCTAGGGATGTCAGTGGTTAGCCAGAAATCAGTTAACTGTCAAGAATACTTTCAACCGGTTACACATGACCATCTATAGGTTAATGTTGCTACTCTTCAGATTAATGCACTTCGCACCATTTCTGCTAGTAGTGCCGTCCTGACCCAACAGCGTTGCTGTGCAAACAATAGCCCCATTTGCACCAATAACTTTCCGTTACCGTACCTTTAAAACCAAAAGTAGCCCCTACAGACATGTACCTAAACCACTGGGGTGTTAATCACCAGTTTCATCACAATACGATATTGTATCGATTCGCTTGACAACGATACGATATTTGCCGATATTACAAAGTCTGCCATGATACAATTTAGATTCCATGCAATTTAGGGGCTTGCGATCGCTATGAGACGATATTATATAATCTTTTAAGGCAATGGAATACACAAGAAGCTGCCACCCCTTCATTTATTTATTTTGCTATTAGCCATAAAAGACAAAAACAACACATACATAATCTAAATAATTGTAACCACTTAAGTGCAGTAAAGTTTTCTTCAAACATGGGATAAGTTAACCTTCAGGGCTTTCTGTCAAAGAGACCTTACTGGAAGAAACCTTTTTATTTTAACCTAAACCATCATCTTTTTCCTTAAACTTCAGAACTATCTGTCTTAAAGCGCTGAAGGCAAACTTCTCCCAACAGCCATAAAACATTTAACAAAAGTATTAAATTCAGCTTGGTCACGTTCTTTTAGTCTGACAGTGGTAAAAGAGAGGAGCTAATGTTGTTACACCCCTACTAAACTATAGATCCCTTTGGGGTTTCCACCGTAGACAGAACTCTTAAATGTCAGCAGGGTTGTTGTCATTCACTGCTTCATTCCATCCAGCTTTTGCTGGATTTCCTTTTCAACAGTGATACAAAGGAACATTTTTAGAAAAAAAAGAAGAGGGTGGAGTGAGAGTCTCTCTCCATGGGATATTTAAAAATAGCATGTTTATGTATTGAGTCACTGTCAGGCAAGAGCAGGGGCGTAGCGCTGCTGGAGTGCAGCAGAACAACACTCTGCCATGTTTTTTTTTTTCTCCGAGTGAGAATTAGAATAAATGCAGTTCATAGTCAAGTTAAAATTTATATACATTTGTCAAATGCTTAAAGATCCAATCATCACTAAATCATATGTCATTGAAGAGAAACAGTAAAAACAAATGGAATGGTCAGAGTTGTCACACTGACATTTAAGGTGTGTTGACTGATCATGTCGTCAGCTCATCCACTGAGTCACATTACAAGTTAACGTATCACCTTGAAAGTTGCCGGTGGCAATCTCTTTTCCTCAGACTATAGCTGCTGATCGAGGCAGCAAAACATCCTTTGAGTTTATAGTTATAGTTTACCAATGTATAAACAGTGGTTACCTAAACTTCAAAACCAGTCACAAGTAAGCCCTGAGTAAGAGTGACAGTTCTTTATTGATCAATCAATGGACTGTAATGTTTCTAGCTCTACCTTGTAGTACTGGATCAGTGTGCTAGGTACCCAAACACAGAGTTGACCAAAAATGGGGATTAATGATACCACTCACAACTTTTCACAATCGAAATGTAAAAATAAGTGTTCTAATGTGTTCTGAACCGAACTGAACTGAACCAAACTGCCTGGTGGAAATGGGGAAATGGTGACACTGAAGTGCCAGATTAAACATAAAAGGCCTCTTTTATTTCACTTCTTTTTTTTCTCAAAATTAACCAGTTAGTTACCAGTTAACGGGCCTCGGCCTATCAAAAGCAAAATCAGCCAAAACTGAGACCCCTATCCTGAACATAAAGTTGGCAACTCACACTGTCCAGCTGTGGACGCAGTGTAGTGAATTTTACTCAAGTTGTTACTTGTTACTTTATGTGCAGTAAACCCAAGTTCCCACAAACCAATGACAGAGAGACCACCATTGCCCCAGACATCTAAAAATCAAGCTAAAGGATCAGTTGCACTGCCAAACCTGAATCTGGTGACAGTGCCAAGGATGCCAGCAGCTCTTAGCAATGTCAAGAATTGGGTTTTTCCGATTACTGACTCCTTGAGACATCATCTTTCAAGAGAGAATCGTGATGTATCCAAGAATTGATTTTCCCCCCACCCATATGAAATAATGTCAGCTTTTAAACTAACATACTAAATTTGCTCACTTCATGTTTCCTTTAGACATCCGGCAGACAACATAAGACAAACATTAGTATTCATTTGGAGTCGTGTTTCTGGCCATCTGATAAATGCAGGTCCAAATTTCAATCTCCTTTGGTGGCTCTTTGTCTCCATGACTCTCTGAGAAAAATATCTGTCTCTTTAGGTGCGAAATGCTCCACTATGTCCACTAGCTAGTCAGTAACATTATCGTTGCCATGCCATTGTTTTAACAGCCCCTTATCCCAAAAAAACAAACACCCCTTGCTCTGAAAATACACTCTCCCTGTAAGGAGAACCAAGTTGTTATTACTGTCAACATGATGGCAAAGCTCCCCCAACCTTAACTAAGTGCACTTTTTAAACCACAACCTCTCTATAAACCTAACCTTAACCAAAGCTAGATCACATCATATGATATGTTTATTTTTCCAGTGGTGATTTGGAAAAGTTTTGGAAGGCACAGACAAATAATGTTGTCCTGTCGATTGGAACATCAGATCGGCGCAGTTAAAAATCAATTCAGTCAGGACCACTTTCGTAAAAGAAAACTTAATTGCTATTTGCAGTATTATATTTGGCAGTATGGCTCTGTTCTGGGGCCTCTCTGCCTTTCCTAGGCCTAAGCAGAAAGCCTCTTCGACGTGCCTACAAGGAAAGCCCAAGGCAGAGAGCCCACACCTCTCTGCCCTTCCATGCGCCTACATGGGAAGCCTAAGGCAGGAAGAGCACCAGCAAAGACCCCTGGTAACAGAACAGAGCAGCATCAATGACAAACAGAAATGACATTGATAAGTCAGACACAACATGAAAAGGAGGAGCTGGGGTGGAGGTGGGTTGCAAATCAGCTTGCACAGGAAGCAGCAACAGTAGGCAGGCCAGAGCAGTTTAAATAGGGCGCTCTGAATGAGATTTACCAATTGGTTGCACAGAATGGAATCATGTGATCTATCCGCTGACTCCCTTCCATCAGTCAGCTGCTCCATCAGTTGAATAGCTTGTTTGAGATCAGCTGATGTAGCTGGGATGTGAGCTGACGCTATGCTCAATTTTTGTCATTTAGTTAAGAAGACTTGTTGCATAATCTGCGGTTGCCAATTGCAGGCTATGAATCTTGCAAACAGCAGGGAGAGCGGGTATTTTCAGAGCAGCGGCTGTTTGTTTTTTAGGATCATGGGCTTTCAGTCCAATGAGACATCTCCGGAACTGTGGGTTTAGAAATAGTGAGCTGTCTGAACAATCGGCAGTCCCAACTTTATCTGTCGTTAGGCGCTGGGCAGGTAGCATACAGTTGGTTTTTGAAGATTTTTTTGGGCTGAAAACAGTTGCCTTCTGAAGCCAAACAGAGCAGTAAGAGTGAATCAAAACAGAAAAATTGTGGGCTGGAAAACCAAAATAACAAGCTGAAAGATGCTATAAAGCTTCGCAGAGCTCTGAGGAACTGCTGAGTCGCAAAAAAAAATCTTTCTGACCTATGAGCAACTCCTTTCAGTTACAAAAGAGGTATGATGCATTGTTAATGTAAAAATATTGACTATTGCTGTTTTGAAATCCTGCCTCAGAGGTAGGTGTCAGTCAAACAATCACACATGATAAGCCTACAATAAAAATTTGAAGTAAATGTTCATGGGCTGGCTTCAATAACATATCCACATAGACAGCAAATGTACCCTGCAATCACTCCAGTGTTACTATACTTTGCTCTGTAGCGAGATATCATGGCAGCTGAATACTAATGCCTTCTGCAGAGGTGTCAGAGATGGTAGCTACTGTATGTTACCAGCTGTAATAGGCAACAAAGTACATCTTTAGGGGATCATTACAGAACGGCCTTCCCACTGCAGCACAGAAATGACTTTTGTTATTTTGTCATTGGCAACAAGTATAGAAAATTAAAATGAGTGCACAACAAAAGCAGCAGAGACAGGAGGAGAGATGACGTGGATCTACTTTCCCATGATCTGATGGGGCTTATCAAATGATAAAAGAGTATATTTTCTCCGCAGTGTATTGAGCAGCGGAGTGCACGTCACGGCAGCCTGAGCCTGGTCGATAGCTCATCATTCCCCATCATTTGGGACGGTAAATCTCCCCTCTGACTGAGCTGAGAATGAAGGGCAACAATGGTGATGCTCTCAGTGAGGACGGTTCAAAAGACACTTCACACAATCAGCACCCATTCAGAGAGGAGTCTGAACACCGAGCTGGTACTCTGGAGCTGAATGGGAGCTGTAATGGAGAGATGAGGAGGATTTTTTTCTGGGTTTTAGAACCCATTGGGGGAATCTGGTGGAAATTTAACTGCATGCATTTGGCAATGTGAAACCAAATTAAGCACAGATTCAACATTGGGTTTTGAAATCAAAGCTTTATTACCAAAATAAATCTCTCCTTACAGCTTTAAAGATCGCACTCTTCACACCCCACATGCACAACTGAGACACATGCCGACAGATGGCCATTATATCTGAATGTTTGCCAGAGTTTTGGAATGTCGCACGGTGCTCAGTAAAATGGAAAAATACAATTTATTCATGTCAGGAAAAAAAAACTCTTGAAGGTTAATTTTGGTATTTTGCAACCTGGACCAACAGTTTTTAAAATTGATCCAGTAATAAGTGAAAGCGCTGCCGGCAGCCATGAAACACGCTGCAATGTAACGACTCGGAGCATTAATGAACATCCACTAAAAGTGCTTGTTTTTGCCACTGAGAGTCAGGTTGTTAACTAATGATTATTTTCATTATAGATTAATCTGCTGATTATTTTTTACAATTAATCGATTAATTGCTTAGTCTTTAAAATGTCAAAAAAAAAAAATGAAAATTTTTCCAGAGTCCAAATTCAAATTGTCCAACAAACAGTCCAAACCCCCAAAACTCTTCATTTACCATCAAAAATGACAAAGAAAAACAGCCAATTCTCACATTTAAGAAGCTGGAACCAGCAAACATTTAACATTTTTCCCTAAAAAATGTCTGAAACCAGCTGTCAATTAATTTTCTGTCAACTGATCAATCTATTAATCAACTAATCGTTGCAGCTCTACTGACAACATTATGGAAAGGCTCCCTACAGGTAGACCTTTTTGTTAAAGCATAAGATCCTTTCTGTTCAGCCACAAACAGCCCCAATCACTGTCTCTCTCCATTTAAATAAACAGGGTCTGGTTGCACAAAACACCTGGGGCCGTATTCACAAAGCTTCCTTGGACTAGTTAGTTACTCCTAGTGAAAACAATTCCAAGAAAATTCTTAAAATTGTGACGTGTTCTGAGAACTTCCCCTTAAACTTAAGACTGGGTCTTTGTAAAGACAAAAGTTATTCACAGAGCATCTTAGACCTTTAAAGAGCTCCTGTGAAAATATGTTGGTGCTTTACACGCTAAAATTACTGTTTATTAAATGGAGTTTGTTTGGTTTGGCAATGAAGATTTGGGGGCTGTTTCTGGTTACACAAAAAGAATCTTACTCTTTAACAAGAAGGTCTATCTCTGTAGGGATCCTTTCCATATTGTCGGACTCATACATAATAATAATCTGAGCCTGTCAGTGCCAAATACGAGCACTTATAGTGGACGCACATTGACAGTCTCTCAACTCAAAAATCATTATTCCCATAAGTCATCTAGACACAAAATCCTGCAAAAATAAGCTACCCTTTAAGGTCGCCTATTGAAAAATGTACTGTAAACAAAGGAGGCTTGAAAATTCAATTGTCACTTGACTTTTTACGTCCCTTCCTGAGCTCGCCAACAGTAAATCATGTAGTGACATGAAAACCAAATAAAAGATCAGCCCTCTTTCTTGCTTTGGCTCAAAGGGAGGAAGTGCAGTGATTGTTTCAGGTGGCTGGTGTGGCTTTCTGTGTAGCTCTGCTCTACTAAACAGAGAGTCACCAGCTTGTAGCTTCGGCAAAATTAAAACAGATCACTCATGAGAAGAAATAATACAACGGTTTAAAATTCTGAAGCTTAGTTGTTGTTTGCACTGTTTGTGAATTTGCTGTAAATGTGTTACTGTACATTATTATAAAGCAGCCTGACTGGACCTGCTCTGTCTGATAATGATCTTCACTCTTGTGTCATGCAAAGAAGTAGGAGAGTCTAATCATCTCAGTTTGAATATATTCAAAATAACAACCAAATGAGTCCCAGGCTAGGGTTTAGCTTTCAATGCAGTTCACTCTGCTTTAGCCACACCCTGATAAAACTGGTGACATACAAAAAGGTGAGCAAACAGCAAAGGTAAAAGGTTATACAAGCCCTGAGAATATGTGTGATTAAGAAAAGCTGCACTGGAGTGAAATACATTTGTGATTTTGAGTCAGATCTTTGAGCTGAAACCACTCCAGGCAACGATGACACTGTAAAGCATTAGGGTCTGTGCGGCAGTGGAACAGGGGCCATGTTCCACTATAAACAACCTCTTTAAAGCCTGATTTACAGGAGGAAAAGTGAGCCCACACTCCAAAGTCCTGCCGTGACAGCCCACGCCTGCTCTCCAAGCCGCTCACTAACAACAGTCAGAGAAGATACATTGTGTCATATACATTTTTAGAGCAACTTTCCTACTTTCAGAAATAGCAACAGCAATTCCATCCCGAGACACCGGGGACGTGCTGTAATAGATGGAAAAAAGTTATTATGCAGTCAGGATTCCCCCGCTCCACCCCTCTCCGACCTTCACCACCCTCGGATTGCAACCAGGGTCGCAGTGTGAGGCGCTGAGGCACAGGGAGTGTTGATGGATAGTTTTGTTTCCAGTTCAGCTGAAGTGCTCTGCCTGTTTCCCTCACTGGAACAATATCAACACTGGGTGGAAAAGCCTGCTTCCACGTAAAAAACAGACCAAAAACTGGGTTGAGCAGTGTTCTAATGGAGGAATTAAGCTGCCTAAAGCTAATGGAGCTAGTCTATTAGGTGGCAATTTCATGGCAAATGCCCAATTTGGGTCTCAAATCCCACAGGGGGACATTTGAGAATCAAGATCAAGAACAAATGCGATGAAGGCCTGGGGTATTTTAATGAGCTGCTGGGTCGTACTTACAAAGGAGACACAAGCAGCAAGCAGCAGGATCCTGACCAGGAGGTCTTCAAACTGCTCCACCACCAGCTCCCACAGGGACTTGCCTGAAATATGCATAGACAAATACACGTCACACACCTTCATGCATCACGCTCAATTCAAAGTTTGAGGCCTCTAAGAAGACAAAGTATGCCCTTATACTTAAGGGTGGAAAGGATCTGTAAGATGTATTGACATTAGATCCTTAGTGCTGACAATCCCTGTATTTACAGAGGAGCAGTTGTGTACGTCCATAGGTGGAAAGCTGCAGTAGTGTACACTCCCAAAGTTTAGCCCTCAGTCTACAGAAAAGAAAAGATCCTGGCTCAAGACACTTAATCAGATAGTAAAGGGAGGCGATGGCAGTACGCTGGAAAAATCAATATTTACCTTCTTCAGCTGGGAGCTCTGTGGGTGTCACACCACGCCGGTTGTAAAGGAATCAAATTGGCGGGGCCGAAGAGAGAGAGGAGAGGGAGGGGTTGGAGGGTGGAGGAGAGACACAAAGAGCAGTTAGTACATTTGATTATCTCAGCCTGACTTTGAGATGCTCATGTACAAATTGCTCTGCAGACTCATGTTGCTGGGTTATGATGAGGAAATACTCAATGGAGGAACTCGGAGCAACAACACTGCTGGATTATTATCTGCTGCTGTGTTATTACTGACGGCAGTAACATACAATCAAAAAATGACCCAAGTAAATGTCTAAATAAATACAGGAATAAATAAATATGTAAATATGTAAACAGATATATACAGAAGTAAATAAATAATTGCGGAAACAAATAAATAAATGTCTAAATAAATACAGTAATACAAGGAATACAAATATAAATAAATACAGAAGTAAATAAATGAACATGACACTAAATAATTAATAAATGCAGAAATAAATAAATGTATACATAAATACATGTATAAATAAAAAAGAAATAAATCAATTCTTAATTATTAAATAAAAGAATATATTGAGCAAATACATGTGTGGATATAAACAGATAAATGCATCAATAAATAAAAATTGATAATTAAATAGGGCATGAATAAATAAATGTCCTAAATTAATTTTTACATATTTGTACACCAACATTTATTTAATTCTGTATTTATATATTTAATTATTTATTTCCCTGTTCATTTATTTAATCATGTATTCATTCATTTATTTATGTATCTATTCATTTATTTATTTATTACTGTTTTTACTTATTTATTTCTTGAATAGTAGATAAATAAACATCTTATATTTCTACATTTTTGTACAATTACATTTATTTGCTTCTGTAGTTGCTTATTAAATCCTGCATTTATTTATGCATTTGGTTATTATTGCATTTCATTTTTTACAATAATTCCTTTGTTTCTGTATTCATTTATTTATTTTTTTATTCATACTTTGGTCTTTTTCAGTCCTCCATAATCTAAGTCTAGAATACGCTATTGAGAAAAACTATCCTTTATGGATTTTCCAGTCAGGATGTTTTAAATTCTTTATTGTAGCTTCAGGCCGACAGTATCAGACTCCATAAGTCTTCCATGAAATATGTACATTTTTGTGCATGTCCACCCTTAATCTTGAAAGCTTGTATAAATATATTTATTATAGATAATAAGCTAAATCAAATCAGCAACAGTTTTGATAATGAATTATTCAAGTAAAATGAGAACTACTTACTGGTTCCAACTTCTAGTGTAAATCAATTTTCTCTCAGTTTAGATGGTTAGTCGGACAAAACTTTAATACGTTACTTCATGCTCTGGAAAGTTGTGATGCATGATTTTCCTTTCTTTTTTTAATGTCAACCAATGTTTTAATTAACTGAAAAAAAATAACTGAAAGATTAAACACTGAAAACAATCAGTAGTTTGAGCCCTATCTGAAATGACTTTTTAATTAAAACTAACATTTCTGAGATTGTCCAGGCAACAATTTTCCTTAATCAGAACTGTTCAAAGTTCATTGACTGTCCTTCTACAACACCGGGCAGCACGAAAAAAATGCAGATTTAGTCCCTTTCTGCTACACAATAAAGAACCAAAGACGTCAGAGTTGTCATAATACTTGAATTCTAACTCTGACACAAGACCTTGGAAAATGTCAATATTCAATACCATTTTTTATACCATGGGGAAAATTGACATTAAGGGTATACACATTACATTTCTTGGTTAGTAGCAGTAAACAGCAGAATGACTGTTGTAAACATTACAGATGAGAAAGCATGTGAGCACAGCTGGTAACGGTGTATCGATACTGCAGAAGACGAGTCTTGAAACATTTTCAGATATTTAGAATCAATATGTATCTATAAATCGATATTTTTGATAACACAAATTTCTGTAGCGCATTTTTTTAAATTTGCATATGGAGGCTGATGTTCTCTGGGCAGTCAACTAGGGCTGCTGCTTGATCTACAGATTGTACTTATACATTTTTGTATTCCCACTGCCACCACAGATACAAAAAGACCACAGAAGCGGATCAAGAGAGAGACCACTAGGCAGCATTGCTCAAATCTGAACTAAGATTCTGTTATTGCGTTGTCTATTTTTCACCTTAAATGTTTTCAGAAACACATTTTAGTGCCTTGTTTAACCACAATACAAGACAATTTGTTACCAGATGGCCGCCATATTGTTTTCAGACGAGCAATATTACCTCACCCACTTATTTACTGGTCCAGCACGGCAAAGTGCGTCCTGACAGTTGAAGGTTTTCTACCTCTTGAGCAAAAGTAAATGCCACATCCCTTTTCCTCCGCTTTCTCTGGTCGTATAACAATTTCAAAAATATGTGTGTCTTTCTACTGCATAGACAGCCCAGTCTTATGAAAAGATCATCTTTCCAGTGGGGAAATAACTTTTTTAAGAGCTCAATCTGGGATGTTATGATGGAGCAAGGTCTCTGTGAGGATGTGGGCACAACAGTCTCCGATCTCCCATTGCTGGTTTAGCCTGAGCCTTATTTCATCTATTCCACTGGATGGGGTAGTGGAACAGCCCGAGGTCCAAGCTGGGCCACCCTAGCTCCTATCCTGGCTCTCTTTCCTCTCTGTTTTAGGGGCGGTCACACCACCCTCAGTGGTGTTTGGTCCGGCTGGACTGGCTGGGTGGTCGGACGATGCTGTGGGCAGCGATCGTCTTAGGGACCACGGGGCATTTAATCATCCCTGTGTTTTCTTGTCCAAAGTTGATAAGTGTGTCTTTGTCATGGGAAGCATGAATGTCATTAACATTCATTCTGCAGCCCCCAGTCTCTAAACCCAGTATGTGCATCAGTGTGGGGGTAAGCTCCCACAAAAACAAATCTCAGAATCAGAAATGTTGCTCTTTTCTTTCACATCGTCTCGTCATTTTTCATCTGTCATCTGAGAAGAAAAGCTGTATTTTTGGGGCATTTTGAAGCGAGCCGTGCTTCTTATCTGATTTGATTACCAGAACACAACACCCACCACACGCATGAGTCACCGGTGTGAGTAGAAAACACATCAGTCATATTCTAAAAACATTCCAATTGACAAGTACTGTTGATCAGTGTCACCACAATGAGACACAGGCGCGCTTAGTCACTGCGTTTGTCAGGTCCTCATCAAGTCCAACGCAAAGCTACGACCGAACAGCTCCAGCGTAACAAACCACATCCATCACATCTGAGGAACATGAGGAGTGATAATAACATACATCTGATGGGCAACTTCTCTCTGCTCCATTTTGTTCATCAAAGTCTCTGTTTTGTCATAATTTCTTTCTGGAAAGTGTGCTCTCGCTTCTTTCAGCAGTGGAAACCTCGTGTTGCTCTGCATGTTTTGACCAGACGGCACTACACGAGTATCAAACGTGACCCTGTGGAGAGAGGGGCTGGAAAGAGGAAGGACCATGACGTGAGCCCGCAGCCTCCTTCCAAAAACAAAAACCTTGCAGCCACTCACATTACACATGCCACAGGCGGAAAGAGAAATTATTTCACATCATGACTTCTGGGATCGCTCCACGGCTCTAAACTGGGCTTTTCTGTACACACATCTATTGCACGTTTGTCTGTCCTGGGAGAGGGCTCCGTCCTCAGTTGCTCTTCCTGAGGTTTCTTCCATTTGTTTCCCCGTTAAAAGGAATTTTTTAGGGGGTGCTTATCCGAGCCCCGTGAGGCAAATTTGTGATATTAGGCTATATAAGTAAAACTGACTCAGTTTGACTTTTTGGTGGTCAAAAGACCACAAAAGCAATCTGGGAATTTAAGCGATTATTTGATCATTTCAGGTGGAATAATTTTCCTAATTCAGTTAGTAATAAAACCACAGAGGGCAAAACAGTTTGTTGCAGAACAAAGAAGCTGTCAAAGAACAGAACCTTGATTTAATAACGCCTCCAGTCAAGCCTGCACACAATCTGATGAATATTACCAGTTTTGCAAAGACAACCTGCTCTGGAAGCCTGCCGCCCTGTGCAGAGGCTGTCTCTCAACCCCGTGAAGGACCATCCTCAGCCTGTGTAATAATAGCTGATGATGAGTCATTGTGAAGAGTTTTTCAAACTTGCTGTCTGGAGGCTTTTCAGAGTTCAGGTTAGACATGGTTGAACTCACGGGGGACTTTTGGCTGCACTCTGCCGGCAGCAGCAGCAGCAGAAATGTGGAGAAGTGGGTTCTGCTGTTTTCCATGCTCAACCAGTCTGACATGAGCCTGTTTCCCCATTACTGTGCCTCCCTGGCTGTATAATGTTTTTATGGCAGACAGGCTGGCTGCAAATTGAGCGCTGGAGACAAAGATGGACTGACTGAAAGGACAAGACAGAGAGAGAGGAGGGGGGAAGGAAAAAGAGAGAGAGAGAAGAGGGGGGAGGGAAAGGGCTGGAGGTGTTGAACGGGGTTCCCCGGCTTCCCTCTGCCAAGGATTCCCTCACAGTCATCTGGGCTGTGTCAACCCGAGGCTTGCCCAGGCACATTCCTGAATACTGACTTCACCTCTCTCTCTCGCCGTGTCCCTACAGCACCTCCCGCTTCCCCCTGCCCTCCTCCCTCCCCGCCCAGACAATGAATAAAAGAGCTTGTTTACTCGCAGCAGCGCGGAGCAGAGGGGAGACACTTCCTGGAGACAGTTGCCAACAACAGCAGGGAGCTGCTTTCTGTGTCCAGAGAGTCGGGAAGAAAAGCAGGAAACTGGCCATCTATCTATCCGCGCTGCAGTCCATGTGCTGATAAAAGAAGCTTTCACTGTTTCTCTTTTTAGTCCGACTAAGTCTATTAACAAATTACAGCCCAGATTAAACATCACATCAGTGTGGTTAATCAGTATTAACAAGCTTAGAGTTCAGGCCCTTCTTGTGTAAACTACAAACATGAGAAAGTTTTCAGCAGTTACCATGGTGACGTGGTTTGTGAAGGCTCCTTGAAAACGAGCAATTCACGAGGTGATGTGCCAGTGTCTGTCAAAACTGACCAAGAATATCTGTTATTCAATCAGCAGGGCCTTGATGCAGCACGTTGTGACTGCAGGAATCAGAAACTCCACACATTCTGATGCTGCTAATGCACAGTTAGCATGAGTGCTAGCGTGCCAGAACCTCCAGATAAACAGCCAGCAGCCAGCTGGGTGAGTGTGAGCAAGGAGGCTTAGGTAGAGTGGGTGCAGAGAGGCATAGTGGGTGCATGAGGTATAGGAAGATTGGGTGCATGGATGTACAATGGGTGCATGGAGGTACAGCAGTAAGACCTGCGCTGCTTTAGTTATACCCTTATTCCACCAAAATTAGTGTAAATGAGGGTTTTTTAAACGTATGAAAACCCGCTAAAAATAGGAAATAGACTTCTTTCCCATTGCTGATAGACGAGTATGCATTTCTTTTATCTTGTTTTTTTTCTGGTGTGTCACGTTCAGCTACATGAATACACTGAAAACAAGATAGTAAAGTGTAGAAAGCTGCATGGAGGTCAGTGAAATTACTTATTTTACTTATTTACTTAATTACTCTATTACTTATTCAGTTTGTTTGTTTGTTTGTTTTTCAAATTCGGTGCAGACTAATTTAAAATGATTTCTGAGAGCTGCTTGGACAGAGACAGATGGACTTTTGTGGCAGCGCGTCATTGCATCACACTGGAAAAGGAACAACAATTAGCACATTCACCCATGGGCCCACCACCTCTCCCACTTGAGCGCAAGACACATTAACTTTGTGGTTTGTGGTCTCTTTGGGGTTAAATGTTTTGGCCATTTTGTGCTGTAGTCAATTTGTGTCTCCTTGTGGTTGTTAGGCCCACTTTTGTAGACATCTTGTGTCTTTGCAGTTCCTTTGCATCTCTTCGTGGTCTTTTTGAGCCTCATCCTGGTCGGTACATGTTAATTCACGTGATATCTTGCAAGTGAAGGCCAGGGGGCCCTTACCCGTTAAGTAATCCATCAGTGCATCCACCCCACGTCATATTTCCAGCACTGCCAGTCAGAGCTGATCAGAGCTGGAGCTGATAAAAGGAGCCAATAAAACTGGTGACTACTGCAGAGTCATTTGTCTTGGGAGTGAATTCCGACTATGTCCTTTCACATTAAATACAAAAGCCAGATGTAAGAAGGTGTTAGTGGGTTTTTTGTCTGATGGGAAAGGGGCTTAATTGGCTCCAGCTCCAGGATCCCACTCCATCCACTGACCATGAGAATGTGAAACGGTCTATAAATATCATGACGGCTACCCCTAATGACACAGTCTACTATAGCTTCCTATATCCGCTCACTCTCCTAATGTAGGCTCCCACCGGAAAAGCTCTGAATGCATTAACCAGATCAAATGTGAATTATGAATGTACCCCATTCTCCTCGCTAACCTTATTATCTCTGCTACACAGAAGGCATCGCAGGTAACTGCAGCAGAGACGTCTGACAAAGTCAATGTTTCCTCCATTCACATAAATGTCAATGGAGGGCTTCCCTTCTCCGAATAAGTCTTACGCAGCAATGTCAAGTGGGTGAGTGTTGGTGTGAGCATATTCTGGAGCCCCGCTGATCTCTGAACAGCCACACTGAGGATCAGAGCAGCGGCAGAGAAGGAAGCGGTACCAAGTCACTAATCACTCCTCTGCAGTATAATGACATGTAGCTACTCTCCAGTCATTATAAGCTCACAAACCTCTCACACTGGATTAAAGCTGCTGCACTCAAATACAAGGCTCACACAAAAAAGGACTTAGAGCAAGCAGCTCTGCGAGGTGGTGCTTTGAGCTAAATGCTATCACAGGCATGCTAACATGCTCACAATGACAATGCTACATGCCAAGCAGGTATGAGTTCACTGTGTTTATTATCTGAGTTTAGTGTGTTAGCATGCTAAAATTTGCCAGTTAGCATTAAACACAACATGGTGAGGCTGATGGGAGTGTCATTAGTTTTGCAGGCATTTAGTGGTGCAGGTATGAAGTTTTTTATAACTCCAACCCAGAAGTTAGCATCACACTGGTTCCCTCGTCAAAAAGCCAATGGGATTTCTCCAATGGATTCTGGATTATTGCAGAAAAGTCCATGGCAAACAAAAGTTGATGATATTTAGGCTACATGTTTTGTTCACAAGTGTATGATTTCTGAAGCGTAGGTAAAATTAGGTAAAAACCTAATGCTGCGCTAAACAAACTATACCATGGGCCCCTTACTTTAACAGCTCCACCACTAAGCCCCCAACTTGTAATTTGATTTTAGGCACTCATCTCTTCAACAATAACCTTTCCTTTAGTGTGACCTGAACTAGTGAGAACAGTTTTCAAGAGCATGACACAACAAGCCTATAAAGTCAGACTAATAAGTAGATGAGTTTCCATGTTCAGCCTGATGACGTTTCATGTTCCCGCCAACCTCTGTAGTTTTGCCTTTATTAAGACACATAACATCCTCAAAATTCACAAGTTGAGTTATTTACTGAAATATCTTCTGTCTCTTAAAAACTGGTGAAAATATCTTAGACCTTATTTCAGGCCCATAACCACAAACCCATTTAAAAAACCCACTGACATCAAGACGAGGGAGATGGGAGTGCTAAAATGCTAACTCATTTCCAGATCTCATTACTGCAGCACTATATTATAAACCAAAGTGCTGGACGAACTAAATTTTTTCCTGCTGATGTCATTGCATGAGAAGTTTAGCTGTGGCAATATGTCACTGAAAACCAGAACCAGACATGTTTACCTCATGGTGAGGACACATTCTGGGATCATAAAAGTCAGTAGGATACATCCTCCTGAAATATTGCGCCAATCCATCCAAGTTTAATGGTCAAAAGTTATACTGGTTTTAAGTCTATGCTAAACTGGTGGGCCAACATGACCATCCCTGGAGCCACATAGCCGAAAACAGTTACTTTGAACAAATGTTGTGACAGCTGAAGAGCTGTTTTTAGCTTTTTAAATTAATAGTGTTTTAAATTAATAGTCAAACTGTAATGCTTCATTAAAAGTGCAGCACAGTTTATAACTAACTATTATCATGAATAATTATAGTGCCCATTGAATTATTTGATTGACAAGTTGCAGATATATTTCCCCAACTAACGGGGCAAATGTTTAAAACCTGCAGAAACATCCAGACTCCCAAACTGAAATGACCCTGACTTTAGTGCTGTGTTGCATACTCTGGACAAAGAGAGGAAATAATGGTTTCATTTTAATGAGAGGCAAAGAAATATAAAGGGGAAAGAGACCAGTGGAGAAGACGCTCCTCTCAATACAATGAATATTATTTTAGCTACTATGTTTGCTTAACTGATCAACCTGTACTTCTCTCCATGCCGGGAACACAGAAAGGAAATGTGCACTGAGCTGCACTGAGATAAGTTTTGTGAGGCTAATCTCTGAAAGACTGTCGTGTCAGAAAAGGAGAATTAGTTTCAAAGTGGAGATTTTATCTTTTCTAGCCAATTAGGACGGAAAATGACACAAGATTCGGCTCAATGGCTGCTGCGGTTGCCCATTGGCTGGACTGTCTCTGACGTCATCAGGCTGTGGTCAGGGAAAAAGAGACTGGATTTTTCCTCGTGATGTTGCACAGGATAGCAGCATGCTGGAGTTAAACTGCAACATCACTCTCATATTCGTCCTGCGAGAGAATCTCAGACATGTCTCTTTGCATGCAAGTGACATCAATATTTAAGTTGCATATTTTGGGGATTTTTTACAAATAGAACCAAACCATTTCTTAGTGACTAGCGTGTTAATCTTGAATTCAACACATTTTGGTCAAGCTGATTAGGAAATTTCATTCACCACAAACACTGACGACCGTAAACCATCTGACAAACTGCTGATGATTTTCAAAGATATGTGTGTTTCTGCCTTTACTGCGTGCACACATATACTGCTTGTTGCACATTCGACTCAGGCTTGAATAAACACCAAAAAGGCGCCTTGTTCCACATTCGAGCAGTCACGGTATGATGAGGCGAGTTACAGAGGAAAAGGAAAAGGGCCTGTCAACTGAGCAGGACATGCATGAGGTGATTAGCACAGAGCTGTATCTCGTCAGGGCTCGGAGCTTCCTCTTTAAGGTCACAGCTGTGCGAAGAACCACTTTTTGAACATCCCAACAGGCCAGCAAGGAGGATGGCACCCGGCCTCCCAGTAGCCAACGGAGAGGCTGAATGCTGTGAAAAATAGTCAGCAATCTCCCAAATGGCAGACTGAAATATCTGTGTTAACACCATGCTATTTATAGGGTTTATTCTGGGTTTAGAAACCAGAACGACACTTCTATCCAATCAAATGCCTGGTACATTGCAACTTTACTGATCTGAGCCCTGCAGCGATGGAGGCCATCCAAACTAGTGAACATTTCAAGCTGGGGAATCATTTTTAAATAGTTAAAAAAAAATAACACACACACCCACAAATACCAAATGTATACATCGCTGTAAAGGTGTGACTTTCAAAACCTACACTTTTATCAAACAGGATTAAATTCCTCTTTGATGTGAATATCATCAGATAAATCTGGTGATATTCTTTTGTTTCCAACCAAATGGCCAGAACAAATGCAAACCACAGATACCTAACATTTGTAGGTTGATATGTGGTGGATAAATTTAGAACTTTATGTTTCAACAACACAGTGGTTAACATGTGGTTAGGTTTAGGCACAAAACCCACTTGGTTATGGTTAGGAAAGGGTCGTGTTCGGGCTTAAAATATGTGGTTATCGTGGCACTAGTCCAAAAGGAAACACACCAATGTCTGGTGAAAAACAACCACTTTTTGTGGCACTATCCCGGCAGGACACACAGCGATGTCTTGGTAAAAAATAACCACTTTTCATGCCACTATCCCACCACGAAATGCAGAGATGCCTCAGTAAAACAACAGCTTTTTGTGGCACCATCCCAGCAGGAAATGCAGTGATGTCTCGGTAAAAACACAACCAGTTTTGTCATTTGTTGGTCTCAAACAGTGGTCTGCAGCTTGGTAGGCAACTCGCCAAGATGACACACCACCCACCATCCCCTCCACCTCCTGATGACAAAGTCAGCTTATATACTATGTCACTTTGGAAACGTTGACATGATACGCATAAAATGTAAAAATGTAACATATTTGTGGTTTGCAGAAATGCTTAAGAGGTCGGAGAATTTTCTCAACACATTAAGGAACACTTCATCTTTCAGTTTTTGTCATTTGTGAAGAAACTAAAGCAGTCAGACAAATGTAGTGGAGTAAAAAGTCCAATTTTTATCTCTGAGATTTAGCAGAAGTATAAAGTTGCAGTAAGGGGAAAAAAGTACCTGGAATGTGTACTTAAGTATAGTACTTGTGCAAATTTACTTAGTTACATTCCACTGCTGTAAATGAGATAAGAAGCGTTCATGTCTCCTCATGTCCTTTTCTGTTTTGACACTGGGCTTCATTGTTTTCTCTTTGCCAAACCTGTCCCCGTGAAGCGGAACAGGTTTCCACAACACATCCAAACACATGGCTTTTATAGTATTTACTTATTTTTCCAGGCAATGCAACCTACTGCACGTATAGCCCATATATCTGAAAGCTTTCAGATGATTTCACTTCATGGTCTGCCCTGAGGTCAGACACATACTGTACAGCATATGCTTGGTGCACACACAGCCCCCTCCTTCAAACACAAACACCTCTGAGTACACGTCTCCCCAGCGCAGCGGGCCGTGATGCAGCAGAGCGTCCGGGCAGCAGACGGCAGTGACTCAACATCATCTCACCATGAGGGCTCGATGGTGACTGACAGATGCAGAGGTGGGAGGGAAGGAGACAAGTGACAAGCTAGAACAGGATCACAGCTCCTTTGAAGGCGGCTGGGCAGGCACACACTGAGCCCACTAGAACAGGGAAGTGACTCAACACCCCAAGGACTTCAAATTACTTTTCTACAACTTAACTCTCTCTGTTTTTTTTGTTTTTTTTACAGCCCACACAGCTCCAACACTGTTACCACAATTTAACTCTCAACTGGACTGAATTGTCAGAACAAGTGACAGTGAAGTAGAGGCCAAGAGAGTGTTGCAATGTGCGACCTGTGTTACGTGTGGAGGAGGAGCAGGAAGCGGCAAAACGTCTATTTCAAACACAGGAGCGAGTAAAGTCAGGCTGCTTTTAATGTCGAATTGCAGAACAGGAAGAGAAAAAAACAGCATTGAGTGAGATCCCACTAGAGGAAGTTGTAATTATTATTCGCAGCAGAAACCAGAGTGAGGGAAGTGCAGTAACGTTGCGTAATTCACCGAGGATGGTATTACCTACAAGCAGTAACATCAGACACCTCTGGGATGCTTCAGTGACAGAAAACAAAACATGTTCTTGGTGCCAGAGGGTTTATTATACAAGCTCACACATCTAATAATCAATAAAATAATTAAAATGACATATGAGATCAACAGAAGCTCAGCGTGTGCAGAGTGCACTAACCAACAGATGAAGATAGGTTGGTTGTTGGGCAGGATGTCTCTGATATTGTATCATATTCACTGCATCATGATGGTGCAACAACATGCATCACTAGGTAGTTCAACCTGAATATGTTGCACAATCGTGCTCTTCAAATGAAGGGAGTGTCAAAGGACATTTTTAGACTCATCCTGAGGCTCTCAAGCCGAACAAGTAATTTATTTAACACGCTTTGATCAATAATGCCTCTTAATTTAACACTTTAAAGTCTGAAGAAGCTTTGACTGCGTCATTCACGAGATTATAAAGCAGAAAATTCTCTTGAATGTTAAAAGAAAGAAAGAAGAGGAATCAATAAATTAACACCCTCCTGTCTTTCCTGGGCGCTCCCTCACCTGTGCGTCAGCACCTTCTTTGACACTTGCTGCTGAGGTAAACCCCACCTCCAAAACGTTGATTGCTCATGAGGACAGCATGCCCTTTCTGTTAATGAATGGATTGCGCCTTTGAAATTGAGGTTGTGTGAGTGCACGGGACACAATCTTCAAACACCCCAAACTGTAACAGCACAAACATTCTTGGTCCACCCACACACAAAGAGACAGAGGCCTGCGACTTCCTCTACTACATCAGAACACAGTGGAAGTGATGAACTGTCTTGTAAACTGAGGTGCTTGTAGTTCTCGGTAAATAAGCTACATGTCTTTGTGTGAATGAAGTTGCAAATAAAAAAAAAAGAGAAGAAGTCCACAAATGAGAGGTGTGAATAAAAGGTCAGCCCCTTCTTTCCTGCAGCGACAGCGCAGACTGCTTCATAGAAAAAGCAGCCATGCTAATTTTCCAACATCTCAGACAGGGATCAGAAACTGTGACGCTGCTCATCGGGGTTTCACTGTCACAGCACATGAGAGTGCCAACATGAAGCTGGCACTTACCTGTCTTTATTTACAGCGCACCAACATTTTATGTGCTTTCCAATGAGCATCATAATAAACAGCAATGTCAAATCAATAATCTCTAATAAGACAAGAACTTGAGCCACTCTGCCATTAAACAAATTAATGAGACAGCTTTGCTTTAAAGATGTAATATGTAACTTCTGTGCATTAAAACAACTAGACTACTGTTATATAATTGTTGAGTTGTGTGCTTACATTATCCCAAATGTTTCCAACAATGTTCTAACCCTAAAAAAGCTGTCTGTTTTAATCAAGAACACAGTCTGTGTCATTTGGTCGCCGTCGCCCTTCAGAAGCATTCCATTCCATTTGTGCATGCATCAGGATTGTGGTTATTTGCCAGAAGCTGTCATAAATTACTATTTTATCTGGTTTTAAGCCACACTTCTGGCTTAAAACCAGATAACTACTTTGTAGATCTTGGTTGTTTCTAACTACATGTTTTCACTGGATGACAGAATCTAGTCATCATGCGTCTGGATCTTAAGCTATCAGAGAAACAAGCTGAGCAAACGTTAGCAGCAGCTTGGCTCCAGCCCCTTTCACGCCGAACAGCATCCGAGAAACACCGATTTTAACGTGAAACTGCTTTATTCAGTGTTTTTACCAGCTTCAATCACCTGGGTCCTTCGTTTTGGAGAGGAAGAGACCTCTGCGGATGATTCGGCTCTCAGTAAAATTCTCCTAAACATATGGATCTTTAGTTATCAGAGAAAAAAGGAGAGCACACATTAGCAGGAGCTGTGCTAGCAGCCCCGCCACAATGAGCCAAACAGTGTCGAAGAAACACTGATTTGTTACATTAAACTGTTTTATTCAGTGTTTTTACCAGTTTAAATTATCTGGTCCATTTATTTTACAGAGGAGGAGACCTCCGCAGACAATTTGGCACCTGGTCAAAACCTCCTTAACAATATACGCTGAAGGAATTCTAATGTAGAGGAACTGACTGCCATGACGGTATCTGTCTGTCCTGTGGCAGAAAATTACGCACTGTATGTTTAAATTTGAATGGATGACGCCATGACGTGAACCAGGCCAAAACATCTGATCCCCCCGATATGTTCAACTTCCAAGTTATCTATAGAAGCAATGAGGCAAGACGCACTCATCATGTTTTAAATGTGGGGACAGCTAACAGCTAACAGCTGACACTTCTCAGATGTTTCTGGAAACCGGCAGTGGTTTAACTCTCTCATCCATCCCAGAAATCCCACGGAGGAGTCTGAGCCACACATGTCACATCGTCCTCCCTGCATGTCAGCACCTCCTCCTTCTGAGGAGGAGGACACTTGGATCTGTGCGATGACGGTGAAATCACAGCAGATCGTGTCAGTCTCACGTCCTATTTGCGTTCTCATGTCCAAACAGACGCACAGTGACTTTGTGTAGATGCACAATGGACATCTTGTTTATGGACATGTTGATTAAAGGTTAATGACCCTGCTGATAATAAGATCCTGCTGCCTCAGAGTGAAACACTGTGTCTGCATGTCAGTGTCAGCGAGGCAAGCAGCATACCACCCGCAAACAAGCTTTGAGTGGACGCTCCCTGGAACAAAACATCAAGGCTCACACAGAGAGACCTTGCAGTCAACTACAAGGTCTGCGGTTTGTGAGCAGCAGAGGGGAAGGAGCTGCTCAGAAGCCGTACATCACTCTGCAACGACATGTACTAAAATAGTAAACAAGCCAATTTAACGCACTTTCTTCCTCTTTTTTTTGGCTTGTGGAGGAGCAGCTACAGCGGGTAACCTCTCTGGAGTCAGTCCCAAAAAAGGGAAAAGAGGGTATTCCCCGCCTCCAGTATCTGTACTGCGCTCGCACAAGGCAGGAAGTTCACAGCTAAAAGCGAAAGAGATGTTATCTGTGGCAAGACGTTGCTTTTTTTCCATGAAGTCATCACAGGCCCCTGGGTAGAGTGGCTGGCTGCAACAAAAGGGCTACTGTTTGATGGGCACAATGTGCCGCTCTGCTCCCCGGCTCGGCCACACATGCAAATGACAGGCCAGGAGGGAAAGGTGTGGTGATGTCAGGTCAGAACTCAATGCAAAGATATACGGGAAGTTATATCTTCATCGGTAAGACACCTGATAAATGGTATCTTTAGTGCTTTGTGATCTTAATCCTGCACAAACTGCTCAGTTGTCAGTCTAAAAGTCACATTGGACATATTTGTTATATTCTTTTTTATCTTTTTCATATTTTTATTGCAATTTTTCTTTTCCATATTTATTTTATTGACTTTTGCAGTGCTTTATTTTTCATTTCTTGTAATTATTTTTTTTACCATGCACCAAATACCAAAGGATTTTTCCTTGTAAGTGAAAACCTCTTGGGCAATAACCCTTATTATGAGTCTAATCGCTCTAAATTGTTAAATGACTAAACATGATCTACTTCCCTGTCCTGTAATGTGAACTGGAAAGTATATGCCATGTGGAGAACAACTGATGAAAGTGAAAACAGGTTGTTCAAGATTTTCTGTTTCATTATCTCCACCGCCTCATCCTCTTCTACTCCCAGCAGCCTGTGAGCCTGCTGCCTGCTCTTACACTTCCTGATACAGGCATGACAGCCAGGGATGAGGCGCATTACCATGTCAACACTTTTTCCATGAGAATAAAGCTTACTGCACCACATGCCACTTGCATAGTTTAAAGGAGACCTGACATGACCCCGAGGCACTGAGCTGGATAAAAAGATATGGATTAATTAATTAAGTGAAATAAGTTCACTTGTACTGATATCTCTCCTCTATGTCCAGATGTGTCAACTTTAACCGGTGTGCAATGAATGATTTCAACACATGTGCATCAATGAATGTGCCACTAATATTTCCACTGACTGTGCGCCACAGGGAATATCACTGGTTTGTTTTTTACGCGCACTATTTTGCAACACCCTGAACTGAAACGGCAGCAGTTGGATTTCCCTGCAAATCAATCGACATAGGCTGAAATACGCACCAGCTCTCATGTTGAATTAAGGTGGAAAATATATGTATCAAAGTACTCACCGTTCGGTCCATATTTCTCAAAATTGACTTTGACTTGTTCCAGAGTCAGCCCGGTGTTTTCGTTCACACCGAAGTTGTCTAAAACTTCAGTCGCCGATTTAGTGTGCGCATTTTCCATCTTGGCGGACTGGGCTTAGAAGATCAGATCGAAATGCATGTAGTTGAGTAACATCTACTGAGGCAATCGGAGGGTGTGCGGTGAGGGGGGAGGAAACAGCAGTAATTTCCACCGATGCACGCTGAGGCGGCTGAGTGTCGCTCGTTCGGTCTGCTCTGTCACCTGTCCCCCCTGAAGGAAAGCTCCGGCTCCGCGGAACACACGCTGTTCCTGTTGCTGCTGCTGCTGCTGCTGCTGCCGCTGCTGCTGCTCTGCTGACCGACTGCTGCTGCTGCTACTTCATCTCCATCTGAAGGTGTGCTGTGTGTGCGCCGGGGCGCACCGCCTCTTCGCTGCTGAGCACTCCCTCCTGCGCTCCTATTGGCTGCGCGTACCTGAGCGGAGGGTTCCGCTGCCGCGTGCAACCACTTCAAACATCTTCCTTCAGAGCAGGATACATGCAGCTCCGCCAGGCCTCATGTGTGTTTCAATGCAGGCTTTTTTTTCTTTCAATCTTTATTGAAAAAACATTCAAATATACAAACACTGCAGATATAAACTCAGCATGCATCTATATGCCTTACTTTACGCACATCTTCAGGACCATATTTCTATCTGTATATGATAATAAACTTTATTTATATAGCACCTTTCGAAACAGCTACAGAGTGCTGTGCAATAAAATTAAACACAAGAAGAATAAAACAAATAACGTGCCATAAAATGTCATCTAGTAAAAGATAAAATAAAGATAATAGATGGGCATTACAATCAATAAGTTAGCAATAAAATAGACAGACAGCTCACATAAAGTCAGGGTTTCCTTTCTGCTTTCAGGAGAGACTTAAACAAAGCCAGTGACTCAGACAGCCTTGTGTCCTCGGGCTGTCATTTCAGAGCGTCGGGGCCCTGATTGCAAAACCTCTGTCCCCTTTAGTGTTCAGTCTGGACTCTGGGACAAACAGAAGACCTCAGCCCGAGGATCTCAAACTACTTATAGGTTCATAAGGGACTAACAGGTCTGAAATGTAATCTGGGGCCATGAGGAGCCTTAAAAGTAATTAATAAGATTTTAAAGTTTTAAAAATTTTAAAGTCAGTCCTAAAAAGAACAGGGAGCTCATGAAAGAGGCTAAAACTGGTGTGATGTGGTCCTGCTTAACGGGTTAAAAGCCTGAACAGTCTCTTGATTTTTGCAATACATAATTTGGAGTCTGCCAATAGTATCCTCGGCTTCTCAGTCAGATCCACCCCTCACTCCTCCACAGCGCCACCCTCTCGCCCAAATATGGTCACTTCTGGCTCCAAAAACCAAGATGGCAAAACAAGAGTCTGCAAACCAATGGGAGATGTCACGATGGCTACATCCATTATTTCTACAGTCTTTGGCAGTGATACTCAACTTGCTTTCCCGTGGGGCCACTTTTGCAAAATGACAGGAGGCCAGGGGCCAGTCGCAGCAGCCTTGCACAGCTCAGGTGTGTGCAGGGGCGTTTATAGGATCTGAGGACATTCAGGGCTTATGCTGTGGTCACACCACGGGAGACACAGCAACAGGCTACAAGTAACTTTCAGGGGAAGCAGCTGACATGAAGCTACAAACTACAAAATTCTCAGTTTTAATCACTTTAATTTAACTGTAAATTAGAAAATGGTTGGTAGGCCACCCAGCAACCTATTGCGCACCAGATTTGGCCCACAGGCCGTAAGTTGAGCATCACTGGTCTATGGCAATAACCTATATTCTTACTGTGATGATGGTACAGAGAAACAGCAATATGAATATATGCAAAGAAAAAATAAATCTAAAGAATAATCAAAAATAAATTTTAATAATATAAATTATATCAAGAAAAAAATGTTTATCTTTCAAAAGTTCACCTCACAGTTTGACAGTTATGTTACTTTTTTTTAGTGTTTATAGAGAATGTGGGGGTATGTGTGGGATGGGGGCGCCATCTTGTGAGGTACTGTTATCTCTGGTACCAAAGTATATGAACTCAGTCCAAAAAGGATAGAGATGTATGTGCAGTGGTTCCCCCAAGGCCCCTCGGAGAAAATAACTGGAGGCCAAAATTAATGTCTTTAAGAGGATGTGGCACACTCATTTCCTAAGCTAGCAAAGGCAGTGGTTTCTTGTACCAGCCATGTTAGCATCGCTTGCTGGGAAAGGGGTTAAATAAGGCTCCAAAGTTAGACTAATGTTTTTTAGGCTGAATGGCAGAGGATGGAATAAGCAAAGTAACTATGGAAAACAAAATGCAGTGAGTCCTGTATTTTGGATAGTTGCTAGGCTTTGAGGAAAACAGAATGCGATATGGTTGTCAGCACCCCTGGAGCTGAAGGGGACAAAGTGCCTTGCTCAAGGACACCACTTCATTACAATAGTGTTTTTTAAGGCCTCATCACCCGGACTACTGCTGTTTATGTGACCACTGCAGAATTAAAGCACTATTTTGCATGTACCGCACACCTGCAGCCCTAAATCAGCCCTCTGGCCAGTTACACAAAGATTAGGTTAATCTTGGACAGTTTCAGTTGTGCTCTCAGACTAGTCAAATGCAGCTGAGACAAAACAAGACTCACTTTGAGCTTAAAAAGGATATCAACTCTCTTCAGGCTATTTTCCACTGCAAAGTTGTCCAAACAACTGATAAAAAGAGGAAAACATGCTGTTTAATTTGGAGTTTGTTGTAGAGTCTGCAAGGAAATAACGTTCCTGAAGATGGTTTGTAATCACTGATATGTGTGTTTTTGATTTTATGTGTTACATGTCAATAAATGTTCAATAAATGGTCCTTTATTGTGTTCAAGAGAAGAGAGGTGAGCAGCTTGAACTGATAGCGTTGTCAGTATGTTTTTAATTTGAAGATAAAATAAATGACATACACTGAAACATACACTCACCGGCCACTTTATTAGGTACACCTTGCTAGTACCAGGGTGGACCCCCTTTTGCCTTCAGAACTGCCTTAGTTCTTGATGTCATAGATTCAACAAGTTGTTGGAAACATTCCTCAGAGATTTTGGTCCATATTGACATGATAGCATCACACAGTTGCTGCAGATTTGTCGGCTGCACATCCGTGATGAGAATCTCCCGTTCCACCACATCCTAAAGGTGCTCTATTGGACTGAGATCTTGTGACTGTGGAGGCCATTGAAGTACAGTGAACTCATTGTCATGTTCAAGAAACCAGTTTGATATGATTTGAGCTTTGTGACATGGTGCGTTATCCTGCTGGAAGTAGCCATCAGAAGATGGGTACACTGTGGTCATAAAGGGATGGACACGGTCAGCAACAATACTCAGGTAGGCTGTGGTGTTTAAACCATGCTCAGTTGGTACTAAGGGGCCCAAAGTGTGCCAAGAAAATATCCCCCACACCATTACACCACCACCAGCAGCCTGAACCGTTGATACAAGGCAGGATGGATCCATGCTTTCATGTTGTTTACACCAAATTCTGACCCTACCATCTGAATGTGGCAGCAGAAATCCAGACTCATCAGACCAGGCAACGTTTTTCCAATCTTCTATTGTCCAGTTTTGGTGAGCCTGTGTGAACTGTAGCCTCAGTTTCCTGTTGTTAGCTGACAGGAGTGGCACCTGGTGTGGTCTTCTGCTGCTGTAGCCCATCTGCTTCAAGGTTGGACGTGTTGTTGGTTCAGAGATGGTCTTCTGCAGACCTTGGTTGTAACGACTGGTTATTTGAGTTACTGTTGCCTTTCTATCATTTTGAACCAGTCTGGCCATTTTCCTCTGACCTCTGGCATCAACAAGGAATTTTCACCCAGAGAACTGCCGCTCCCTGGATATTTTCTCTTCTTGGGACCATCCTCTGTAAACCCTAGAGATGGTTGTGTGTGAAAACCCCTGTAAATACTCAGACCAGCCCGTCTGGCACCAACAACCATGCCACGTTCAAAGTCACTTAAATCACCTTTCTTCCCCATTCTGATGCTCAGTTTAAACTTCAGCAGGTCATCTTGACCTTGTCTACATCATGCCTAAATGGTTTGAGTTGCTGCCACATGATTGGCTGATTGGCTATATGTGTTAACAAGCAGTTGAACAGGTGTACTTACTAAAGTCGGTAAGTGTACCTAAGACAGTCAGGAATTAGACGGACGAATTTACTGTAGTTTACTGGCATTAACCCAGGGTCTATGTGTTAGATTATCAAAGTGGATACATATGAAAGCTGCTCCTGAACTTCCAGAGGGTTTAAAAAAAATGATGGCAGGAAGGGTGATCAAAATTTATTGTCTTCTTATTTCAAATTATTGGTATATTTGCTGAAAGAAATAAAGACACTCATTGCTGTATCTTTGCATATTTCCTACAAGTTGCAGGTAATTGCAAAAAAGAGGAAGCTTGAGTTGCTGTCCTGTTTTTCAGGTAAGAGTTTTCTGATTTCCTACAGCACAGAGGCATCAAAACACTTACCGATGACATTTAAGAACTCAAGTTTTGACTATGGTTTTATTTTATTTATTCACAGAATACAGCAAAAAGAGGAACATGCAATTAAAACAACAAGCATACATTTAAAGGGTGCAGAACATGCCAAGTAAAACTACAAAGCAAACGTACAAACACAATCTGACATGATGTTGGTGTCATCCTGTCAGTGGTGACAGGAGCTGGACATTCAATGCTGCACAATAGCAGCCAAACAGAATGTCTCAAACTCTGACAGCTGTGTTCTCTGTCCTTGCAATCTTGCCAGAATGTTCTCTCAAGGAGACTTGGCATGAACGGCCTTCTCAAGTCCATTCTTGGCCGTCCTGGTATTGAGAAACAGCCTCTGAGCACTCAGGACTGAGGTTGAATACCGCTGCTTCAGATCTTGTTTACCAATGCAGGAAGTCCAGCGAGAGGTCGGATTGTTTGAAGACAAAATGGAGTGAAAAACAACTTTCCAACCTTTATCGTTAATATATTCAACTAGACCCAGGAAGTAATTGGAATTACAGGTGTATGTATGTAACCGGTGGACTCTAGTGATGTCTGCGTTGTGTAGATATAAAGAGGCCCAGACCGTGGATATCTTCAGAGGCGATCTCCGTTTATTCCTCTCCTGACTGACAGCAAGCGGCAAAAACAAAATCCTCCATCATACACAGAGTCACTTTCCTCTCCCACAGAGCACAACATCAAAAGGGGAGAGGCAAAGGGGGAGACACCCCTTTATGGGTGGGGTACCCCCAAAGGTGAACGTAAGGGTACAAAAACCGGGTATAGAACGTTCCACATATTGAGTACGGAGGCCTAAGCGTGTCAGGTAATTACAACTGAAACAAATTTTGCGTAATTATAACACTCAACATTACAAATGTACATTTGACTTGTCACTCATAATCTATCTATCTATCTATCTATGAAACTGTGACTTGGACCCATCTCTTTTACTGGCACATTTTAACTCAAGGGTTATTAGTTTTAGCATTTACTCAAGTGCCTGGAATGTTTTGCTTTTATAAAAATGTCTTTGTCTTTTCTCCTCCTGGTGCTCCAGGAAACATCACACATGTTCCTGTAATCATTCTTTATCTTACAAAATGCCAATTACTTAATTATAATAGACAGAGTCATCACAGGTAGTTGAACATTCCACTCCTCCTGTTAGTCTACAAAAGTTGAACAAGTTTCAAAATGACACCAGTGTCATTATAGCGCCTGAGGCTATTTGACATTTTAACCTTGCAATAATGTTTTCTTTTCCTTTGTGACTTTCAGACAAAATTTGTTGGCTCATAGGCGCCAGAAACAAGTGTACGCCTAGCTTCAGTGTACACAAAAACATTTTGCATATCATTTACTAAAGGCCCTTGGAACTTGAACTTCCTGGAAAGCTGTCACTTCCTGGAGAAACATGACAGGTGATCTCATACAATGTGCAGTAGGTGTGTTCTTCTTTCCTCCCTCTATGTCACATCCTGTTGGTTTTAACTGTTGAATGATACTTGACTTTTGTCCTGCTTGGCTGCCTGTAGGGCTGCACCTTCACCGCTGTGGTTACATGATGGTTCCCAAAACCTGCCTCAAATGATCATAAACCTGTATTGTTTTTTAAAGAAACCTCACTGTTTAAAATGAGTCACAGTTTATGAGTACGGAAGCCCATAGGAGACTTTAGTAAAATGATAATGTTAACTTGAAAATGAAAATGTAATGCCACAATTGCAGAAATTTCCACATATGTATGTAGTAAAAGTTCAAATAAAATTCAATAATCCAATTTGTATTTTGACATACTCATATGGGCGTTCTATAACCATTCATTTATTTTCATTTTGTGCACCGCTTATCCTGTTAGGGGTCGTGGGGGGTACTGGAGCCTATTCTAACTGTCATTGGGCGAGAGGTGCGGTACACCCTGGACAGGTCACCAGACTATCACAGGGCTGACACATAGAGACAGACAACCATTGGCACTCGCATTCACACCTACGGACAATTAAGAGTCACCAATTAACCTGCATATCGGAGCACCCGGAGGAAATCCACACTGAGATGGCATATGACATTTAATTTGCAAAGACTTAACCTGCTGTACAGTGTCAATTTCGTTGACAAAATCTTTGACTAAATATGTTCATCAATAACCTTTTTTCTATGACTAAGACGATACAATATCGAGATGGCACTGACATCATTATAGACAAACTGTGTATATATCAGCATCCAGTAGTGTTGACAAAAAATATGAGACTAAAATGTATTTTAAAAAATAAACCTTTACAAAAATCATTTAATAAAGTGAAGCATTTTCATTTAAAATTATAATGCTATTGAGGTGTTACACCTTCATTTTCATGTTTATGTTGTAATTTTAATTAAGTGCCCTACTGGCTTCCCTGTATGGAGTTCAGTGCAGAGTTTGCCTTCAGGGGCAAGCAAATGTGTAAATCTCAGGAAAGCAAAGGACTGGACTGCTTTACTCTGCCCTAAGACCCAGACACATCAAACCAACTTCAGAGAACTAGCAGCAGACAAAAGCCGACTGTTGAGTCACCTCACGTCGCCTGTGTCTTGGCCAAAACAATCCAATGTTGAAAGAGCAGAGCATATTAACCGTGCGCCAGCGAACAATAACACACACCATCACAAAATGTTTCTGCTGAAGAGCTCAGTGGTTAAAGAAAAACAGTCCTATCTTATGTCACATGTTTGTTTCTATCACACGCTGTCGTGACTTTAGCTGTTTGTTGACCTCCATCACTTCTGTTTCTCTTCTCGTGCACTGAGCTGAACTGCCAATCACACTGACCTCATTCACCAATGAGCTCCACTGTCGCAGTTGCCATCACCATCGCCGATTCAACATGCTGAATCGGCCTAAAATAAAGCAGACAGGGTCCAACAAGGGGAAATGGTGCAGGACCCATTGCACCGATAAGGGTGACAAATGCTCACCTACAGCCCGACATTGACAAACAGCAGACTGTTGGCTTGGTCTGTCAGGGCCTTTACTCTGCCTCTGATTGGCTTACCATGACATTTTCACCTTAACCCTAACCAATCCCACTGCTCTTTCCTAAACCTAACCTATTCATCCAACAAAGGCAACGAGAACTAGCCCATCAGATGGAGAGTTGGGTGGGTCATTCCTTCTCTGACCGAGGATTCACAAATTTGCAGGCAACCAAATCACCACAAAAAATGTTGGCATTGTACATTTCTGCACCACCATGCATTACATTTGTATGATATTATTTAGCATTACTATAGTGTGGATATGTTTAGGCACAAAGACCACTTGGTTGTGGTTAGGAAAGGATCAAGTTTGGGCTTAAAAACTCAACAGGCACAACCAAAAATAAGGAAGCTGTCGGTGTCTCTTTAAAAAACAACTGCTATTGGCGGCACTATCTTGGTAGGAAATGCAGCAATGCCTTGGTAGAAAAACAACATTTTTTGTGACACTATCTCGATAGGAAATGCAGCGATGCCTTACTAAAAAACAAGCACTTTTTGTGGCCATATCCCCTGTCAAAAAAACAGTGACAGGTCACTAAAAAACAGCCATATTTGATGACCGAAGAGCTGCTGGAAACAGCAATTTCTCGCTAAACAACAGCCGGTTTTGTTGTTTGTTTGTCTCAAACTCTGCAGCTTGGCAGGCATCTCACCTCGGTCTCAAGCTACCCTCCATCTCCAATACTTCATTTACGTATGAACTCTGCAAATGTAATATATCCAGGGTTTGCAGAAACGTACAATGCCAACATTTCTCTCTGACAACTGGAGGGGAAATAACCAGTTTATTCATACAGTTTTAGAGGTTCAATGAATTTACCAAGTCATTACTGACTTCGAAAAAGCAAATTGCAAGTAGGGAAACCAGTGTTCCAGATTCTCCTTCCATCACTTTATCCTGAGCGTGAGGTTACTGCAGCACAATCTCCCCCCAGTATGCACACGCTGAAATGGGTCTACTGTTGGAGATCACACGTTCTGGACTGGGACCTCGTTGGGCACAAAATATAAAAGGAACAAGGTGCTCCAATTCTGTCCTCGCTCACAGCTGGCCTCTTCTCTCATAGCAAAAAAAAAAAAAGAAAGAAGTGTATTTATATCTGGAGCTTACGTAACTTCCAGAACTGCTGTCTGGAGGATGGTAGCTGCTACATGAAGTTCTTGGATGCTAAGTGCCTACAAGTGCCCTCTCACTTGCTTTGGAGGTCTTTGCCTTTGCGTCAATATTCAGATCTATTTTAAAAATCAGACCTCAGCGCAGCTATCCACAGATCCCCAGCAGACACCCGGGCTACAACCACAGGTTCCACTGATTCTGCTCGCTGCCCACTCACGCACAGTCAGTGAGATCATCATTAGTCATCATCAGAATCGATTTATGGTTTGAAGTTCTCTTTAATCATGTGTGTGTGTGTGTGTGTGTGTGTGTGTGTGAGTGTCTGTCCATGTGAGCTAAAGCCTATGCAGTGACATAAATTTCAGGAGAACCCCTTCGATGCCAAAGCTCTCATGAAAAGGAAATCCCCACCCGACCCCCCTCTATGACTCGCTCCCTCTTTCCCTTCAGTGGCACACACTGGGGGACTGTGCTACTCTCAGCACTCACACAACATTTTCCACACAGCACTGTCAGCCTTCCAATAGCATTTGCTTTCCCCTTTCGCTTGCAGCTTTCATTTGCATGAGGGAAATGAGCCGTGGCCTCCCAAGCGTAAAAAAAAAGAGAGATTTCCCTCCACCTTGCATGTGATGCATCACAAACCTGCTGTACCTCCATGTGAGAGCAGGCACGACATTTTTCTGTGCACCAGGTTTTTACATTTGATATGAAAACAAGATTATTTTGACTCTGAAAAACAGCCACCCTGGCGTTTTGCCTTGGAGCTCAGTACATGTGAAGTCTCTTTGCTGCCTGCACAAAAGACTGGAGTGTTGGGGACAAACAGCTGCTGCTGCCATTGACTTTGAATCAAGGAGATGTGAATGAAAAAAAAAACACACACACACACAGTCTGGAGCAGCTGTACCTGACAAGCAGCCCAAGTGGCAAGTCAACCCCACCCAGCCGCCTCGCCATTAATAAACCTCTCCCCTCTTCCCTCGTTCGGGGGCTCTGCACATCTGTGCCAAAGTCATGATTTCACAGTCTGGCGCAGCAGGATGCCACGCAGCCTGTCAGCCACGGGTAGAGAAGGGAAATGTTTTATGTCAGGGGAGAACTGTTTGCTTTTATGCTGTCTTAATACCAACTCAATATTTTAAATACAGTTCTCGAATGATGCTTGAAATAGCACCGCATGTCTTCGATATCCAGTATTTAAGAGGTAGCTTTAAAAGCATCGGAGAGAGTTAGAAATATTCATCACATCTGTGTAATTTTACATTTCAAGATGAAAGATTTATTAATAAGACTGACCTGTTAGTCATTCTGTCTTTGCAGGATGCTGGAGAAATAGCACCAACCAACAACTTTTGTGAGCAAAGGAATCAAACACAAAATCTGACCTTGTGATCATTAGTGTGCTGGGTTAACAAAGCTAAGGAGTTACTTTAATTATCTCAGTGTCACACAGAAGCAATCATTTTTCATGTGAAAGAATTTTGAGGTGATTAAACACCTTTAATTAGATCTAATTTACAAGGCAAGTTGCTTCATTACTTGCAGTGGTGTGAAAAGAGTCAGCAGCAGATGGAAAGCCCAGTCAAAATCACAGTATGTTTAACCTCAACATTTTCTCTTGTGGGTATCAGTTTCCCATTGTTAAGGAATCCAGTCAGTATGAGGTTGGTTTCCTGTCAGGGTGTTGCTCCCTGTTTGCACCCAGCTCATCAGTCAGTGCACTTTGTGTCAAAGATATTACATCCTTGCTGCTCTACGTGACGCTTTTGGTATCTGGTTGGAACTAAAGGAAGCTCATTCACTGAGGGCTGTTCACAGGTCCTGGGGAGCACATTTGTAGCTTGCTCCTCGTCTCTGGTGAAGGCTAGAACATAGACTTTATAAAGGAAGTGGATGGAGCCACCATGATGTCACTTACTGGTTTGTGGACTCCCATTTTGAAGTCTCAAGTTCAGCATCACCATGTTGGTTTTTTGGAGCCAGAAGTGACCGTATTTGGATGAGAGAGTGGAGCTGTGGAGGAGAGAGGGGTGGATCTGACTGAGAAGGGAAATGCATTGTTGCTATTATCATTATTATTATTATTATCTATGGACGCTGAGAACAGCCATGATTAATGCTGTTAACTCTTGTTACTTATTTTGATATCCCTTGAAAACGAGACAGTCGACCCATTATCACCAGAAAAGAAAAGGTCATTTCTTCTTATTGCTTGTAATGTTAATCGGACATCAGAGGCCTGTACTATGAAGCCAGCTCAACTTACCCTGGATATGTGACTAACCCGTTACATTGGCCGTCTGGATAACAGGTACTGCAAAGCTGGTTGTCAACTAGTTCAGTCAACTCCGACATAGGCTGCTTCATATCATGAGATGAAACAGTACCGAAAGTGTTTGGGACTGTGAGACAGTAAAATGTCAGTGGCATGAGATGTAAACAATACTCTAAAATCTAGAAACAGTGAAAATACAAAAATTCATCATCGACTGAGACTTAAATTACATGTAGATTTCACTAGGCCAAATGTGACATCAGTCTTAACTTGTAATTTGTTCTGTACAATAAAGCGATCCAGGGTTTTTGATTGTCTCACACTTACAATTCCATTGTGCAAACGGTGACAAATAGGTTCCCTGTGAAGGTTTCTTTTGAATTGAAGTCAATTGAATTACATTTTTTGTGTAGTAAATGGGTGCACACAACATACTGATACAGACAATTAAAAATTCATTCATAACTTTTTGTGTAGGCCCAGTTAAATATTGCAATAATAATGTGTGGTCATCACAAAACCCCATAGAACACCTGGATTGGCATCACAACACACCATCTGAGAACCACTGAGCTAACATAAGCTAATGGTCATACCGGAACAAGTCAGGCTGTGGCATCAGAACCGTGTGTTTTTATTGCTTATTGACTATTGACTTAGATTATGAATGTGTTTTTTCTTCTTTAAAAAGTTAAACTGTCTCACTTTAACTGTCACTGTGAGGGTACTGTAGATAACATCCATCTAACTGTTGTTTGACACAAATAAATTAGATTTGTTTGGTTAAGTTTGCCTTTGTGCCAAGATCTTTTGGTGGTACCAGTTGGTACCAGTTGGTAGCCTGGTTCCAGACCATAGACCCCGCCCACTCAACTGAGTAGGCTTGCATTACTGGTCTGGCATACTTCAATGAATTTGCGATTTATCTCGTCCAAACGATGGACGGACCAATGAACGCCGGGGGTCTAGCGATTAGCCAATCAGCGCCACGCTGATGTCAAGCTGTACGCCGGTGGGTAACTGGTGAGGATAGCAACAATGGCGACCGCTACAGATCCTACAGACCACATTAACGATGCTATCGAGGTATTTCGCCACTACTCGCGTTAATGGAGGACCAAATTAAGGAAGCTGCTAAACTGGATTTAACGGCGATGCAGCTGGGTGTGCACGACGACGGAGACATTTTAAACGGGCAATGCTCGCTTGTTTTCGGCACCCCCGAGGCATGGATACTAATGACGTCAGATTCTGGGTGAGTCGTTGATCTCTATTGATTGGTTAGGGAAAAAATCAAATTCCCTCCCCCTTGTAAATCGCCTTCAATGGAAGCCATGTCAGACTGAAGGTTCTGGGAGCTTCAGTCTGACACTCAGGCTAACCAGCTCAAGTTGTGTTAATATCAGTGATTTATAAAAGAACTTCTCAAATAAACTGAATTAATCAGAGCTTTTCTGTTGCTCTTCTTTCTCGATTAATGTAGATATTTGTGTGTGTGTGATGTGATTAAACTCCACAACCTCTGACAGCCCACTTTCTACACTTGTCACTATTCATTTTCTAAAGCCAACACTTTAATGCTGAAGAGGCTAACACACACACACACACACACACACACACACACGTACGTATTGCCATCATCGCTTCTCAATCATTGTACACACACACGTACGTATTGCCATCATCGCTTCTCAATCATTGTTGGGCAGGATGAGTCACAGCGCGATGACGGGGGTCACCTGTCAATCATATGAATCATACGAAGCAATTACAGAGTCGCTGATGATGTGTGTTTAATAGGCAGCTCGGTGCACGTCTGTGCTGAGTGCATGATTATCGTCAGAAAATGAACACATGATAATGTTGATAATTACTGTAGTGAAGTCATTTATCAGAAAGACGAGCAGCAAACATGTCCAGGTTCCATTTTATCAGGTGTTGAATTCATTGTTTATTGAGTACTTGTTAGTTTTTGACTGTTAAATTAAGACTAATGCTGCGTTCACATGGAATCAGGCAGGCAGTAAACAGACAAACAATATCATGTAAGTGGCTGGACCAGCTGAGAACCACTCTTTTAAATATAGCATACACATAAACCCATACTGATTTTATTAGGTGTTAAGCTGCTGCCGCCCTCCAAAACAATACATTGCTCAGCTTCCATGGTGTGACACCCGCCTTCTACTGTATAAGTATCTCATACAACCCCACTTCAACAGATCCAAAGTATCTGTTAAGGATGTTACCGAAATTATTAACAGGAACCAAACAGTTCAAACGCTGACTATGAATCTGAGCAGCTCTTAGTAAGAAGAATATAATTTTCTAATGCGACAAAGACAAACAGCTTTGAACTCACCCTGGTGGTGACAAATGGGAGAATGTCTTTGTGCATACAGAGTACATTAACATTGAAATGCACTTGATTTTTTATGGCAGTAATAAACAATGTGAAACAAACAGATATGGAGTCATATTACAGCTAGATCTCCTTCAGTCACCTTTTCAATCAGTTTGAATTCCTTGTCAAAATCTCAGAGTTGTAAATTAGCATTAGATTAAGAGGCAGGACAAATGGACGGCAGGAGACAGTGGTTCAAAAATGTGTCCTCAGGCAAACTAATGACAATGCTGAATAACAAAATTAGTCTAATTCCCCTGTCCAGGAGATGGATTGAATTTCGCATTCGGCATTAGCTCTACCAGCCTGTCTTAATACTATTAATAGCAACGAAAATCAACCTTCAAGGCTCCTTCTATCTCCTCTGGTGCTTCTCAGCGTTTATCAGAGACTGCTGCTTTGACAGGTCATCTACACCAATTAACTCCGGCATGAAATGCTGTCAACAAGTGCAGAGGTTTTACAACTTTGGGCTTTGACATGACATTATGACTGCCAGTTTAAATATCCACACAGAGCAGAGAAGTGAGTCTGTGACACTGTTTCTGTCTCAAAGACTTGATTTGAAAAGAGTAAGAGATTATATTAACAGATTAAATAAGATGGTTTGAAGAATTAAAACCCCCTTCATGCATTAATAATTGTTTCTGGAAGTCACTTTTGCTCTGTGTGGCTCCCCTGCCTCTTCTAATCATTTCTCCAAACTAGATCATCACTGAGGACAGACTAGGCCATTAAAGAGGATAAGCCGCCAGGTCGTCCACCCCTCCTCCCCCCAAGGGCTTTTATGTAAATTAACCAATGAGCACGCTCCTCCACCACACAACAGACAGACCTCAACAACAACACAACAACAACGGTCACTTCCTGTCAGATGGCTCCAATTACCAACCAGTGAGCTGGGAGACAGACAACGTGACCGAGGGAGGAGGGAGACGGAGAGCGGGTGACGCACAAATCAGTGATGTCAGATCCAGATGAGTGACAGCGCCGGGAGCTGCCGACAATATTTTCATGTCAGATCCTTCACTTTGTCCCTGCATGCGACACCCCACACCCAGTTTACCTTTGAGTGTTAGATCTCCACTTTAGTGAAGAGAAAGCTGACTTTGTCTCCTGCCAGGTTAACTGTCATTCATAGCGTTAGCTCTAATTGGCTTTGACATACGACAACTGCAGCTAAAAGCCACACCAGCTAGTTTCTAACTTTGTCTATTTGCTAATTGGCTGAACTGACTGATTTTGGGGGCACAATCCCCACTGGAAAAGCAGAGATGTCTTGGTAAAAACAGCTATCGTCAAAATCGGAGTCCACAAACCAGCGGGCGACATCACGGTGTCTACGTCCAAGCCTTTATACAGGCTTTGCCACCAGTTCAGAAAAAATAGAGCCTCCTTTCACTGCTCCACCTTGGCGAAGCAACGCCGATGGTATCTCACTGATGGTCACTTTGTTTTTTTTGAATGTTTGCCCTTTTCTGGACAAATGGCAAATCAAAATTCTGGCAAATCCAGGCACTGGCCCAGGGGCTCAAAGTATCAAGGGACATGCATGTTCTCCCCCTGTCAGCATGGGTTTTCTCTGGATACTCCAGCTTCCTTCCACAGTCCAAGGACATGCAGGTTAATTGGTGACTCTAAATTGAACTTAGGTGTGAATGTGAGCGTGAATGGTTGTCTGTCTCTACATGTCAGCCCTGTGATAGTCTGGTGACCTGTCCAGGGTGTACCCCACCTCTCGCCCAATGTCAGCTGAGATAGGCTCCACCCCCCTGAGATCCCCAACAGGAAAACCGGTTATGGAAAATGCTTGAATAAATGATGCAGAATGACTACACAGAGATGCAAATCAACAACAACAACAACAAAGTCTGTATGCCTTGCTCCTGTGCAGGAGAGGTGACGGGGCCTTTGCATGTCAGTGAACAGGGGCCCATTATCTCATAATCCACCCATGCTGTTTGTACTCGCAATGCTGGCAAAGACTGTAAAAAAAACAGAGGGCCGCTTCACACACAGGTGAGTTGAAGAGCAAGTCTGCTGACAGAACAACTGCTGCTGGGTGGTGGAAAACATGTCACTAACTGTGTGCCGCATGTGATTCTTCCTGTGAATGTCACCACAGGCTCCGTTGTGTCACCTCACTCGGCGATAGATTTATTGAAATGAAAATTTTCATGATTATTACCTAAAAGTGACCTTCAGCTCCTGAATGTTCAATAAAAGCAGTTGGCATTCACATGGGCTGTCATTTGAATAACAACCACCACACAGAGGCTTTAATAAGTTGCAGATGAAGTCTATAGCCAATGTGGGATACAAATTACACACTTACTCCTGTAAGACAGAGCCCAAGGCCTTCAACACTCCTGTGACATGCACTGTTCAAGCTTCCTAACAAGGAAGCAACTCTTATTAGTCTTTCCACACTCAAAGTTGCCATGGCAGACAGAGAGTCATCCTTGATCCGGCATCCCTGGGGAGATTTTTCTCTCACAGTGTGTGTTTGTGTGTGTGTGAATGAGGACTGCTGTGTCCAGTAGTGACCTGGCTCTTCCCTCCCTACGATGGTTTTAATGAGGGACAGATGGCTCCTCTGTCTGTCAGCACCTCTTCCCTTCATCATCCTTTCATCGGTCTACAGCGTCACGACACATAGCAGAGCACTGGTGGCTCGGTGACAAAAGCTCTGGTGGATAAGTGCATATAGCCCTTCATATAGGGAGCTCCCTCCCAGTGAAAGTAAAGGGGGTGAGTTTGCACTCAGAGATGAGTCAGGCTTTTGGGACTCATGCAACATGATAAACACTGTCAGATGGAGCAGATGGGCGAGGATAGTAACTTTTCAGTTTGAATATCAACACTTCCCCTTTTAGAATAAATGTGTGACCTTATTCAAATGAGCCGAGAGACACACACTTCCTCTCTTTGAGTCAACAGAGTGGGGCTGAATGAGCAGTGCTACAGAGGGACAGGTTTCATCACTGAGTTCCCTTGGGTCTGATTACGCTGGTGAGGCAACGTGAGAATGAGTTTCTTCTGTCAGTTTACCTAGTTGACATCCATGAGATATCAGACACAGAGGATGTGCTGTGCACCCACAGAGGAGGGAAAGTGAACATGTAATTAATTTCTTGAAACTTTAGAAACTTGACAAATGATGTTAAAGGGAAACTTCTGTATCTTTCAACCTGGGCCCTATTTTTTCATGTCTTTGTGTCTGAGTGACTTATGAGAACAACACGTTTTGAAACTTGTCCAGTACTGAGCAAGATCGCTGCAGTTGGCAGCCACGAAACAGGCTGCAATGTAACCACTCTTGGCATCTTTGCACAGTCAGTGTACGTCCACAAAAAGTGTTTGGTTTTGCCACTGACAGGTTGTTATTTGAAGTGTCTGACAACATTATGAAAGGGATCCCTACAGAGATAGCCTTTTGTTAAAGAGTAAGATCTTTTTTGTTTAACCAGAAACAGCCCCGAAAACGCTATTGCCAAATCTACCAGACTCCATTTAAATGAACAGCAATTTTATCACCGTAAAACACACTTTACTCAAATTCAGCAGAAACAGAATAAAACTCACAAGAAATGTCTTGATTTGTCTTTCAATCACCAGCTCTGGTTTGGTTGAAATAAACCCTTAATTTATCCAGTTAGATGTAAAAATATGCTGATTCTATAGAGCAGTGGACGTCACGTGACTTGATTTGTTTACACCGCCATGTTGGCAGGAAAGTCTTGAGCAAAAATGAATGGCGCCAGTGCTGATTTCAGGTCGTCAGAGTTCACTTCACACTTTAAAGCCCCGGAAATTGAGCGATATATTGCAAAACTTGACTAGTTAAACATATCTGACCCTTACAATGCTCCCCAGGGTGCTTTTCAGGAGTATTGAGACAGCCAGAGCAAACAATATTCCAATATTGCAGTATCCTGACATCTACAATTTGCTTCCCTCCTGCTAACAATGACAGAATCTAGTGATTTATTGCACGATCCCCATGGTAAAACAATGACACATGACGTATCAGCAGCCTTATAACTGTAATAAAATAATGTAAGTAATTTTCTTATCCCACATTTGTTTCGCGTTGCTCATTGAGTGAGCAACATCCCTTTACTAGCTCCGCAAAATCCATGGCATAATTCAAAGGTCAAACTTTTATTTTTTCATTAGTCACATAGACACACACACACACACACACACACACACACACACACACACACAAAGGAAAATATGGTCCAGGTTAAAAAATACAGAAGTTGCCCTTTAAATACCACAAGCTTCACCTCGTATTGCTTAACCTCTCACATTGTCATTTCAGCCATCATAAAAATATGGCTGCTTTAAATGCCCATTTTACTGTGAAGTTTCCCCACAATGTACAAAAAAGGAACAACTACAAACACTAAAACTTGGCAGATTGAATATAAAAAGAGTACAAACCTGATATTTAAAACAAAAAAAGTGCTCAAACTTCTCAAACACTCCCATGCCAAACTATATATGCTCCAGACAACTGACTGCAAAGACACTGTACAGCAGATATCCTGCCAGCCATCACAACAGTTGTGAGTTTTTAACCACACTTGTGATGTTTGTGCACTGCCTGTCATGACTGTAGAGCTTTACAGTAAAGGGAAGAATAACAGGAAGGGGAGGAGCGAGACTCGAAGGCAGGTGGGTCCAAGACGCTGTCAAAAACTGTTGTGGTGTTCCACTCACACACTACAGATGAAAATAGCTTCACTGTGAACTCTGGAGGAGCACTGAGGTGAACTGAGGGGTTCGGCATCTAAAGAGCAGCTGGGAAAATAACAACTGGGGGAAAAGGAATTTGCTTCAAAGAACGTCCAACTTGTGAAACATTTTGTCCATCAACTGTTCTGTCAACAGTTAAAATGTGAGAATGATCAGTGAGATAACGTCACGAGGGAACTGGTACAGTCAAGTATGTAAGAATCAGCTGCACCTTACATAAAGTCCTCAGGGAACTGTTTTTATTGTTGTTTATTGCACTTTACATTTGTTTACATTTATTTACACTACCTGTATTTGCATTCTTCTATCATTGCACTATATGTTTGTACCTTTTCTTGTATTTCATTCTGTACCTGTTTTTGCATTTTGTTGTTTATGTATCTTCTTTTTTTGCACCTCATGTTCATTTGTGTATTCTTTTGTTTTGCACAGTTTTGTTCCTCTGTGATCTGTACTGTATTTAGATGGATGATGATAGTGCACATCATCTGGCTCTGTAGCTGCAATGGGGCCCCATGTAAATGCAATGTGCTTCTAATGCACAACCACATAAACAAAAACATGCACCTTCCATCATGGAGTCAGGACAAACATGCAAATCAAACAGGCGACAGGCAGCTCTCGCACTAACGCACTACGACCAACAGGGAACAAGTGAGATGAGGTCTTCAGTTTGTTTTAACAAAATATTATTATAGCAAAGCGAAGTGATTTCTCTTCTACCAGAGAGACACAAGAATGAAATCTAAAACAGCTGAGCCATAAGAGATGGTCGATGTTCTACATTTATGTGGCACCTTTCTACCTTACTAGACAAAAAGATTTACAGTTTGCCTCTCATACACTCAGTCACACACACATTCGTACACTGATGTACCATGCAAAGCACCAGTGTTAATTTCGTTGACAAAAACCATGATGAACAACAACCTTTTTTCCAAGACAAAAAACAGGACTTTGATGAGATAAAAGCAGAACTTGATAATAAAAACTAAGACAAAATCTATGTTTCATTTTTGCTGACGAGATGAGACATGATGAAAATGTTCATGGTGGACAATCAGACACTGAAAGCCATTAAACTCTGGTTAATAGTCTGCGCCAGGATGTTTCAGTAGCCAGCAGAAACAGTCAGAGTGGAGCAGCATCAGCCATTGGTGCGAGTTGTGAGCTGTAATTTAGCAGTAAATAATCAGCCATGTGTGTCTGACTGTGGGTGGTGGAGCTGCTGAATGGATTTGTGGAGTTTGTTAGTTGCAGCAGTGGCTGTTAGCAGCTCTGTCTGTTGGCTGCTGAATGGCAGCGGAGCAAGCAGCCACCGGACTTCATATGAGTGCTGTTAAAGTATAACGGCAACCAGCCACATATTATGCCAGCGTTTAAAGACTACTTTCTTTGTTAGTTTCTTTTTTGTAATTTTCCACAGTACTGACACACCGGTACTAGCTGTGCTTCGTCGCTCTCTCATCATTATCATGTTATGGGAACTGCCCATTGGTCCGACAGCCCATTGGTTCGACATCCCATTGTTCCGACCATATTAAACCCATTGTTCCGAAGTCCGTTCCGAAATCATCATGATGCCCTGTGGTTAAGGTCTGGTTAGGTTTAGGCACAAAAACCACTTGGTTAGGGTCAGGAAAAGATCATGGTGTGGGTTAAAATGAAAAAGAAAGTGACAAACACATAAGCTGTGAGCCTGCTCCGCCTCAAGCCTTTCCCAGCTGACCCAGAGCCGGTCGCGGCGCACCATCAAGGTAGAAATACACCCGCCGGGAGCCGTTCAGCACCGCGGACAGTTGGACTAATGGGATGTCGGACCAATGGGCTGTCGGACCAATGACATGGACCCCATGTTATAGCCTTGTTATATTTATCTTTTAATACAATTTTTAAATTGTAGCCTTCAATATCATTTTTCCCTGTTGTTTGAAAATTGTATCAACTATAAATATTTTCAAAGGTACTGAATTGAAGTTAGAATTTCCACTTTTGTGACAACACTAGTGGGGAGTAGTGAAGGGCACACTGTTAGGGGTCGCAGGGGGGCTGGAGCCTATTCCAGCTGAGATTGGGCGAGAGGTAGGGTACACCCTAAGCAGGTCACCAGACTGATAATGACTTTAGTTGTTCTTTTATCCTAGACATTTGTTAGGAAGTTACATACCTTGACATGTTTCGGCGGAACCTTCCGCCTTCCTCAGAAGTGTCACTTGGTGGTGGTTGTGACGCGTCTTTATCAGCTGATCTGTCAATCAGCATGTCAGGGTATGTAACATCCTAACACATGTCTGAGATCAAAGAACAACTAAAATCAATATCAGAAACTGAAGACATAATGAACACCATTGAACTAGGTCACCGAACCATTGCGGGGCTGACACATACAGACAGACAACCATTCACACTCACATTCACACCTACAGACAATTTAGAGTCACCAATTAACCTGCATGTCTTTGGACTGTGGGAGGAAGCCGGAGTACCTGGAGAAAACCCACAGTGACATGGGGAGAACATGCAGACTCCACACGGAAGGGCTCCCAAGGAACGAACCCCCCACCCCAGGTTCGAACCAGGAACCCTACTACTCCACCACCGTGCCAAACGAGTCTCTCCTGATTAAACTTATTATAGCCCTAATCATGATCTTTCCCGTGACCAAAATGTTGACCACATGTTTAAAACTGCGATGGCGATACTCTCCAAAAGTCAAATATGTCGTATTGAGAGTCACTGGCAAACAGCCTATTCTGTCATTTAGGTATGAAGACATGATGTTGAGACTTCTTATGAATTAATACAAACTAACAGACTAAAAAACTGTAGTAAAAACAACACAGTGGATCTCTGAAAAACAAAACAGTCTTTTTAATGATGCAAGAGTTCCTTAAAGTGTCATTTTTTATCTGAAGAACCAGTTTTAAATAGACTGAGGGTAGAAAATGGTTTATCTGCTTGTCATAGACACAACTGCCAAATTAAATGACTGACAGAGAGGAAACCTCACTGCTTTAAGCTGCGGTGAACCGTTTATGGTGACATTGATAAAATATACTGAATAAATTAGAGCAGACTTGTTCATTATTACCCAAAGTGAATCACTTTGAGAGTCAGCTGCTTTATGGAAATAAATGCTTCTTGCATTGTTGGAGCAAATAAACTTTTATCTCAATTCATCAGCAGCATCTTGAATGCATTATTCCTCCTTCCTTCTAACTGTTTATTCTGGACTCCCCTCATCTAGATAACTTGTATTTTTGTCCATGTACTGTATATATTATAAATAATGCTTTACCACTGTGAATGTTTTCCTTTCCTATTAAGCTCCTTCTGTCATCATTTATCCTCTGAAACTGTAGTTTACTTTATCTTCAGCTTAGCTTTTACTCTCCAAGATCTTCTATGGAAAGAAAGTTTTCATCACTTTGTCATGTCCCTCTGTTACTGTTGTATTACACATTTTTCTGAAGCAGTACACTCTGGACCTGCTCCAGTCAAAATGACAAGGACATTAACTTCATAAACACTCTGCCAGAATTATTCGGCTGTAAATCAAAAAGTCATTATTTCATAGTGCCGCTGTCCTTTCCCAAGCAGAAAATACAGCCTTTTTTACACATAAAATATTCTGAAGTGCTTTTCCAGTCTCTTTTTCATCAGTTCTTTATGGAGCTGCACAGCAAAGTGAAATAACAGCTCAATGGTGGAAGAAAAAAAAAACCTGTAGAGACACCAGTGCATGCTCAGTCATGAATGTGGGATTGTACCTGCTTCACTTCTTGATCGTGCCTGTCTGGTCACGCTCAGCTTGTCTCATGAGATGTTTCCCCTCATCGGAGGCCTTGCGACACAGAGTGAGTTTTACCAGAGAAAGAAGAGGGACAGAGCAAATTATGCAGCCTTGTAACGCTTTAATGAGCTGTCACACCATCAGACTCAGGCTGATGATTAACCTCGATAATTTGTCATGTCATAATATCATTGGAAGGTTTTTTCTGCTCGCTGACATCTGCGTGTGCAGCCCAGTCAGCAGAAGAAAATGCTGGACCGCAGATCCGTTACATTTGCACGTTTATGTCATATCAACATTTTTAGAGGCGTAGTGTATGAGCTGATTTCGCCATCGTGAGGTGGAGGGGATGGTGGATGACGTCACCTGGGTAAGACGCCTGCCAAGTTACAGACCCTTATGCGAGACCAACAAGCAACAAAACCGGATGTTTTTCCAGCTGCTTTTAGCCCCCATATGTGGTTTTTTTTTCAGTGACCTGTGGGTGTTTTTCCAATGGCTTTTTAGCTTCCAAACATGGTGTATCTTAGAGATTCTTCATTGGGTTGTCAGGAGCTTTTAAGCCCTAAAACATGGGTGCTTTTAGGGACTATTCACTGTGTTTCCAACATGTTTTAGCCCTAGAATATGGATGATTTTTAGGATTCATCACTGTGTTTCCTGCAGCTTTTGAGCCCCCAAACATGGGCGATTTTTAGGAATAAGTCTGTGTTTTCACATGCTTTTTAGCCCTCAAATGTGGGTGCTTTTGAGGGACTTGTTTTTCCAGGCACTTTTCTCCCCAAACATGGGTGCTTTTTAGAAATCTGTCACTGTATTTTAAACTGCTTTTTAGCCCTAAAATATGGGTGATTTTTTTTAGGACCCATCACTGTGTCTCCTGCAGCTTTTTAGCCATTGAATGCGGGTGCTTTTTTGGGACATGACGCTATTTTTCCAGGCACTTTTCTCCCCAAACACGGTTGTTTTGTAGGGATCCATCACTGTGTTTTAAACTGCTTTTTAGCTCTTGAATGTGGGTATTTATTAGCGACCTGTGACTGTATTTTCAGGTGCTTTTTAGCCCCCAAACATGGGTGCTTTTTAGGGACCAGTCACTGTGTCTGCAACAGCTTTTTAGCCCTAGAATAGGTGATATTTTTAGGACCCGTCACTGTGTTTCCTGCTGCATTTAAGCCCCCAAATGTGGGTGTTTTTTAGGGACCTGTCGCTGTTTTTCCAGTTTGAATAGTGCCACAAAAATTGGTATTTTAAACCAAACGTGATCTATCTCTAACCATTAAACAAACCACATATTAACTACAGCTTTAAAACATGAGGTTTCAAAGTATCTGCTACATAATCATGTGAATATGTAACCTATCCATGTTTTGCAGAAATGTACAATGCTAATAATTTTTCTGGCGATTGGATTGCATGTGATCTCCATGTTTCCTGGCTGCAGGTACGAGGAGATGGAGGAGAGGAAAAAGAGAGAAGGAGTGATTGTGATGGAGTTCAGAGATTAGGGCAGCGGATGTTGATTCCATGGGGATTGCTGGTCCTCTGGGAAGTCTCATTCTTTTTATAGTCTCAGTGGTCAGGCTGGAGGAGCTGCCGAGATCCCATACAGCCCACCTGACACCTCGTTTCTTTTTTCATATCATTTCTCTCTTTCCGTCTCCTCTAAAAGAAATGTTAATGTTTGTATTTAAAGAACTGAGCCATCCCAATGACTTTCCCCTCATAGTGGACAGGAAGGTTGTTCAAATAAACATCACACATGTACCGACTCTCACTCACTGTTCGTCTCCCAGGAGGAGGCAGCTCGGGAGACTCACTGTTTATTTTACTGTTATCAGACATAAATGGCATTCGTGACGCACCACTTGAGATTTATGCAGTGGAGAATACATCAAGAGAAAGTCTGCAGGAGGAGGAATATGCACTCACCAGTTATGTAAAGAAATTCACAAATGGAATGTGAGAAAAAGCAGCAAGCACACACAAAAGCACCCATGTGAACTGTGTGAGTGTGTTCATACTGTACACACACACACACACACACACACGCACACACACACACAGTTCACATAGCACCACACAAGCTATGAGAACAGTGAGAGGCTGCATCTTGTCTGTGGGTGGGACAAGATGAGCAGACAGTCCAGCTTAACAAGCTGTGAGCTGAGCTGGAGCTTTTAAGCTCGCACGCACTCTCACTCAGATGCTACATTTTGGTTTTGCAGCTCACCTCCTGCCTGTCTATCTATCTCATTCTCCGTCACACACACATACACATCTATAAACACAGTAGTTTTCCATCAAATCCAATCACATCCTCCACTAATACCTGTTTTACACCAATGACCAGGGTTATCTGACCTGTGTTCAACCTGTCTTTTGTCAAGTTAAACTCATTTCCGATCATAAAAACAACCCCAAATTTCTTTTCTCCACCTTCGATCTTTTAACCAGCACCAATTTTAATAAACCATCCAACATATCAACAGATGCCCTCTGCGAGGACTTTGCAGACCACTTCAGAAGTAAAATCGATGATATCAGGTCCAGTCTTTTATCCCAACAGAATGTAATTTTTAACACACCTGGATCATTGCTTTTACCTGAGGAAACACTGGAGAGTTTTGTCCTGGTTGATGCAAGGACACTTGGTCGAGTTTTCTCCAAGGTAAACCCAACAACTTGCCTTTTAGATCCGATTCCCACATCACTTTTAAAGACATTTTATGGATTCTTTGAGGAACAGATTTTAAATATAGCGAATTACTCTCTTCAGACGGGTGTCTTCCCCGCTGCCTTCAAAACGGCGGTGGTGAAGCCCCTTCTGAAGAAGAGTAATTTAGATCCCAACATTTTTAATAATTACCGACCTGTATCCAACTTACCATTTTTAAGTAAGATTTTAGAAAAACTGGTTTTTAACCAAGTAAATGATTTTTTAAAAAGAAACAGTATTTTAGAGAAATATCAATCTGGTTTTAGGATGAACCACAGTACCGAGACAGCCCTTTTAAAGATTTTAAATGATATCAGGTTGAATGTTGATTCACAAAAACTCACAGTCTTGGTACTACTGGATCTAAGCGCCGCCTTTGATACAGTAGATCACCACATTTTATTAAACAGACTCAGAAACCTGGTGGGCCTCTCTGGTACTGTTTTTAACTGGTTCAGCTCTTATCTCACAGATCGTTGTTTCTTTGTAAGTATGGATACATGTTCCTCCAGAACGCATGAAATTAGGTGTGGGGTGCCCCAAGGGTCAATTTTAGGTCCAATTCTTTTTAATCTATACATGCTTCCCCTTGGGGACGTCATCAGGAGGCACGGCATCAGCTTCCACAGTTACGCAGATGACACACAGCTGTACATCGCCGTGTCTCCTGATGACACAGGGCCAATTGATACCCTTTTTAACTGCATTTTAGATATCAAGTCATGGATGGCAGTGAATTTCCTACAGCTCAACCAGGACAAAACAGAGGTTTTAATTATTGGTCCTGAAGGCCAGAGAGAGAAACTTTTACCAAAACTACAAGATTTTAAACCTTCACAATGTGTAAAGAACCTGGGCGTCATTTTTGACTCTGAGCTTAGTTTTATTCCACACATCAAAAATGTAACAAAGACAGGTTTTTATCATCTTAAGAATATAGCCAGAGTCCGCCCGTTTCTCTCTCAGGCTAACACGGAGGTGCTGATGCATGCTTTTATCTCTTGTCGTTTAGATTACTGTAATGCCCTGCTGTCTGGTCTTCCCAAAAAGACCATCTCTAACCTGCAGCTACTCCAAAACTCAGCCGCACGAGTGCTGACGAGGACCAGAGGGTGGGAGCACATTTCACCAGTTTTACAATCGCTGCATTGGCTCCCCGTGTGTTTCAGGATCGATTTTAAGGTTCTTTTATTAGTTTTTAAATGTCTTAACGGCCTTGGGCCATCTTATTTATCTGACCTGCTTTTATCATATCAACCCTCGCGGATCCTGAGGTCCTCCGGCACCGGCCTTTTAATTGTTCCAAGAGTTAGAACAAAAACCCACGGGGAGGCTGCATTCAGCCATTATGGCCCTCACTTATGGAACAGCCTGCCAGAGAGCATCAGGACTGCAGAGACTGTTGATGTTTTTAAAAGGAGGCTCAAGACTCACCTTTTTAATTTAGCTTTTAACTGATTTCTTTTACTCTTTTAATTCTTCTATTATATGTTCTTTTTACTTTCTAATGCTTTTAAATGATTTATTTTTAAATCTTTATGCATTTTAGTTTCTAAATCTTCATTTATTTATTTATTTATTATTATTATTAATATTATTTTAATCTTTAACTCTTTAATTTTTCCTAATCTCCACACCATGTGTGGAGTCCACCCCGGTCTGTCTGGGTCGGGGTGGTCTCTGTGGCGGCGCTCCCTGTGGCCGTGGGCTGTAGCGCCTCTCAGTGTGGATGGCTCCCCATAGGTGGTTCTTTCCTCACCTGGTTCCTCAGTGCCCAGCCATGTTATTGACTATATTGTGTGTGTGTGTGTGTGTGTGTGTGTGTGTGTGTGTGTGTGTGTGTTTATATGTGGGGGTGGGAGGGGCGGGTTTTCAATATGTATGTATTATTTTTGTTTGTTTTTATTCTGTGAAGCACTTTGTGCTGCATTTTTAATGTATGAAAAGTGCTATACAAATAAAGTTTGATTGATTGATTGATTAAACCAAGACAGCCAACACAGCTGAGGCCATAGACTGTATAAAACAATGGACGCAGCCAGCATGACGTCATGTTTTGAATTCTTGAGTTTGGCATTTTTGCCATCCAGAACAAATTTGAACAACAAGGTGGAGATGAGCCAGCTATCTGCTAGCAAAGTTAGCACGGTGCATTTTTGGCTATGGTTAACTGTGATATTACTAATGCTAATTTTTTGCTAGCAAAAAACTGGATTAAAACAATAAAACTTAATGTACTAACAGGAAAATCTGAACATATGACTCCTTAGAGAAGTCAAAATGTGACAATTAACTGTCTTGAACTAAAATACACTGAAATAGCAACAGCTATGGCAACACTGATAGTCTGTGAATCTGTCAATGTACTTCATGGATAAAGTGAACATCCTGCTCCTCGGAGTGACTCTTAGTAACCAAACAAAGAAAAGACTTTTTTAGGCTACCAAAATTTTCATGAACTAAACACACACTGACATAGCGACAGCCAATCTGTGAATCTAGAATGACGCCATTGTTACCTAACCAGTGTTGTGTTGCCGTGGTAGCAACTTGTCAACTGACCACACCCACCTGTCACTCAAAGCAGCCACGCCCTTAATTATGGGTAAGCCTTAATAACATTTAAACCTCTGAGTTATAAAATCATCAACCTCCTGTACAGTTGTCATGAATGTTGAAATTAGCTTTAGAGACCAAACTGTTTTATGTACCAGGCTGTAAACATGTTTACCTCTACTGTAAAGTTGGGCATTTTAACATGGAGGTCTGTGGGGATTGACCCGCTCTTGGAGCCAGCCTCAAGTTGGCTTCATTTTTGAGCCGCAGAGGTTGACGCTTGGTTAAGGCTCAGTTAAACTCCCTTTACGTGTGAAAATAGATCGTCCATTTCAGACGTAATCTTCACTGCCCACATACTTACATCCATCCTTTATGTTGGCATAAATACATCCACAAGACAGCACTAGGGGACAGAGTCAAACATTTCTGACAACAAATAACATAGTGACGGTGGAGGAAACTGTAATAATGACAGAGGTAGCATTGTCAACAGCTGTGGTCCGTGAGGCCATTGAATACATCACAAGATGTGGTTGGAGAATCCTTTTCACTTCATTACCGATTTTTTCCATGCCGCCATTTATAAAAGTCTTTGTCAGGTCCTATGGTCGTGTCTTGCTTTTAACTGCTTTAATCTACCCTTGTCCAGCCCACCTCTCGCTTATAGTCTCATTTTAGTTTTGTTTTTTGTTTTGCTTTAGTGTCCTTCTTTCTACAAGCTCCTCTAGTCTGGTTATGCTCCGCTTTACCAGTGGCGGAAAGTGACTAAGTACATGCACTCATGTACAGCATTCAAGTACAGCTTTTAGGCATCTGTATTTTCATATTTCCCTTTTATGCAACTTTATACTTCTACTCCTCTATATCACAAATGGAATATTGTCCTTTTTATTTTTAAGAACATTGTGTTTTAATTTGTGGTACTGCTACATTTACTGAAAGTATCTGAAGTCTTCTTCCATCTGTTGTCTTTAATGAAGCCTCAGCATGACAGGTGTCCATTGTGGATTGTATGCGAACAATCTTGTTGGCCACCAAATGTCACCCCATCATCTCATCATAAAATTTATTGAGGATGTTGACAAAAGGGGCTGAGCAACAGAATTTCAAAAAGAGTCAATAAACATGTCCTGCTCTGCGTGTTAACAGCGCTGACAGACAAAGGTCAGGACGAGGATACCTCAACACATTTCACACAGTTGGATGTGTCTGTTTTGTTCTTCTGAAGTATTTGCAAACTTGATGAATAGCCTTTCCACAAAGATACCATTTAGATGTGCTTTAATATCACGCACATAAAATACTTTTAAATAATACTTTGCGTCTCGTGTTTTTTCCACAAAAATCTTAATAAACTGGAATAACCCCTTCTACCTTGTTGATAAATCCAAACTCAATGAATTTGAGAATATTTTTAGTTTTGAAAGTGAATTTTGTGTCCAGCACTCAGATTTTAGGTGAAAACAAAGCAGACAAACATGAAAACAAGCTTTGCACTGACATCACTGAGCAGAGTGAAGCTCAAACATGTTAATTAACAATACACAAACCCTTCTTTGAATGGAGGGGGATTTTAAAGCTGGACTGCAGGACTTTTAGATATAAAGGAATGTTCAAGGATCATAGAAGCCCTTGCCAAACAATTTTCACACAATGCTAATTAAACCTATCAATGTGAGGGGGAGCTCTCTGTATTCCATAGTATGCAGAAATTGTGGTGTCTGTGGCAACTTTCAAGCACTGGCGCACCAGAAGGAATGCAATTTACATCAACCAGCCAGAGCTGAAGGGGGCATTAAGGGGGAAGAGACCATAGCAACAGAGCAGCAGCTAGCATGGCAAAAGGTATGGCGGAAAATCCTAGTACTGTGTTCACACTATGAATGATAGCAATAGGTTACATCTGTTTTTTAGTGGAAGCCAGTCATGAAGCTACAAATGGGTGAATGTGAATGGGTGTGACGAGCGACAAATCAAAGTTGAGCTGTCCTCACCTTTTTTTCAGTGCTCAAATGACACGATGAGGCATCATCCAATCATGTTTTGCGTCTAGCTGTGTGTTATTTAGTCTAGTTAGCTGATGCTTTGCTAGCTTTATGGGGGAGGTAAAATGCGATGTGAAAATAGGACTCAGACATCAATTAAAATCAAAGTTTAGATTTATTCGAGGTGTTTTGTGGCAAGTAGCAGACACAAGCCTATGACAATGTAACTATCCTAAAGAGCGTTTCAGCAACACTTAAAGAGTGACTTGGCAATAACGTAGCTGGTCACGCTGTTGCGTTGTTACTCATAGTGTGAACACAGCATAAGAAGCATCTACGAAAAGTTTCTGGGGGGGATGTTCCACATTAAAAAGAATCTCGGTGTTCAGAGGAAGAAATAAAGTAAAAACAAATTGTAAAGGGTTCCTGGGGGCAAGGAGATACGGCAAGCTCACCTGCAGGTATACGTTACAAGCATGCATCGACAGTGTTTGTGTAATTCCTCTCACTGCCAGAGAGAGGAGACAAAAGGTCCACACTTTAGCTTTAAGACAAACAGAACATTTCCTGTTGTCTTTTCTGGGAGCACTGAAGTTCTTGAGGATCTGATACCGAGATAAAACTACTAGCATGTCGACACACACATACAGGCATTCTTGTTTTTATCAGTTGTGGGGTCCACAGGTGTATTGGTTACTTGTGAGGACACCCCTTTCCAATGGTCGGACATGCTGGAAAAAATCAAGGAAGCTTTCAGACTCCACACTGTAAAGTATATACACAAACATACACACGCATATACATGCACACAGACAGTGAGGGTCTCCTGTATTACTATTGAACTCGACTGGAACAATCTGAATGGACAGACAGAGAGAAGAGAAGGAAACTGTTTCTTAACATGGTGTTTCCTTACTTTAGTCAGTGATTTAACCAAGCACACAGAAGTTTTGTTTTTATTTCTTAATTAATGTAATTTACTTTTCTGTGTCAAGTAAAGTTTCAAGCACTTTTCACTGTAGTGGAGGGGTAAATTAGTAAAACAGAGGAAACAGCGAGAAAGTTTAGTTGACCAAATGTGAAAAGAAATGCCACCCAAGGCAATTTCCTTATAACTAAAGCCAAGTGATTAACGTACATTTTCTAATGTTGTACGATATATCAACAGCACACTGAACTCAAGCCTTTCATAATTACCAGAGGAGCCATGTGGACATGAGAGGAAGACAATCACAAATAAAACAGATCTGCAGAAGAGTGTGATAACTGGTTATTGTTACAGGATCGTTACTACATTTATTATTATCAATAGGTGCATGAAATAAAATCAGACTGCAGACGTAGTGTGGAGAACTTCCCGGCAGCACAAGGCCAGCACATCAATGATGACAGCATTAACAAGCAGAACACCAGCAGGTTTATTCCTCCACATGGGAAGTAGCTCAGGAAGCAGTGGTGTGTCTCATTAGGGGAGAAATTACTCATCAGCGGACCTGACAGTCATCTGGTATCTGAGGCAGGTTCACCCTCCATTTTCTCTAAAATTGTAGAAAAGATAAACCTCTGTATTATGAACAATAAAATCCTCCACCTTAAATTTTCAGCTCCATTTTATGTCCATATTTTCACTCTGTTCATGCTCCACTACGCCGTTTCTTGTTTACAGTGGTGTTGTCAACCAGGCGTAGGCCCTGGTTGACAACTTATGTAAGACCATAACAATAAGACATTAAAATATTCTCAGCATAATGTTGTGTAATCAGATTTTATTTTTAAAATATGTCCTCAAATTCTTTCTTCTTAGGCTCTGTCCTATAAGCACTTTAGTGAATCCAGTTTTTCCCTTCTCACATACACCTCTCATACTTCTGCCACTGTGCTTTATACCTGTGTGGTCAATAGCTCTGTGGATGTGTGATGCTGCAAACTAGAGGCTTCCAACACCTTCACAAATCTGGCACGCAGGCAAGGGAGCTATATGTGTATGTGTCTTTCAGATATGTGGAACTACTACGCTTAGTGATGGGATCTTACATGGATATTTTCTGACAAAGTCTAAACAGTTTTGAATATTTCACGACAGATTTTTGTGTTTAATGCCTTCTCAGTAGTTAGAAATGAGTGTGGCTCCTTTGAAAATGTCAGGTATCTCTGTGCACCAATTAGCTGATATCTAAAACCAATCCTGATGACAGTTGTGGGGTTACTTTATTTCGTCAGTCATATCTGATGAAACCACATCCACACAGTCCCAAAAAGCAGATTAACTGACTTTGAGTCAAACCCATAAAGCTGGGGTAGGCAGGTTTCTAAAAGCCCAACAAAAAAAGGGAGTAGAAGGGGGGTTTGAAAATACACCCTTTTCCTGCAGCTCTCTGCTCTCCGTCCTAAGCCCCTCCCACCAGATGACCATGCTTCAAACAGTAACCTGCTTGTCTAGTTGTCCAGGAGGAAAGCAGGCCGCACTATGAAGACTGACCTTTAGTCAGGGACAGTAGTGGCTTGAATTTAGCCAGCGCAAACCCCGTCGGCAACAGGTGTCACAGCCGGCTGGTGCCAGTGGCAGGGCCAGGTTTAACCCGTGTAACGGCAGCAACAGAAAGTTTGCTGATCCAGTGGGCAGTCGGGCTGTGTGGTTCCTCAGACCTTGAGTTTGCACTGGCCAGATTCAGGTTGCTGCAGCCAATGACTGGGGGTCTGTCTCAGGAGCTGCTGCCTACTCTCCACCTGATGAGGTGGTCTGTAGCAGTGGGGAGTGATGCAGAGGACACACTGTGATTTGGGGCTCTAGCTAACATTTGCTACATAATCGGGAACTCGAAGCAGCAGCCGTGAGCGTTTGGGTCCAGTTAGAGGAAGGCTAAACTATTAGCAAACATTTTATCTCCATCTCTGAAACATGTCACCGATACTCTCTTGTAGATTGCCTTGTTCTCCGCCATTGAATTTGGCTTCCACCATCTGAAGGGACGTACACGTGCATCTGTATTTGTTAACCAGACAATAGGAACACGCTCTGAAATGACCACACTCTTGTTATGAACACCCGCTTTTGCTGGTGTTAATCAGCGGCCTACATTTAGCCTCTGCATCTTCGTCCTTCGTTTTACTGGCAAAAGTCTTCAGATGTGGGTCTGTGAAAGCTTTGCCAGTGAAATAAGCCACCCTCATTGGATTAAAAAAGTGTCACTTGCCATTACATAATTCTCCTTGGTGAGCTTCCATTGGTGTTTGTCCGTGGTGTTGCAGCTGTTGTGCTAACACTGATATTGTAATAGTTGGTTTTTTTTGCAGTAGCTAGACCTGAAGCACACAGAGAGACTGACGGAGCTGCTTGCTCCATAAAGAGTCACACTCACAGAAAAAAAGCCACTCATGCAATATGATTAACAAACCTCCCTGTCATGTTTTCACAGGCACATCAGCAAACAAACATGGCCACTGTGCACATGACATACACTCATCCACCCACGTGTTTACAGTGCTGATGAAACACACAAAGTCACTGACCTTGCCCATACAAACACATGTGACAAATAGTCTTGTATGCGAAACAGATGCCCACCCTGTCTTCCTCTTTTGCCTGAAATATCTCCATCTTTCTATCACGCATAATGCTTTATAGAAACCATCACACACTCTGCAGAAAGCGGCTGTCCAGCTCCAGATTGCACCAGATTTGAAGTTGGGGGAGAAAAGGGCTGAGGTGTTAAAAGTTAGTAGGAGGTCTGATCACCTCTATGAGAGCTGTGCTGTGAAGCATCGAAGCCCCTGAGAATTGCTGCTGCCCACGTTACAGTCTTTAAATAAAACACTGCCCTGATTATACTGCTCTCTTCCAGGCACACAGCTCAGTTTCAGACACATGCAGCAGAAGGCAGCGTGCCTACATGGCCTAGATGCAAAGCCCAGCTCAGCTCAGTAAAGTGCAGCAAAACACGACACAAAAAGACGGGATGGCGAGGACACCAAAACTCAAATGAGAGTGAGAGTGCTCAGATTACAGACACAACGTACACTACAAACATCTGCCACTGCAGTGAGATGATTTCTCCTGTTTCCAATGCAAATTAAATTGTAGTTTTAAAAGTTGTTGAATGAAATGAATGATCCATCTCATTTGTTTTTGGTAAAACAGGCAAAGTTGCATTAAGATTAGAACAAAACATATCTCAGCCACTGGTAGTTATTTTTTACCAAGAAGTCTCTGTTTTTACCACCAGGATAGTACCACAAAAAGCAGTTACTTTTTTCCAAGACAATGCTGTGTTTTCACCCAGGCAAGTGCCACAAAAACTGCTTGTTATTTACAGAGACATTTCTGCGTTTCCTGCTGGGATAGTGCAACGAAAAGCATTTTTTTTCCAGAGATATCGACGGCTTCTCCTGCCATTATTGTGCCACAAAATCTGGGTATTTTAAACTCAAACATTATCTTTTCCTAACCATAACCAAGTGGATTTGTGCATAAACCGAACCAAGTTAACCACAGCGTCATTGAAACGTAAAGTTTTAGGGTGCTTTCAGACCTAGAGTTGTCTTGCTTTGGTCTGAATCAGGGACTAATTTTGTTATAAAGTTGCATAATTGCCCAGAGTTGGTTCGTGTTCTCACGGCAGCATTTATAAGTGGACCAGATCAAATGCCTTGCACGCGAAAGCTGCTCTCGATTGGTCAGAATTTCCATGTGGGAAAAATCCAGGGAGTAAACAAAACGTTGAAGAAGAGTACACTTGCAAGATAAATGTGACACTTTCTAATGTCACAATGGAGGGACAACTACGCAGGTTGATTTTAGCGCTGCTCATCGTGGACTATATTGCTGTCATTGTTCATTTTAGTCAAACCATACAGTTTGAAAACGAGGCGCGGCTCCAACTAGAAAACAATGTTTTGATGCATTGGATGTGCTGAATGTGCATATTAAGGCAGTACAGGAGGAGGTGCACATTAATAATCCTCCAGGACTGTAACATGCTCATGTTTAACACAAACAATGTGTCAGATCCAGGTCGGAACACATTATCTCCACAAACAAACTGCACCAGAGTTCGTTTGTAAGCGGACCGAGACCACCTCTTCAAGAAGGTTCTTTTGATGCACACCCGAGTGTGATTGCTGTGTTCACACCTGCCAAACGAACTGCACTTAAGGGGGAAACCAACTTGAGCTCAATTTAACTGAACCAAACAGGGCAGGTGTGAAGGCACCTTTAATGTATCTACCACATAATACATACGTAATATATCTGTGGTTTGCAGAAACATACAATGCCAACATTTTTGTCTGGCGACTGGGTTGCTTCTGAGGTGTCATCAGCGTTATCTCAGCTGGGGCTTCTATTTTAACAAACTGGGAGCATAGCGTTTGAGAGATATGACGCCTCTCTCAACCTACGTTCTTGTCTGTACTCACAGCTCCAATACTGCTCTGATTCAAAAGTGCAGTCCAAATAACCAGAGAGGTTCTTGTTCCAGAGGATACACTGAGAGATAACTTCTGTAGACTTGGGTAAGATGAGTATGCAGCATGCATGGTGCATAAAGCAGTGGCAGTAGCAGAGAATTTGATTGAGGCTCACAGAAAATAAACTGCCATTACTTTCATTCTGCAACTGTTACAGTGTCAGATGACCAGCCGGTCAACGTCCACTGTCAACCCAGGGAGAAAATCTCTGCACAACTCAGCTGAACATGTGACACAACTCCTTGGATATAGTTTTATGTAACTATTAATAAGAGTGAAGATAATTGTGTTTCAGTGGGCCTGAAAGTTCAGGGCAAAATATTGCTGCTGCCCTCCCTGCATGAGGCTTTGAAGGGCAAAGAGGCCCCAGACCAGACTGCCACATATCATCCTGCAAATGGAAATAAAAGATTTCTTTGTCTCATGTGGTCCTGACTGAACCAGTTACATTATTTGTCTTGTCTGAAGCTTTGAGATTATTCTGGACAGTTGTGTTGAAGTGTTGAGCTGAGCTGAGCTGGTGATGTCAGTAAGAACGCTGCTGTCCCAGTTGCAGATTGAGTGTACCGCGTCCTCCTGTCCTCTGGAGTTTGGACTCCTGAGATGAACTTGCCAAGTTCGAACTCTCAAGGATGAGTCCGTTTGTGACGTACTCTGTATTAAAGAAGGCCTGTCACGAGTGGGAGTGCAGGCTGCAGGGGAAAGACCCACACACAGATGAAACAGGAGGAGACAGCAGGAAGAATTCAGTGATTTACAGTGAGTTGTTTACAGGCAGTAACAGGCAACAAATAAACAGCTACTGCAGCAATGATGATTCGACAAAGGAAACAAAGGAAGTGGGTCGGTATAAGTAGTGAGAGACGGATAAGGGAAGTGGGAACAGGTGAGCAGGGGAATGAGCAGGAGGTTTGGTGATTGCAGGGCTGATTTTTGAAAGTGGGAACAGGTGTGTAGGTGGGTGTGGCAGTCAGTCAGGTGATGGGGAAAAGAGGGAAGGTATGAGGGCATCTGGTGGACGGATAGGAAATGGCAATAGTTTGATTTGGAGAACTAAAATGTGGCTGAAGAGGAGGCAAACTACATTATGGAAATTCTACAACCAAATCTTTTTGGAGCTTGACCCATTTTGGGAACTTTTTCAGTTTTGCATCAGTTTCAACCCTCCTTTTAAGAATCTGTCTCTTTGAAGCAGCTTTATGCTACATGGCTGAGGTGTACTACCATGAAGACATTTGAAGATGGGTTAAAACTAAGACAAAAAACTGCTCGTTCATGACATCACTTGGAGGACACAATATACCTGTTTGGTGCTGTTAGAGGATGTGGTGTGTACGATATTAGCTAAGGGTTGGTCAACCTGAAGCATGTGCAATATTTTGCCTAACAAATGATGGCGAGCAGAGATGGACACTGCATGCAAACCAGGCTGAGATAATAGAGAAAGGGGGGAGGTTTTCTGTGTGTCACACACTCTGCCTCTGTTAGTGCATTATGGCTGTTACCTAAGAAGGTTAAAAAAGGGCAGGCAGGCAGTTTTATTTCAAATAAATAAACGATCTGCTCAGGCAGCCCGCTCTGCTGATTAAATGTTGGCATTATAGGTTTCTGCAAAACCATGGATATGTTATTTATACATTTCCTACACATCATATCAGAATCTCCAAAGTGACGTAGGATGGTGGATGGTGTGAGAACTAGGTGAGAATCCTGCTGAGCTGCAGACCATGGTTCAAGGACGCATTCACACTGGTGCTATATGGTCCGCAAATAAATAAATAAACAAACCCTGGTCCACTTCCATGGATAGTTCGGTTCGTTTGGAGTGGTGTGAACGCTCATTCGAACTTTGGTGCGGACCAAACGAGCGAACCCTGGTCCGTGCATGTTTGCTTACAGTGGGAAATGCAAACGGACTATCCAGCGACCCAAAGAGAGAAAGTGAACCAAAGAGGAAGCGGCGTAGAGCGCAACTATTTTCGGGACTTAAAGTGGCCTTTGTTTTTTCCTTATTTGATTGATTGGAACAGTTGTAAACAATGCATATTGTAGTGCAGATTTGGTAGTGTTTGCCTCCAGTTGCCACACTCAAGTATGAGTGACATTATATATGCAGAGTAGCTATATACAAAAATGGGGGCGTTACAGTATGCTGATTATAAATAGCAGGAACGCACCTGTCAGTTAAGAATGTTAAAAACAAAATATGCTGGCACGCACAAAGTAAGAACATTTCCACGCACATATTAGTGGATGAGGCCCATTGCTCTCATGCAGAATTCTGTTGTGCTTCTGTTTATCTTCAACCAGCACTTGTAGATAAGGAAAGAAGAGTTTTGTTGAGTGATTTGTCTTTAGTTGAGGCAGAGCTATTGATGTGAAGTTGTCTTATCCTTGGCATAAGGCCACCTTTGCAATCAGGTGTAAATTTTCCAAGCTGGAGCCCGTTTGATGTTATAATGATAAAGAACGTCTGGTGGGAATAGATAACCTGAAAGATGTCTTAAAAGGAAGTTCACCATAAAGAAGCGTTGAAAGGAAGTTCCCCATCTGCCTGGCTTATCCCTGGTCTCCATTACAGCACGTGTAATGGAACATTTTGGGGTTTATGTGCAGGCTCTCACACAGGTGGCTGAGACACTCGATTCTTAGAGGCAATGACAAACCAGCTGTCTCTGACAGATAGCCAGGAAGCTGCAGTGTGGGTACGTTTACTCCATTACTTTCTCTCTGTCTCTGCAGCAGCAAAAGGTGACAACCTGGAAAAGGGAAATCCCAAGGAAATCATCCTGCAGCGTTATTTTTCCTCTCCGTTTTTTATGATCTGTTTTCCAGAGTCATTCCTGCTGACTTTGAAATTTCCGATAATTTCCAGCTATTAAAGGAACAATAATTTAAGACCTTTTCCTCTGGTCATCTGTAAACAAAAAGGTTTCCTTCCTAGCAAAAAACAAGTCGGGTTTTTTATTTTTTTTGGACATGCATAGCACAAAAACATGCATACGGGCTCTGCTGCTCAAGGTCCAGTAATAATAGAGATGTCCATTAACTATTAACCAGCTCCTATTCATTTATGCTGAGGCTTCTTTGTCTGTCAAGGTCATTTGGTGAGAAAGGACACCGAGCCAGGAGGGCTCTATAAAAAATGAGCGAATTAAAATATCATCTTTCGCAGCCATGCCTCCACTGGACCGTCCACAGTTACCCTGAATGAGTTCTAGTACAGTGAACACTTAAGAAGATCACATTGTGCAGTGGGGGCTGTGAGTTAATGATAGAGTTACAAGTAGACCGCTGCAGCACATTGCTGTGCATCAAAGTGTGACCTGAATCTGGGGCGAGTGGATGTGGAACAAGTGAGGCACGAGTTGCAGCGCGCTGGGACATTTTGTCAGGTTTAAATTTCATATAAGAGCATAAATGTATGAACCGGATATGTATGCAGGTTATAGGTTCCATGTGCATGCATCTGGCTCACGTGGCTCACCTTTCTGATTCTAAGCACCTGAGCTAAAATGAGTCGATGCAGGCAGTCAGTGACACACTTCCCAACTTCATCACGTGTGGTGTATTTTTTTCTATAAAACACACTGAAGAGACTGAGGCGAGGTCACTGATGATGTGCACAGCTCATTAACATACCCAGATCCATGGCTTGCACCATAACTCCAGTGTTTTATGTGCACGTGCACGGTGTAACAGCTACGACCTTGCAGAGACGAGGCTGGAATTCTCTGCTGCATAATGTCCTCTCTGTTCCTTATTACCCCAGCATCCCGTCCTCTCCCTGTCTCTCGGTCTTATCTATCATCTTAATAAACCTCAGCGTGTGGATTTGTGGGGTGAGGAGTATCCAGCCAAGCCCCTGGGCTCAGTGGAACAAGCTTTATCCCTGCAGGAAGCAGAGCTCTAACAGAGAACTCATGTATGCAGTTTCTTTCTACATACACTGTAAAAGTTGGTGTATATGGAGGGAGTACGCAAATCAAGAAGGACCCAAATGCAGACTAACAGGCAGTTTGAATTTTTAACAAAAAGTGAGCTTTAATGTAGCCGATAGAAAACATCCTGTACAGGCAGGTAACTAAAAGTCCAAACGGAGAGCAGAACAAAAAAACAAAACTGAAATCTAACCCGGATAATATGATGAACCCAAAACCAAAATCCAAACAGAACAACAGGCAGGAATCAGGGCAGGGAATGTAAGCAGGAACACGGACGAACTGACAAATAACAAAGGGAAACACACAGGTATAAATACTCAGAAAACTAATCACAAGAACGAGACACAGCTGGAGGAGGAGGACACGAGCAAAAGGAGGGAAATGGAGATTGGCTGACAACAAGGGTGGAGCAAACACGACTAATACAGAACAGGTGCAAAGGGAGGACTCTGGGAACAGGGAAGGACTAATGAGACAGGTGTGAGACATGAGGAGAGAATCTACAAAATAAAACAGCAACCAGATTAAACATGAATGAATAACATGAAACAAGGAACACACACAGAAAACCCCTAAACAAAGTCCATAGGATAACAGAATATAAACAAACCCAGGATCATGACACACATACCTCCACGTGAAAGAAGAATCCAAATATGGAGAAAATTCTTGAGGAATTGAAGTCATAGGCAACTGCATTTAACAACAGCAACATTACATCAAAACGTCAGTTTACAAACTCACACACAGCTTGTGCACTAAAATCCCACACTCATTTATCCAGTCATAAGCTCAGTGCTTCCAAAACACATGCATATTCACTAAAACATTACCATTTAAAACTGATCGATGCTCTCTTCAAAGCCAGACTCCACTGACAAAAACAGTGATTTTACCTCGCTAAACACTGGAGCTGCTGGTCAACCACTGTCTCAATCACTTGGTTTGTTTGCCTTATTGTGTGCTTTTGGTGTTTACAGGATTAGTTTGGATTGACCACAGTCACACAACAACACAAACAAACCATCTGCTTGAGGCAGCAGCGGACCAGCAGCTCCATTGTTCAGCGAGGTAAAATTACTGTTTTTATCAATGGAGTCTGGCTTTGTTTGGGAGTTGTGTGAGAGTTTGTAAGTAGATGTTTTGATATAGCTTTGCTGTTGTTAAATGTGGACCCCGATGACTTCAATTCATTCAAGATTTATTTTTTCCACTTTTGGATTATTCGTTCACCATGGAGGCATGCGAGAGGAACAAAGTTTTCTTCATGAATCCAGTAAAACACAGGTTTAGTAACTGATATGAAAATGACCATTCGGAGGGAAAGTATTCCTTTAATGTGTAAGCAGTTGTAGCTGTCCTAGGCAGAGCTGATTTGAACTTATTTACTGAGTGTTAGTCTGTTTAACCTGGAGAAATCTTGGTCATATAAAGACTTTTGTGTCTGAAGTTGAGTCCGAAAAAACCTTATTTTGCAGCAGGGTGATAAATATTTCAACCACGAGGAAAAAAAATGTTTTAATTATTTTCTTAACAAAAAAAGAAGTTTAGTTGAGGTTGATTTACACTAAAACAGGTTGGGGTTTTTCTGTTTGATTTTTTTTTTTAGAAAATATCTATATAAGCATTTTGGACTATAAACATGAAAATGAGTTTAAATTTGTAAAATAAATTCTCAGATAATTTAGTGCAGTAAAAAAGTACATTATTCCCCTTTGTAATGGAGTACAATTATACAGACACATAGAAAATAGAAACACAGTTAAGCACAAGCTTCTCAAAAAATACTGTACTTGAGTGAATATACTCCACCTCCGTGTACATGTGTAATGTTACCATCCTTCTTCCAGATACATGTTTAACCAGTTAGGATGTATTTAACCTAATAAGATCCTTTAGTCTGTGTCTAACTGGAGACACATGTGGACACAGTAACATGACCCAGTGCAGGATCCCTGAGCTGAATGATTTGACTTTCTGTATAAAACCTTGATGTTTGCAGCAGGACAGAAGAGCTGGTGAGAAGGACAGAGTACAGACAAAGGATGAAAAGAGAAGAGGACGACGGAGAGAAAAGCGAGAGGGCGGAGTGACGAAGAGAGAGACACTGCTGTCCTCCAGGCGTGCAGGTTGGCCAGCTCACCTGGCGTGGGCAGCCGGCTCTGCAACATGGAGACGCATAACAGGGGACTAATGGAGGCTTTATGATCCTCTACCAGCTTTCAGCCGTCTCTCAGCACCTGATGGCCTCCTACAAGAAATGGCATCATAACAAGCAGCAGGCCTCCTGTGTCACAGCTGAGCAGCGGAGAGACTGCACAGCTGATGGCACCGTATCCCGAGGATATCTCTCACTTGATCCCTGCTCGTTACGAGCCTTGAGATGTTTTCCACTGGAGAGGAGGAAGCACAATACACAAACTCACTTCTGAGTGACATTTGTTTGGAAAACAAAAGGCAAAGCCAGTGACGGCCCACTTGAGGTTTAAGAGTCACCAATTTCTTCTGGAGCCGTGTTTATGCTGTAGCTGGAGAGAGAATCAACACGCTGTAGAAGTGAAGCTGACTAAATAACATTTGGCTTGGCTGTTAAAAAAACAACACACTGATCTCTCACAAGCTTAAAGGAATGGTTCAACACTTTGGGAAATGCTGTCTTGCAGAGAGTTAGATGAGTAGATCAATATGACTTTCATCATGAAATGTGAAGCTTCGACCGGGAGACATTTAGCTTATCTTTTATCTTTCAAAGGAAATAACTCTATCTCCATAAATATCAAGCCTTACTCAGTCTCCATTCATGAAACGTGAATTTGAAGCCCAAATTAAAGTTCCCTCTGCTCACCATGCTTTTCTTCTGTTCATGTCTCCTAAAATGTCATTGACCGTGACTATACTGACCTGGGCGGCGATGTCTCTGCACCTCCCTAAAATCTGAGATTTAGAGGATCGCCAGGCAGCTAGGTTGGATACTACACTTATACAAAAGCCAACTGCTGTCTAATACAGGTAATACATATCAACAGGCATGGATGGATTACTAAATGGGCCTACCAGGCACAGGCCCAGGGGCCCAAAGTGTCTGGGGGCCCCCAGGCCTTCACTTGCAAAATGTCACATGTAAAATTAAGATGTATCAACCAGGAAGAGACTCAAAATGACCACAAAAGACACAAAACAACAAAATAAGACACACAATTCAGTCACAGAGACACAAAACAACCACAAAGTCTGTGTGTCTCGCTCCTGTGTAGGAGAGGTACTTGGCATATCCATGCCCAGAGGCCCATTGTCTCGTCCTCCATCCATGTCAATGGGGGAACAGACTTCAACACAACACCAGCTGAGAAACCTGAACCCTCCAGCACAGAAGGGACGTGTCAATACAGAGAGCAGAGTTAGCATTAGCATAGTGAAGGCTCTGACACAGACATGGTAGAGTGTACACTTTTTGATTGTAAACTGAACCCTGGAGCTTCTTCACCCTTAACCAAAATCCCATGGTAGCAGATATTATTGTACGTTTCACAAACACTACTGTGTCGGTCGCTGCCAGTTAGCCCATAAGCTAACAAGCTAACAAACAACATAAACAAATAGAAGATGCTAATTGACGTACCATTCTGATACCTGCTAGACTGCACTGCTCTTAAACCTAGTGCTAGTAGCACTGTGCCAGCGCTGGAAAAAGCAGAAAGCAAAACCTACTGCAAGCAGTGGTGGTGAACGGGGTGGCAGCCCAGTTGCCAGAAGAAAATACTGGCATTGTACATTTCTAAAAAACCATGAATATGTTACATTTGTACATTTCCAGTGGCGTTTGTGCCTCCGAACATGGGTGTTTTTTAAGCACCCAATTGCTGTGTTTCCAGAATCTTTTGTGCCACAGAACATGAGTATTTTATTGCTCTTCCAGTGGCTTTTGTACCACAGAACATGGATGTTTTTTAGCAGCCTGTTGCCGCTTTTACAGCAGTTAATGTGCCATCAACCATAGGTGTTTTTTAGTGACACGTTGCTGCTAGCCTAGTGTGTTTACAACAACAAAATCTGTGTTTTTTTAAGTGACCTGTTGCTGCTTTTCCAGTGTCTTTTATGCCACCAAACATGGGTTCTTTTTGTGCTACCAAATGTGGATGTTTTAAGCCAAAACATAATCTTTCCTAATTCTAACAAGGTACTTTATGTTTCTAAATCTAAACACACGTTAACCACAGCATTGTTAAAATCATAAAGTTTCAACATATCTGTTATATGAAAATCTTAAGTGTCAACATTATTTGTGACAATTTGGCTGGGGGCAGAGACAAGATCAAGAATTTCTCAGTGAAAGAGAAAGAGGTGATCAGCGTCGGGTCCCTTTTCACAGATTTTTTTATGTGGGTAAACCAAGTTAAACAATATATTAATCATAGCAGTGTATTTTTACATATTTTAACATGTCTGGAGGTGAACTTCAAGTTTCAATTGCTTTTAAGAGGCGGGAGGTTCCTTGGACATAAACAGACAACAAACAAGCAGCACACATTTTAAGGAATGAACTCACAGCTTGTGTGTGTGTGTGTGTGTGTGTGTGTGTGTGTGTGTGTGCTCGCGCGCATGCTTGAACTTTTGACTCACACCAGCTGCTCTGCAGAGGCAATCAAATTCCTCCTCCAGAGACAAAATGCCAAAAGGATTCGAGGACATTTACGTAACTCTTTAAAGGCCTTGTCATGTTTGCCTGTGACATCCTATTCCACAAGAAAGAGCGTATTCACACACACATACACGTTGAGTGTTGTCAGGATGGTGTTCAGTGTTTCTTTGTTCTGTCTGTACTCATATTGGGATTCTGGGCACTATTTGCTTGCCTTGGATCCAGACACAAGGTACGTACTATCTGCAGCTCATGTCTTATTTGCTCTGGCAGATGTGTCCGGTCTCCCTCCCTGCTGGGCCAATCATAACCATTTATCTGACATGGGGCGTGCTTAAGACGAAGACCAAAAAGAGAAATGCCGCTGAGGCATTATCGATAACAACCAAGATGGCTGCTGCTGATGTGGAACTTACTGTTGAAGCCGCTATGGCGTCAGTACTGAACGAACTGGATGGTAGAGTTTCACTAAAAAGAACAATCAGCCACACTTTTCTTGAGAAGAAAGATGCGTTTGATGTACTTCTAAGAGAATCTGGCCAAAGTTTAATATACCAACTCATTATATACCAGCTCATCTTTGCATTCTGTCGCCTGTTTACATTTCTTCATTCGAAAATGGACTGAGAGGTTCCAGACTGATTTAGCTTACATTTGCAGTTTGATCTGGCGATGTCAAGCCAACCATTTGCTGCGACACCACTGAGTGTAGAAATATAAAGCATAGTGTTTGTGTAAAACTGAATCTTCACACTGAACTTAGTCACCGTCCTCAGTGACTGAAGCTAATGCTTTTAGCAGTGGAGCTCCTAATTACTGACTGAAAACACCATTGCTCTTGTTTCAGTTCAGTTGTCAGGTGAATTTAAAGCAAACTTTTGAAATGTTGCAAAAAAGAAATTAAGTGCAAACTAGGCTATGCAAAGCGTAGTTTGGTCAGAAGTTGGCGGTGTAGGCTATGCTTTACAGATGGCTGTAATCGGCTTAACACAGTAGACGTTGTAGAGGATGTGAACTTGAAACATAAAAGTCACCTTGGCCAGGTCTTAAAACGACATTGTGTAGCGTTTTCAGTTGTTTATTGGCAAAAATTGATATCTGCATTTATAAATATGTCATCATAGGTGTACCTCCACCAATAATCTGACTTATTCTCGTAAACATTGGGTGGGTAAGTCGTTTGGCAATACATCTGCCAGCAAGGGACATATAGCACTACCAGCAAATAGCCCTGCCTTTGGCGTTTTCGTTGAGAGCCAGGCCAGCGCTGCGTGACTGAGAAACTGAAGGAGAGGAGCAAGAGGCGCTTCGCTACTACCCCGGCAAATTTGAAAGCCTGCACTACTGCAGCATAACAAAGTCCCACTCTTTGAGCATAATGCAGGATCATGCATATGCAGCATCACGGGAGACGGACTCCTCGTCGCCAAGAACGAGGGTCAAAATCGGGGTAGCCTTTCCCAGGTGGAAAGAGCTGCTGGAGGAGAAAGATTTTTAAAGGGACGCTGTGATTGGCCTGCTGGCCTGCCTGTCATTTTTTTTACAACAGGCATTTTGGTGGCATCTCGGCACGTTGAACTGCCAACTCCATCACTCCACTCACGACTTCACCACAGCACAGATTTAATGTGTTGTAGTTGCTGCTGAAGGAGTGTGAGCTCCAAGCCAGGAACCTTTATGAGAGTCTGCCTGACTGGTTATTATCGGATTTGACGTCAGAGTTGAGCCGTTTTGGTGTCATGACTTTGCTGGGACAGTTTAAACGGTCAGTGTCAGATGTGAGCCACTGCTGCTGTGTTAGGGTGTGCTTACTGGGCAGACGCTGAACTGACCATTTGCCGAGAAGAGCCCCGGAGACAGCAGCAACAGAAAGTTTGCTGATCCAGCGGAGAGTCAGGATGGTAGAGGATCAGAACTACAGTGTAAAAGGGATCAAATGCTGGTATTGTTTGACTGGAGAAATTCTGATGCTGGTACTGGGTTATTTTGGTCGATACCCTCAAGGTATGGAGTACCAATACCCAGCCCTAGTCTTGATACATGGTACTTCCTGGTTAAAAGCTTATTAAAAGAAAGCTAAAATTGCAACGACGTAATAACTGTTAATTTGAACATGAGTCCATCCAAATGTAGTGATACTTTAAACTGAATTTTCAGAAAATCAGCAAAAGAAAGTGCAAATGTAATGAGAATACTGGGAGTTGGTTCATTGAGATAAACAGTAGGTGGCGCTAATTCTCCAGTCAGGTGCAACTGCAGAAGAGAGCACAATGAGATGATGTAAGTAAAGAGCAAAGTTAAACCTCAAAGAAAGGAAATCAAAAGATGTGTAATCACAGATGTATTCACTGAAAGTGTTTCCATTGCACTCCATTTTCCCTCTATCGATACATCAACTTTTCCGCCTCTGCCTTTTTTACAATAAATTGATTTTTGTTTTTTTTGTGTGTGTTTGGTGAAACGAACCTAGAGATGCAATTGCTTAGCACAGACAAAAAAACCCAACATACTAGTTGTGACTATGAATTTTTAATCTGATCTGTAAATAAAACAGTAAAGGTCTGTTTGGAGAGACATCATCATAAGGAGAGACATCATAAGGAGTCATTGGGGTTTGGTGACGTGGGCAACCCTATAAAAATCTCAGCTGTTGTGTCCCTTACACACTGGCCCTGACCCAGAGTCAGTCTCTCTGTCCCCAAGCTAATTTGGCTCTTAGTGACCGGTTGCTTGCCCTGGGTCAGGAATGAAACATACGGGCCTCCATTTGGCTCGGGGCACTGCAGGGCAGTCCATCTCCTCTCATCTCCATCACATTAGAGCCACTATCTCCTTTTAGTCACACACAGCCTCAGCTGTAATGATCCAGATTGGTTAACAGGCTCAGCACCGTGGCTGTCATGTTGGAACCCCCAGCTATCCATTAAAACCACCTTCTACTGGTGCCACAGGTGGGCCGTTCCAATAACAGCCTGCCTCTAACCCAGATAAGAGACAGGCGAGAAATTAGATCAAAAACAGCAAGCTTCTCTCTCCCAGTGCAATCACACAATAGCATGTGCAGAGCGGCTAAATATGGGTGTAGGCCCTCGGTGTGTCTTATTCTCACTGGGTTGTTTAAACTACCCAATTATCCCCGAGCCTCAAGAGAGGTGGCCCACACTGGCCCCCTGTCCCAGGAGGGCAAGAGGAAGTAGGTCTCATTATGACGAGGTGGAGGTGGAGTTTCCTCCAGCGTGGGAGCAATTTCATCAGCGGGGGTGTGGGATCAGATGAGGGTCAAAGGTGCACGACAAGAAAAGGTTGAGAAATGACCAGAGGGGACGCATGGCACAGACCAAGAACACGGACAATCAATCCAGACAGTCTGATGCAGTTACAGAGGCAAATGTACGGAGGCCCTAAGGGGCAAGAGAGGGTTTTAATTTCTCTATGCACTCTAAACACAATGTGCGTACCTTAACACAAAAAGAACTTTTTTAAAACCTGTTTTTTTACAGATGGAAAAAGTAACTTAGAAAATACTCCTGGCATTTTTTTCACTTGTGTCACAGTCAATATGTTTTATTATTATTATTATTTGTATTATTTTTTATTCTGTTCTTAAGTTACCAACAGATCACACATAGAAAATGGATCACCTGGATTTTTTTTCTCAATGGCTTCCATAAAAATAAATAAATAAGATAAAATAAACATTAAAAAAATAAATAACTGTGGTTAGTAAAATTGTATCAGAACAGAAAAATAAAATTGGCAACTTTTCTTTCCCTCCTTGGATTGGACAAAGGTTTGGTGGAATCTCTAGAAATGCTGTATTCCTAATGAGGTTAACTTTGAAGTACCTTAATCAAAGATCAAAGAAGCATTTTTTTTTATTATTAAGGATGGGTTTTAATCATCATTGTCAAAGATCACACACACACACACACACACACACATATAATCTTTCTTTATATATAAAAAATACACAATAATAAATAAACTATATAAAAATAAATTGAATAAATAAGGGTAGACAATAATTCTTGTAATAATAATGAAATACATTTTTTTTTAAATATTTTAATTATTTGTAATTTTTGACATTTTTTGCAATATGTTTTATATGCAAAAATAGTTGCACTAGATTTTTATTTAATTTTGATAGATCACAGCTGCTTTCATTTTTTGATAGTTTTTAATGTACTCTGTTCTGTATCATTAAGGATCATTAAATTGAAAAAGAGAATGAAAAAGAGATAATAACTCCAGAGAACAGAGGACTGCCACGCCATGTGGAGCTCTGAGGATGAGGTTTTGCACTGGTGGCAGCAGCATCAGGACAGACACAATTTGCAGTCAAAACAAGTGACCACACACAAGGAGGCGTATGATTGTGAGCTCCACGAAATGACGCAAATGACACACTTAGCATATGTCTGGTGACAGCAAAGATCCCTCGACACAAGGAAGGAGGGGAAATCCACAGCAGGGAAGAGAAAGGAAGCAGATGATCCAAATGGGCAACTTGTCCTGCAGCTGACCTTAATAATTGGAGTCATACTGGAGCTTCTTAATTTATCTAAATGATCTGACGGGAAAATTATGTGAGACAAAGGGGGGCAGCATATAAATTTAGAGATAGGAGTTGCTGTGTTGGAAAAGATTAACAATGTGATTCATTTGATGCTCATGGTGGTTTGTGAATCATAAGTGTAAACAGCTGAAGGAGGTGATCATGGAAAGTAAATGAGGTAAATGAGGCATAACATTGCTGTTGTGCTCACTGCACATGGGCTCATGAAACAAGTCACTTTAATCTTTTTGTTTTTTAACTTATGGGAGTCGTATACAGTGGCAGACTCAGGCTGTCTGAGGGCCAGGAGAGAAAAATTTAAAAAGGGCACCAGTTGCATGTGGTGGGGCACCAGTGCATAGAAAGTTTTATAGCATGTAGGGCAGCCTATATGGCACTGCATCATGTTTTCTTAACTTTAAGAGCACCCTGGAGGGCACTTCATTAAGTTATCTTCACTGGAAGGGCACTTAAGAGGCTACTTTATCAAGTTTTCTCCATTTAAGGGCACCCTAAAGGGAACTTCATCACTTTTTCTTCACTGGACGAGCACTTCATCATGTTGGCTCTACTGGAAGGGCATCATAGAGGGCACTTTATCACATTTTCTCCACTGGACGGGCACCCTAGAGGGCACTATATCAAGTTTTCTCCACTCAAAGGGCACATGAGATGGAACTTTATCAAATTTTCTTTCTTGGAAGGGCACCCTGGGGCACTGCATCCTGTTTTCTCCACTAGATGGGCACCCTAGAGGGTACTTGATTAAGTTTTCTCCAGTGTAAGGGGAACATAAAGGGCACTTTATCTTGTTTTCTCCACTAGAAGGGCAACCTTGAGGGCACTGCATCATGTTTTCCCTCATTTTGGGCATCCAAGAGAGCAATTTATTTATTATTTATTTTAAAGATTTCTTCACTGGAACAGCACCCTAGAGGCCACTTTTATCAGGTTTTCTTCACTAGAAGAGGCACTTTATCGTGTTTTCTCCATTTAAGGGCACCCAATAGGGCACTTAATCAGTTTCTCCACTGTAACAGCACCTTAGAGGGCACTATATCATGTTCTCTCCATTGAGGGGTACCTGAGAGGGAACTGTATAATGTTTCTCCACCAGAAGGGTACCCTAGAGGGCAATTAATTAAGTTTTTTCCACTAGAACGACACCCTAGAGGGAATTTCATCACATTTTCTCCACTGTAAGAGCATCCTGGAGGGCACTTTATCATGTTTTCTCCAATTAAGGGAACCATAGAGGGCACTTCATCACGTTTTCTCCATTTAAGGGCACCCAATAGGGCACTTAATCAAGTTTTCGCCGCTGTAACAGCATCTTACTGGGCACTTTATCATGTTTTCGCCACTAGGAGGGCACCCTAGACGGTACTTCATCAAGTTTTCTCCACTGAAAGGGCACCCTAGAGGGCACTTTATCAAGTTGTCTCCAGGTAAGGGCACCCTAGAGGGCACTTTGTCATGTTTTATCTTCTATATAGAGGCATCCTGTTTTGTTTTTTTAACATAGGGAAGTCAGTGGTTGTATATATAAAAAGTAACATTATGAAATAAGACTTATGTTACTGTTAAAATAAGAATGATACCTAATTTACTGTTGGGATTCACAGGACCACAGATGGTTTATCATTTGGTAAAATCATCACTGGACAATTTTCCTCTGCATTCTCTTTGTCTTCAAACAAAGAGGGCTATGCGACACCCATCTCCACAGGAGATCTCACCTCACACCTCAGTGAGACTCAAGTCCCAAAACTTGACTGGACCTTTACAGTGACATGTGACTCTGATGTCACAGGCATCTGTAGATCTTTGCTCCCTTCCACAGACCTTTCTCTTCTTGCTCCAGCTGCTGTAGCAGTTGCACCCCTCTTTCCGGCTGGGCCTGGGACAGCAGAGGCCCAAACCCCTGCTCCATAGCCCAAACCACTAAAGGGAGGGCAACTGATCACAGACTCTGTTGCAAACACAAGGCCATTG
>NC_065508.1:19113117-19207346 GCF_006386435.1 Epinephelus moara | reverse complement strand
AAAGGACACAACAAAGACTGCAGCTGAAACCACACCTTCCCGGCCTTCTTCTGCCAGCTAACAAAGCAGTACACCACCAAGTGACTCTTTCTCCCATCCATTCAAGGATCGGTAATGTAACAACTGGGCATAGCTTATCACAGCTTTACAGGCTAAGCAAGACTGTTTAACTTGTTGTATGTGATTTGATGCTGTTCATTGAGTTATTGTTGTGTCATTGATTAGTTGGCTTTGCCAAAGCTAAGTGTTTAGTTTGCTAATACTGTTCACAAACAGATTCTTGCACACAACTAAACAATCTCTGCACTAATCCAGCCTGTTTGCAACACACGTCACATTGACATAGACTCATTAACAAACAGGCTTTCAACAGAGCTACACCCAAACAGGCATTTCAAAGTTTACGCTTCTTTTCCTTTGTCTTTGTCCTGACCACATGGTCAGACAAACACCTCCCCCGAAACTGAAGCAATCTCTCTCTCTCTCTCACACACACACACACACACACACACACACACACACATATACACACCAAGCTTGTATATACTGCAGTTAGTTAGAATTTGTGTGTTTTGGTTTGCTTTGCTAATTTGTGAATAAATATAATTTGGAATCATGCCTGCTGTCTGTTTAATGTTGCACAAGGGTGAATGAATAGTCAACCTCTGCTGCGTCAAGAACTCCGAAATGATATCTTTAACTGGCTATCATTTTTCCCCTTTACGGGAATGGTGCCCCATGAGGTGATTTAATGTTAATTAAGTCACATTATTTAACATAATTATTAATTATTAATAATAATTATTAATTATTTCCAATAGCCAATTAAATCCCAACATATTTGGTGCCTCCGTGTGAAACCTACTGTGTTGACCCCAACATTTATGGTGCCGCAGAGTGAGGTAACTATATGTTGACCCCAACATTACTATAATAAGTTGGGTTGTTAAAAAATAATTTTATTTTATTTTTCTAATTATTATTTCATGTATATATATTATTTCAGTGAATCATATGACTGTTTATTATATAATCAATTTTATTTAACCCTGAACACTTTGGGGTTCCATGTAATGTAATGGAAATTTTAAACATATGAAATTTGTGCCGATGTGCTTTTTTTGTTTGTTTGCTTTTTTCATTCCACTAGAACAGTCCAATAATGCATGTTCAAAATGTGTGACTTTGTAATGGAAAAGATGTCACTCAAATCTAATCTTAACAAAGTATCAACCAGCTTTACGAGGCCGTCCAAGTATCATGACATTGCAGGTACAGCAAGCCTTTTTATGTTTTCTCTCTACCCTCACAGCTGCTTCTTTTCAGGTTGGGTAAATGCGAGCACTGGGATTCTGTCCTGACAGGAAGCAGGAGACGGAGCAGGAGGAGGGCAGGCAGGAGAGCTGACTCACTCCAGTGTGGGGGCTTTGGTGGCGCAGAGGGGCACTGAATCATCTGGAGCCTTATTGAATATTTCCTCCATTTGATGTCATTATCGCCCCAGTGATCATCACTCCCATCATCAGCACCGTCCCTGAGACTCCAGATTACAGGCAGGGGAGAAATAGAGGAGGCTGACCAGGAGCTGAGAAGCCATTAGGGTAAAACCCAAGCTGCAGTTGAATAGTCTTTTTTGGTTAGGAATGTTCCTAACTGAGTGAAATGACCCAGACAGATTTAAGTAGCAGTAATCGCTATAAAAAAAGATATATGGATATGAATGTAGAATCTTTAGGCAATGAAACCAGATTTTGGTATCAGAAGCGTTCTGATTTACATTTATAGTCCAACATATATATATCAACAAATCACATTTGGTTGCATACAAATAAACAAGAGCAAAGGAGGCGAACAGACTGGCCGAAATGCAATCTTGCAACACACTGGCTATTTCCTAACAATGATTAAGCCCTTTATTTTAGCTTTTTAAAAATGTATCTACATTCGTATGCAGATTTTGGTTTATAGAGATTAGCTGAAATGATGTCTGAACCTGTCTTAAGTTGCTAATCAAACTGCAAACAATGAGTGCCGCATGGAAGAGGAAGTCTTGTTCCGCATATCCGCTAGCTACATCGAAACCCCAAAAATACTGGCCGTTGTCCTCAGAGGCTTATCTTCATCAGGCTGATAGCCAATGGGCTCTGAGACTGAAGTGTCAGCCATGACAAGGTCGAATTCTGTCTGTGAGGGAAAGGTGATTCATTGTTTCCTTTATTATCTCCTTTAGCATCAGGTTCACTGGACCAAAGGAAAGGAGATAATGTTGTCCTAAAATTCCTTGTAGCAGCAACATTATAAGTGAGGCGCCATTCAGCTGTTCATGAAAACAATCAATATGCCCGTCTTGCACAAATGTAACAATTATTTTCATACAGTCATACGAAATGAGATTCATGTGGATGAATATGAGCTGACAGGAGGTTGAGCGACAAAAGGGGTCAGTTGAGGTGGTTCGGACATCTGATCAGAATGCCTCCTGGGTGCCTCCTGTTGGAGGTGTTCTGGGCACATCCCACTGTTAGGAGGCCACCAGGCAGACCCAGAACACGCTGGAGGGATTACATATCTCATCTGGTCTGGGAACACCTTGGGGTCCCCCAGGAGGAGCTGGAAAGCGTTGCTGGGGAGAGAGACGTCTGGGGTGCTTTGCTTGGCCTGCTGCCCCCGAGACCAAACCCCGGATAAGCGGATGAAAATGGATGGATGGATGGATGGATGGATGGATGGATGGATGGATGGATGGAGGTAAGCTGGCCAATGTTCTGCCGTGTTCCAAGCTTGCTCAACTGTTATTGGAACACAGAGCAGAAAGGGCGGGAAAGGGCTAATTACGTAGCCAGTCTGATTTTCTTAGTACCACGGTTGTCTTTTCCAAAATTCTTGCAAATTCTCCCTCACATTTTTCCTTGAGCTCATGACGCTTCCAATCTACATCTTGGAAAATTATTCAGGAAAAGACACAGGATGTAATTTTTTTGACTATTCGACTGCAGTCTTGCTGTGCAAGAAGGGACTGAATAAACAGAAGGCATACCAACGTTCTGGACAAAAACAGAAATGGACTGAATGTTGGGTTGCAGAAAGGCGTTTTTGTCTGCAGGGATGTCTGTAATAAGAGATGTACTTGTTCTCTTGAGGTAAAAGGGCGAGAAGCAGTGTGAAAGAGAACTATTGACGTTGGTGTTGGATCACTGAGTACAGTATCTGCTGGCAGTGAGTGTGTGGGCCATAATCAATGCCGACTGAGTGATCGATACATTATTTGTTGGTGCACAGAAATCCTCTGTTGAGCCTACACACAGAAAAGATGACAGCAGAAGTTCTATTTAAGTCATTTCTATTTTTTATTAGAAATGGATCACATTTCAACCCAAGCAGTACACGTTTTCTCTTTATTTACCTTCAATGTGCCATGCATACAAAATCAGAATCAAAGTGTCCATCTGTTAGTGCCCAATAAAGTCTATATTTGTAAGGGGTTGATATCAAAGTCTTTCTCCTGTGCAATTAATATTCACAGATATGTACATTCAAATTAGTCAGCCTCAAACATCAAGCATCCTCGCCAAAAAGAAAACCAACATTAAAAGTAAAAAGTTACAAAAAACTTCAAATTAAACAATATATTTCTCTTTTTTAAAATATAATTAATAACTATTCGGCTAACATGAGTTAAATTATGATTGCTTCATTTTTAACCATAGGCACGTCGTAGATAGGTGAGGCGTCGCAGAAGCCAAATGGAGGCCATGTTATCTCTTCCTCTCTCCTCACTGCAGCTCATGTAAACAAAACCACCGAGCTATTTTACGGCCCTCACAGGGACCGTTTCAAAAATAAAAGTAAAAAATAAAAGACAGAACAAAGTCTAAATGTTTCCTCTGCTCCACCTTCTCACCGGGTAGCGATCTGATATGTGACAAACAGAGAAGGAACTCTCTTTGAGAGATGTTTCATGGCTCACAATGATTGGTTTCTTTGGTATAAACCACGACTTTCTGCAACTAAAACAATCTCTTCATCTGAAATGAATACAGTGATGATTGGAAAACAATTCCCGTCTACTCACTCTTTAAAACACATTTAAATTTGTCAACATACAAAACTCGATGCCTTCTTTAACAAGACTGATCTGTGATGACGTGGCTACAGGTGGATCTCAGCTTTATTCCAATGTGGGGTTGGTGTAATGTGATTGAAAGAACATTTACATAGAGCTGCACAGTTAGTCGATTGACAGAAAACTTTTTTGATCATCAAATAATCATTTAAGTAATTTTTAAGCAAAAAAAGAAGCCAAACATTTGTTGGTTTCATGCTTCTTAAATGTGCTTTTCTTTGTCCTACACAATTATAAACTGAATAATTTGGGATTTTGCATGTTTGGTTCAGATAGAACAAAACATTTGAAGACGTCACCTTAGGCTCTGGTTACGTATCAGCTCGTTCTCATTTCCAGGTCATCAAATGCCAATGCTTTGCCATGCCCCTTGGTGTGCAACACTGATGCTGAAGGCACCCTTTGGTGTCTCTATGAGACACATGGGCTGTCAATGAACTCCAATGTAAACACATTGACTGCAGTATCTGACACTGACAACAAGTGACGTACTTAGATCACTCACTTGTGGGGCTGCAATGGTATGAGATTTTCATTGGACGATAACTGTCTCAGAAAATATCACAGTTTCATGGTATACCTTATTACATTATTACTAACATCAGTTACAATGATGGTTAAACCATTTTCTTTTAAATGGACGTATGTTTAAAAAGTCTGACAGGCAGTCAAGAAAGAAAAGAGATGTGCGGGATTCTCCATCCGTAGATAAGCAAACGCACATGGTATTATTACTGTCAATTTTCATACCATGGTATAGCATGAAATCTCTGTACTACTGCAACCCTACTCCTGTGACACATTTACATCACATTACATTCGTACTTTAACCAAAAACATGATGTTTTTTCTCACCCTAACCAAGAAGTTTTGAGCCCAAATCTACCCCAGCCAGACAGTGTTAACCACGTTACAACAAGTCTCACCCAGGAGACAGCTGGGCATCACATACAGACACTAAAGGTTGCTTTCAATGTCGTATCATACGCTGAGAGGTGTGAGATTAAGCGCTGGTATTTGACAACCTGGGATGAGAACGTGTTGGACATTTTATTGACATAATAATTCATCGAGAAAATAACGGGCAGGTTAATGGATAATGAAAATAATCATTAGCGGCAGCCAAACATTTAAGGAAGCGTCACACCACCTATCTGTCTAAGTACAAAAGATGAGGTAAGTCAGTATTAAAGAATTCAACTTTCTCAGTTTACAAAATATGTGACGTGTTACAAGTGAGTAAGTGGGATAATGTGTCTATTTTACAGTCATCTTTATGTTTATCAGTGCGTCAACTCAGTTCAACCCCAAATCAAAAATATGTATTCTTCCTCTTGCCTGTAGTGCTATTTGTCAATCTAGAATGTTTCAATGTGAGTTACATAGTGTCGGAGATATCGGCAGTATGTTTGCCTTCTCTCCAGTATAATGGAGCCAGATGGCACTCGGCTTGTGGTACCAAAAAAGGGTGACAAAAAAATATAAATAAATAAAAAAATTTAAAAACTCAGCAGCAGTGTCTCTTTCCAAAAATCATGACCCAGTTACTCAAGATAATCCACAGACCTTGTTGTGAGCAGTTTCATGTAGGAACTATTTTCTTTCTACCGAACTACACATACTAACCGTATCACCGTGCAGAAGAAAGCGTACAGCTACTGCTAGCTCACCCAGCACCACTGAGCTAGCTAACGTTACAGCTCATCTGAAGACGATGACATTGATCTTGCACTGTCCTGAGCTTGAGGCTCTCTTCCATGAGTAGAAGCTCACTTTCTTTAGGGAATGTCAATAACTCTTTAACCGCTAACTGACCACAAGAATTTTGACTGATTAAAATCATCAGTTAAACAGTTAAAAATCTATATGAGATATAATGTACTGGCACCACAGGGGAAGATAATGAGACAGCAAAGTCTGCTGCTGCCTAGCCTGTAGTCATAAGGCATCGCCATAGCAGTGCCATGATGTTGCTGCTGGGAGACGACTACAGCACCCCTAAGCAAGCTACTGGCCCAGAGGCAGAGGTGTACACATTTATGAGTCCTCTTCACCGGTGGAAAAAAATTTGCAGACTTTCTGTTGCTGCCATTACACTGAACAAGCAGTCCAACGTCTGCCCAGTCAGTGCGAGCTATCAAAGCAGCAGCGGCTAACCTTGGACACAAGGCTGTTAAACAGTCCTAACAAACTCACACTGACACTCAAATTGGCTTGGTGCTGTCGTTAAACCCATTAATAACTGTTAGGTAACATTAGCTGTGTGATGCTAACAGTTAGCCCTGTCACTGTGTGTGTGTGTGTGTGTGTGTGTGTGTGTGTGTCTGTATCTGTGACCTGTTAACAAGGGTTGGCTATCGCTCACGAAAAATTCTATATCACCATCCCCTTCTGTGCAGTGATACAGTTGGCGGGTGTAGTTCAGTGGAANTATATCACCATCCCCTTCTGTGCAGTGGGTGTAGTTCAGTGGAAAGAAAATAGTTCCTACATGAAACTGCTCACAAGGTCTGTGGAGTGGTGCTAGGTGAGCTAGCAGTAGATGCACGGTTTCTTCTGCTCAGTGATACAGTTGGCAGGTGTAGTTTGGTAGAAAAAAAAATAGTTCCTACATTGCTGTTGAGTTTTTCAAATGTATTTCTTTAGCACTTTGAGCACCACAAGCCGAGTGTTATCTAGATCCATGACATTCAAGAGAAGGCAAGTATCTCCAACTCTCGGCAAATCAGAACCAAACAATTTATTTAATGAATAGCACTACAGGTAAGAGGAAAAATATGTAGCTTTGATCTGAACTGTCCCTTTAACAAGGACACTCAATTAAATGTTTATAAGTGATGCGAGGGCATGACGATCCATCTGAGCATTAGTGAGAATCAGCAGCTGTTACAGATATTAAACAAGATACTGGGACATGATTATGAATTGAATTATGAATTCAATTAATTTATAACTCAGTTTTTGTTTTACTGCTGTGAAAAATAAATCAGGACTCTCAAACTCAATTTTACATTAGATAAAATAATAATTAATAAATAAATCAGTGGATAAAACTGAAGGCCTTTAAGAGATTCTGTTTCTCAATGACTTTTTTTTGCTGTTATTAATCTTAAATTGACATCATGATGGTCTTTCATTCATTCACTAGTGATGGAGTGAATATACTTCAACATATTGATAGAATAACATGGAGGAATGCATTGCAATAGTATATTATCACAGTTTTCCCTCAGCTTTAATGTTCATTCTCATCCTATGCAAAGACTATGGCTATTTGAGTATCATCTCAATTCTGTTCAGCAGCGCTGAAGTGAGTCTTAGTGCACATTACACATGACATACTGATCCTTCCCTTCAACAGGAGCCCCAAAAACACCATCCTCTATTTCTGTTGCCAGAAAAGGAAGAATAGGGAAGGAAAGAAGGAAGAAAGGAAGTATAGATCAAATGAAAGAAGGAAGGAAGGAAGGAATGAGCTAGTAGGTCAGAACTTTCTCCCCATGGTGACTAATGAGACTCCACTGTCCTGGACAGTATTTTTAGGATGCTCTACATGTCCACAGAGACACGCAAGTCGCCAAGGTGACCTGTTTTCACCATGATCAACTATGTAACCCAGAGTGGCTGCTGTTTAGGAGGAACAAAGGCAGGAAAAAAAGGAATATACTTCCCCTTGAAGGTCGCGAATTTGGCACACTTCATGTCCTTTAGCACGGCATCTTCAAGTAAAAATAAAATAAAAATAGACCCCCAGCAATTGTTCCTGTTGCAGTGAATGCACATGCTGATATACTGGATTCACCTAAGGCAAAAAGGATTGTGAGTAAGTGTGGAAAGTGCTCTGTGAGTTGCCCTCCACAGCTCCTGCACTGCAGAGAGTCAGCGCAGTGGAGGGGTCCTTTTAGACAGAAAGCACCGGATGGTCAGTGCTCTCCGTCCTCATGTTCAGAGTGAACCAGCTGAGTCAGGATGCGTCCCTTCAGGTCCTCCTCTCTCTCAGTGGAGCTCTCAGGGGGACATGTTGAGCAGCTTTGTAGATTTATTGGGGTAATTGATCGCCAGGCTGATGGCAGCGATGTTCTTCAGAGCCTACACAATAAAAAATGAATGACACAGAGAGTGAAGAGAAAAAAAAAATCAAACACTGTGAACTTATAAAACGACACGTGAGTTCTTCACCTGTGCTGTGCTCTGCATGTTGAGTGGTGACAAATGGAGGGTGACTAAACTGATGAGTCAAGGACTTCTGTGCTGTTTACGTCACCATATTTAATAAACAAAAGTGCTCCACAGATTGAACTGCCCTCTGTGCTTTTGTTCTCTACACTCACATTTGTTCAAGTCTGCCTGCAGGATGATGAAATCAGTTCTATTCAGTTGTCAAATTAATTTTGAGTTAACTTTTGAAACATCGCAAAAAAGAAATGGGAAATCAAGGCGCTTCTATCAATTGGTTCGGAACAAATATACTAGGCTACGCAAAGTGCAGTTTGGTCAGAAGTTGGTGGTGTAGGCTACGCTTTACACATGGCTGTAATCCGCTACACACAGCAGAAGATGTAGTGGCTTTGAACCAAAAACATAAAAGTTGCATTGGCAATCAAACCATCTATGAAAGAGCAGAGAGGGGTCCACAGGAATTTGTTTCGGTCGTGCAAGTTTTAATTGTTCTCTCCAGGCCCCCAGGAAGTGCACCAGGCTTTGAAGCCAATTTTCATTGTGGCCAAACAGTAGTACTGCACTTTGCAGGGTCTGTCATGCGATGCCACTGGGCCCAAAAAGACTCTCTCTCATAGACTTACATTGGAAAAAGATGTCTATAAACCAGCAGACAGATTTAAAATGTACTAGTTCAATTAAGATATTCAAACCTACACAGTTTATAGGGCAACAAGGAGTTTTATAAAGTTGGGATACTTAAAGAAAACACTTAAGCGGGATTCATAGTTGCCGTAGCCTACGCACGTCGCCTACGCCTTTTTGAGCAACTTGAAGTGCTGTAAAGTTTAGTTAATTCAAAACACACATTAAATACGGCTTAATAGTGACAGTTTCAAACACAAGTACACACATCAGCTTCACTTTAACTCGCAGCATTCACAGACACTTGTCTTCACCTGGACACATTTTCCCCAAAAATACAACATGCTAACATTATTAGCACAAGCCTATGGCATTTTACATTGTATAAATTAGCCTAGCAACAAGCAGAGATTTCTTCTGTTCATATGAAGCCAGGATGAATCACACACAAGACTTAAAATGCTATTTTTGTGGAGGCTTTATTGTCTTCACAATTTATTGTTTCTTATCTGTGAAATTAAAGTAAATAAAAGCTTTGTTTCCACTGAGGGAAATGGTTTCAGTATACAGAAATAAGCAGGAGGTCAGTGTCACCACGACATATAGTTACATTTCTGAGGAGGTGTACGTCAGGCTACGGCATGGGGGACGTGAATTTTTATGTAACTCTGTTGAAAAGTTAATAAGGATGAAAGTTACGCTTATTTAAGGGCTGACTGCTTTGTGTGACAGACTGTCTGCTGATAGTGTCCCCAGCTTCTCAGTCCACCTCGGTCCACCCACACCTACACGCCTCCAGCGTCTCGTACAAATACGGTCACTTCTGGCTCCAAAAAACAAAGAAGACGACAGCTAAAATGTCGAACTGGAGGCTTCATAATGGGAGTCCACAAACCAATGAGAGAAGTCACGGTAGCCATATCCATTATTTTATAAACTCTATGGTGTTAAATTATCACTGTGGGAACAGTGGTTACATAACCTTTGAAACAAGCGACAACTGTCCGCGTGTACGCATGTACGCGTGTCATCTGTGCGCTCTGGTGCTTTGAGAAACACACCCCTGCTTATAAATGCATAATCTCTAAGCTTGTTCTGTACATTACTCATTTAAAAATACTGAATAATGATGGACAACAAGGAAGTCTGATACAACTTCTGGTTACAGCAGCTGTGCCCCAGTGTCAGTGGCACTGAAAATACTTTATTTCCTATGACACCAAATGCATTTATTTTTAGGTCTGAAAGAAAATATTTATACTCCAACCAGCACTTTCACTCTTGTGGCTGTTCAATAATTTGTCATTTTCAAAATTTTATCTTGAAAATCCCCTTCACCCAGTGGTTTCCTTGGAGGTGAGATGCCCATTACAGCTCCAGGTGGTGTCCCGACACACAGCAGCACTCTTTGATTTTGCTGTCAACATGCTCAGATGGTTTAATGGACAATTCCTTTGCTCAAACACTGGTTTCTTACACTGTTATCTGTGTTTAATCAAGTGAATAACAGGATAAATAAAAGCTGTGGAGGGATCCTCTGAACATTGTATAACATGATCCTCTGAACACTGTATAATAAACTCACCAAACATAACAGGCCATGAGAGCAGGTCAACTTGAAAAGAGGAGTTGAAGATAATGTCGTCCCCAGTGGGTAAAACTGTTTTGCTATGGTCGGCTTTGGAACATTTTTCCAACCCTTTGAAAGTGAACCTCGGCCAATTTACTTTTGGACTTTGCATCATAACAGTTATGACTACTGCCAAGTCATCTATGGTTTTGTTTTTTAACCTGACAGGTATTAGGTAACGGCTCAACAGAACCGCCCACAGTGTTTTTTTCACCACCCCGCATCCTCTGCTCCTCTTAACTGCCTTCAGGCTCCTCTGCTGCATCACAGGCTCCACAGCACGGAGAACGCTGTGGCTCGCTGTGCCACAAATTCTAATGCACTGTAATTACCAAATACATTAGTCCTGAGAGCGGCCCACACATATTCAAAACAAGGGAAGGGAGGTGCAGAGGGAGCTGCTGGGTGTCAACAGCTTGGTGATTCACTCGCAAAAGAGACTCCGGCCGCGAGCTGACTCACAGCGTCTGAAGACCGCTCAACCAACGAGGCTGCACGTTGCATAATATTACAACACTTCAGGGTGCACGGACAACTTCTTTGAGCTACTATCATCCACGTCAGGTGGCAATTCACAACCCAAAACATCAAAGATCACCTGAGAGGGGCCTCGCTGAAGGCAGGAGTTTGACTTTAGAGAGGCAGAGATGTAATTCACAACCCAAAACATCAAAGGTGACCTCAGATGGCCTCGCTGAAGGCTCGCCTCCGAGTTTAGCAAAGGCAGAGATGAAAAAGTTATCAGTGGTTATTATGCAAAAATAAAAAAATTAAAAAAACTTACCATTGCAGTGTGATTGAGGAGCTGCTCGTCAGTGGTCATGGCTAACAAGTACTCCTGGAGGATTCCCTGTGCCTGAAACACACATCAAGAGGCTGTTAACAAACGCAGCTTGAACAGAAACACAGATAACCTCACAGGCTGGATATGAACAAGAGGAACTTCCCGACACAGACAACCCTGAGAGGTTACATAAGGGATGAATTGAGTTATAAATGAGGCCTGGTTCCCTGACCACTCTCCATCTCCATCTCAGCATCAAATTGAACTGAGGAATGTTGGAACAGTTAATCAAAATTATAAACAAACTAAAGAGCACTTCCACTAAAGCCCAGCGGGAGAGACGTACCTCGGGTTACATAAGCACACAGAGTTGGGGAAAACAGATAAGACGACATGGCAGCTAAATGGGCTGAGACTGGAGCTTTTACAGAGCTGGAGACATAGTCCAGAGCCCCGATCCTCCATCCATCTCACAGCACCCCCAATGTTTATGCTGGGGAACATCCTAGGACGATTTGTACAGTCAGTAGTGCGTGACATACCGTTTTGATCCCTAAATATAACTTTCACTTCCTGGGGTAGAGAGTTCGTGGAATCTCAGTGGATCTGGCAGTGAACTCTGTGTGCATATGAAGGACTAATGCTGGAAAGTGAACAGCAGACTAAACCTTTAAAATAAGCGGGATCTAGGCTTAGACCTAAAATGGCCACGGAGGAGTCCATCATGTGTCCAGCCTCATTAGCTCATTAGCTTCTCATGTTTTGGCAGTAGAGTCATTATGGAGCTGTTGAACTCAGCTGTAGGACTGCAAGTAACGATATTTTTCATGTTGATTTATCAGTCAAATATTTTCTCGATTAATCAATGAGTTGTTGGTCTATAAAATGTTAGAAAATGGTGAAAAAAGAAAATTTCTAAAAGCCCAAGATCATGTCCTCATTTTACTATAACCGCATTCTCGGAACCCATCGGCTGTATTCGGCGTCTGACTTCCAGCAGACGGCGATACAGCCTCTGGGGGCAGACTTCCAGTAGAGTAGAATATATTGGCCGCATGGTATTTTTCCATGGATGTGGAGTGAAGCAAGGGAGCATAAGGGTCAGTCTGTAACAATTTTATTGGATGATGGATTAAAAAACTGCATACAAGAATTTTGGACTTGGTGTGCCAAGGCCTTAAATATCACGGAGAGAAAGAGAGACTGAGTCTACATCATCCTCGCAGCATGTTCAAGTCACAGTGAGTTGGGGAAATGTAAAGCTGAAAGCGGTCGCAAATGTGGTTCCACTTTCCAGAACTTGACGCAGACAACGCTCGCTGCAGTATTTGCTATGCAAAATGCAAAGCTGGCCAGGGCAACATATCTAACCTGTCGAAACACCTGGTCAAACACCAAATATAACTGAAGCTTTATTTTATGTTTTTACTTGATTTACATTGCTTGTATTATTTTCGTGTATTGACCTTTTGTTTGCTTGTTTGTTTTCGTGCTTGATTACATGACTTTTGTGTTTGCTTATTGTGCTAACTGAGGTGAGATTCCTTATAAGCCCCTGGGGGTTTCTTAAATCTCACCTGCACATCTTGTTCCTCTTTTGTTGTTGTATTTCTTTTTTTCTTTCTTTTTTTTTTTCTGCCAATAGAGTTTGCTGTGTTTGCTAGCCTGAAAGTCAAGTCCCCCGCAGCAGCTGCAGCTAATGTTAGCACGCCTGCAGCCAGCGCCGATCGAGTGGAACCCTCCATGGACGATGAAACTTTACGTAAGGGATCATCAGGTCATTAACTAGATACCTGGATGAGTTGTTGTTGGAGATAATTTTTGGACATATTTTTTTACAATTGAAATTACATTTTTGTCATTACGGAGAGAGTAACGTACTCAAAACGACTCTTGGGCACTGGAACTGAATCCCAGGTACTGGTACAAATGTGAATGTTGCCCAGCCTTACCTTGGTCCGCACTAATCCTTACTTTTTATGGGTGGTGATAGATGGTGCACTGTGTTGAAAGTAGAGTACACAACTGATGGATGTTTCCCAATATTCATGTCCATTTCAGGACAGATTTTAAATAGTGACTCTCCCTCACATTAGCCTCGCAACAGTCCTCCCTCTTTAGAATATCCTCTGTGAACAAATGCAGCTGTAAACACATCCTGAACAGTGAATCCAGTGTGGATGGTGCACAGCCGAGTTGTCACCTGCCTGTGTAACCCAGTTCAGAATCACATTTACTGGCTTGATTCAGGTTCATATAAGAGCCACTTGAAATTGCATGTAATAATTTGAGCAACATCTCGAACAGAGTGCAACACCAATCACCACTCCCCGTGACAGCTGCCACAAGAGGTAGCAGCTGTGTGGATATTTATTTCACTGGTTTTTATTTTCACTGTGAATGGGTCAACGGATCTGTTTTGAAACAACCACCGTGCAACAAACAATGCCGTCCATGTAACGTCAGGAGCTGGAGGTGATGAACCACTGCGGCACACATGTTTGTGTTGATGAGAGACAAGGTCATGTTCTGTGATGATGCTCTGCTAGATGGAGGCACTCAGACGTGCCACACACTAACATGTGTCTATCATTGCGAACAGTGTAGTGTCCATGAAGGGCATTCCTGTCAAAACTCTGTAGAGTACTGCTACTGCCCCCTGGTGTTTGTCCACACGCATTGCTCCACTCATTCTCCCTCACATGAAACAACATTGAGTTCAGATGGGAGCACAGAAATGGCAAGTCGTCTGATGTAATTTTATTGTCAGATCAGCTGCCTCAGGCCTCAGCATCCAGAGCAGGAGGGAACAGGAGGGCTTTTCTGGGACTGTCTGCTTCAATTGCATCTACAGATGGGAAGCTCCTGGCTGACGGCGTGCTCATAATCCTTGAGAATTCTCTTAATCAATAATTCAAAACGATTGAGAGCGGGAGAGAGAGCCCATCACAAAACAGATAGCATCTCTTCCTCTCCCCAGCAGTGTGTGGCACTGTGCTGTCTGGCAGATGGCAGGGCCGGGCTTTGGCCCCAAGCCCGGCGCAGAACAGGTGGGTGGACGAAAAACACGCTCATCTCACAGAGAGACAGATATAGACGAGAGAGGTGAAGAATAAAATGTTGACTACATTTTACTCTCATCATTTCAGTAAAATTGCCTCAAACTGAAAATGTTATCATGCCACAAAAACAACATGGAAAGGTTGTCATAACCTTTTAAATCCAGTCCTTCCCTTTTTACATTTAACCCTCACCTAGCTGACAGTACAGGTATCAGACACTTCATTTGCTTTTTAAGACCATTTCAGATAAGACCATTTTCTTTTATTAAAGCATTGCAGGTAAGTAAAAAGGCCAGAAGTATATATGTGGTCCTGTGCAGAGGAAGGTTTTATGTAAAAATATGGTTATTAGACTGAGTTAGATTTAGCATTTAAAACATTATGATACCAGTTCCCCTAAAGTAACCCAGACACCAATAAAGTATTTTATTTGAACCCCTTTTTTCTACTTCATTCGATACCAATCATGTAAATGGAAGCATTCAGTTGTGTAAAATGCCACCACCATTCATTCGGTGGCATCTCTGCAAGCTTAACTGCCAACTCCATTAAATACACCACGCTCTACTTCACTAGGGGTGGTAGCTGCTGCAGTAGTCAGCCAATCACACGTTGCATTACATCAAAGAACACTCGCAATTATTGGCTGTGAGCAAAACCATACAAATAATAATTTGTTTCTAGATCTGGGTACAGAAAGGATCAAATGCAGGCACCGTTTCAGTACTGCTTGGTACCGGGTTATTTCAGACAATACCTTAAAAGGCATCGAGTACAGCCCTAGTTAGGTCAGTCCTAAGTTTTAAGATTTGTAACATCAGAAATATGCAAAAGAGCTTGACTCATTTTGACAAAAAGGAATTAAAAGATGGATAAATGAAATTAGATTAAATGTTTTTAACTATGAAGACTTCACAAATTCAAATTTAAGGACTTTTAATTAATTTTATTATAACACTGACAACACACGTAGACTTGAAACATACGGGTAATAAATTTGTCGATCAACAGAAAATTAACTGGCTACTATTTTGATATTTGGTAAGCCATTTAAGACAATTTCATGAGCTAAAGCGCCAAATATTCACTATTTCCACTTTGGCCAATATAAGGCTTTGATGCTCTTCTTTGTCATGTATGAAATTAAACTTAATATCTTTGTTATCTGGACGGGTTGGGTTGATGCTTTTCTTTTTCATGTATGATATTAGATGAAACATCTTTGGTTTTGTCGGATAAAACAATCAATGTGAATATGCCAGCTTTGGCTTTAGGAAACTGTGATGAGCAATGCTAACCATTGTCTCACATTTTATAGACAGAATTGGTAATCAAGAAAATAATGAGCAGATTAATCAGTGATGGAAATGATTGTCAGTTGCAGCCCTAATTATGTATATTCTGTAACAGCTTGTTCGAATTCTGTACATGAAGCCAATCCATGTTTTTATGGCTTCACTGTTTCATCAAATGTGAATATTTTTGATGTTTTATGCATCATTTTGTTCACATTTATCCAAACATTCTGTCATCTTCAGAAACCTTGAGATCTCCACTAAAATATGCATTAAAGTTAAGTGGGTTTTGGCTGCAGTGTGAGAGTTAAGCTGACCTTCTGGTGTGTCTGTGGGGTTAAAGGAAAGTATTTTTACACAAATAGCCTTGTTGAGTCTACATTCAACTGCAAAGTCAAGAATGCTGCCATCACAGCAGAGAGAGCTGACTACATATACCTATATGACCTCCAAACCTTAACAACACCTATACAGCCTCCAGCTTTAACAACACCTACACAACCTCCAGCTTAAACAACACCTCCTGTACAACACTGCATGTGGCCTGCAAATGTGTGTGTATCACTCACGACGGCCCGGGCCTCTGCGATGAAGAAGAGTTCAGTGAGGGCTCTGTGAAGAGGCAGCAGCACAGTGATACTGGTGGGATCCTGGCTCAGGCTGTTTTCCATGGACATGAAGAGCTGCCACAGAGGTCGCAGCAGCGTCAGCTCACATGCTCTGGAGGGAAAACACATCAAGAGTTAGATGAACAAACGCATGGACAGAATGGGACGATAAAGAGCCAGACTGTGAGAAAAGCAAAGCAACTGGAGCAATTTCAATGAGTCCAACTTGATACATTTACCAGGACTTAAGGGGAAACTTAGGAACTTTTGAACTGGAGTTGTGTGAGGTATATATCCATAGTCAGGGCATTACAGTAGATGTCAGTCTACCTGCCATAAACCTACAGGGTTGTTACGTTATGTGAGAGAGTCCCCTGTTTCTGTGTTAACTAACATACCATTTAAAGAAAATATTAAAATGGGAATACAATTCTCACATATTGTGTGATGCTCAGCTGAGTTAGTTTGCATTTATGCAAATTCCTAAACACATCCTTTACCTCATTTCCGTGGTGACTACCAGGACATGAGGGATTTATCAACAGGTTACCCCAAGTAGCACTACTTAGGCCCAGGTGGATGAGCCTTATCCTCAAGTGAGAATGTATTACTTTGGGTGTCGACACATAGATAGAGGATGGAAGCTGCCAAAATCAAAAATAAATGAATCATTTGATAAATATCTTCTATCTCCAAAAATAATATTAAAAGCGATCGTAGGAATTGATGAAATGTGACAGATTCATATTTCTGTTTTAATTTGCTGCTTTGTTTATTTACCTTTGTGTTAATTCCTGTATTTATTTACTTTTCTGTTAAGTTTTCCCTTCATTTATTTAATTATTTATTAATATTAGTTTTTTAGTTTAATTATTTATTTTTGCATTCACTTTTTATTTAACTTAAATAAAATTTTAAATAAATTTATTCATGTATTTCTTTATTAACTTATGAGAAAAAAGCAACATAAATAAATAAAATAAAAAGGAAACATTAAATAGGAAAGGAAATAATCAGGGGTTGTAAATACATAAAGAAGCAAAATACAGCTTCCGTCCTCCATAAATATGAGCCAACAGTTCTAATGAGATTTCACTGATGACAAAAAAGTGCGAGAAGCATTGAAGATGGTTGAAAGGAAACAGATAGAAATGTTTGGACTCTTACGTCTGGGACTGGCACTGCAGGAGGCGGAGCAACAGGTGAATGGCTTTGAGACGCTGGTTCCCGGTCTGGCGACAGGCCACACCCACCTGCCACTCCCAAATGTCAGCCAGCGGCAGGTGACCGAGCACCTGCTCATCTGCTAACATCTGCTTCAGTATCTCAAAACCTGATTGGAGACAAGACAATGTGCAGAAAGGGCGACGATGTGACCAACCTATGGATTCAGTTCAGTAACTTACAGAGCTGCTCTCTACCTAATGAAGCAATGTGAAAGGAAAAGGAGTGTGTGTCTGTTTTATTGTGAAGTACCTGTCTGGAAGCGTCCTCTGTGGCCTCCTGTCACAGTGAACTTGTAGCCCCACTCTGTGTTGCTCATGTCAGACATGAATCTGTAGTACAGGGTATCACCTGAGAGAAACACACACACAACACATGTTGATGAATTTAAACACGATAGTCAAACCATCTGAAATGCAAACACACAGACACAAAGAGCAGAAAGGAAACTTAAAAAAACAATTTCTCACCAGGAATCTCAAAATCCGACCATTTCTGAGGGGAGCCGCTGAAGTTGTGGACATCCTGCAGGAAGTCGCTGCTGCTGGACATGATGAGCTCATCACAGCCTTCCTCTGTGTAGCAGCGGGAGTCAAATTTTACTGAAAGATAGATGGCCCCCGGGATGTGCACCTTGTCCTTAAGAGAGAAAAGACAGATTTGAAGATAGACTCTTCAAACAAAACAAAATAAGACAGGCCATGTTTCGAATAAGGATCTGTACTAGGGTGGGGTAACAAGACGTATTCAGTCAATGTATATAGTAATTGCTGCCCAACCTTCCACATGTAAACATGACTTTTCTTTACCTTTTTTATTATTTCTTTTTACGATTTAAAAATGGTTAAAATCTTATTTAAAAAGCTGAAAAATGTTTATGCCCCTCAACCCCAGACTTTTTTTTTTTTTCCATCAATAATTAACAATAACAGAGGAACCAACTAACATAATGATCCATGTTGAATATTAGTAAAATAAAGGCCAGCATGATAGCATTAACAAACTTGTTTGTTGCTTTTCCCTACATAAAACATGTTCTTTCAACTTCGTTTCAATCCATCTTTTACCCCTGGTCATCGACAGGGACGCACCCCACAGCTTGACCACACCTGGTTTAAGGGCTCAGTATTAGATGTTAGCTGCTGCTGTGTTAGCTTGTGCTAACTGGGCAGCCGTTAAACTGCCTGGGAAGTGAGCTGCTCCAGACTCTGGAGACTGTGCCTCAGTGCTGCTTCTATGTAACAGCAGCAAAAGAAAGTTTGCTGATTTTTCGCATCTTCAATGTTATGGTTTAATAAACTAATCAAAGTCTGGTTGTTCAATAAATGATTTTCGACTTGCATTTGTTTTCCATTGTTGGACAATTTACAATTCTTATTCCTAAGTTACATTTTTACGAGTATTCGAGTACTCTATAATAATTTAATGCCAGTACTTGAATAAGGAAATTACTTAAAATGCCCATTCCTAATGAACATATATATATATATTCAGTGCCATTTCACTGAGCATCAATCTCTTGTTATGTGCATATTGTCCAAAAAAACAGACTTGATGCTTAAATAAAACCTTCAGGTTGGGGTGATGCCTGTAAGATGCAGCCCAGACATGAACCTGCACAGAGCCGATGCAGACAGCTGCATAGATTAAAATGAGAACGAATCTGTTGCGTGAGACTTGTGAGTGTAAAGAGTGTCTGATTAGCCTGCAGTCCAGACACAGGGTAAGTTACTGTCTAACCCAGATGTGCTCTCAGGTACTGAAATTTGTAAAATCGATACTCAGTGTTACCAATATAATTCATCCAGTACCAGACTGTGTAAAACAAGGTGAGGGTTCGGTATCAAACCCTCATCTGTACCAACAACCAGCTCTATCGTAAAGTCTTCTTAAGTTAGTCAAATACATTTTGTGACCAGTTCACAGGTCGAAACTGAGAAGATGTCAGGACAAAAAAGTAAAACATCAAACTTAGAAAAACACAGAAGAGAAATAAAATCAGTTTACCCACCTCAAAGTTAGTGTTGTTGTCATACGGGTGTTTGGACTCTCTGATCTGCACAGCCATACCCGGCTCCTCCATAAACTGGCAGGCAGTGAGGGACAGACTGCACAGCATACTCTGGCTGCACCCCTTCAGCACCCTCTGGAGAATCTGTTTATTAATGGATTATTACAATCACATTAATCCAACAAAAAAAAAAGTTTCATATGTGGAAATCACATTTGTACACACAACACAAACTCCACCTTCTCCCAGAGCGGCCTCTCCTCCAGCTGCATCAACATGTCCAGGATGTAGGCCATGTGCGAGGCACCGTTCAGCTCCAGTGCCTCCTCACTCAGCGCCGCCTCCATGGGCCAGTCGGCCAGCAGAGAGGCCAGCACGTGGCGGGCGTACAGCGTGGCGATGGCCTGGTTGACCTTCACCAGGTATTGACGAACTGCCCGGTTGCTTCGCACATCCAGCTCCTTGTGCAGGAGCGCTGAACTTTTGGTGCGCCTCTGTTTGGCGTAGCTGAGCTGTAAGTCGCTCTCTGAATTTGTGATGAGCTTCTGGGCCACCACGTTGATTTCCTCCGTGGCCTTTTCACAGTGACTGGGTTTAGACTGAGGTAAGGGGATAGATCAGAATACTGACATATTAAAAACATCACCTCCAAACTTATCGCAGAGTAAGTTAACTCTTCTTGTCATAGTTAGTAATGTTTATGTTGGTAATGTGTAGATCTGCAATGAATAGTCGATTACTGGATTTATTTTGATAAGAAATAATAGTAATATAATATATATCAATAACAATAATGATATTCCTAGGTTCTCAAATGTGAGGATTTGCTGCTTCCCTTGGTCTTTCATCATAGTAAACTTAATATTTTGGGGTTTGGAAATATTAGTTGGACAGAATATTGTTTCAGGCTCACTGTTTTCTACAGAAGCCGAGAGCAGCCGTGTTTGCATTTATTTTTTTAATGCCAATATCTCAAAATCGCAAGTCCATGTAGTTATTGGGATAACAAAGCTCTTTTTCTTGTGGTAATGGGTTAATTTATGTTGATTATTGAGAAAACAAATGGCTGATTTCTCGTGATAATGAGATAATGTGTCACAATTTTTGTTTTCCTGAGATCATGGGATAGTTATGGAGAACTCAAAAATTAGCGTCTGGTTTATTTGATCACACCTGATTTCAGCCTTTAGGATCACAGTCATGACTGTCATGGATGATTCATAACTGAACAGTAAGGCATAAATGAGTAGTTCTGTTGGGTGCAGTTAACTTCATTAAAGCAGACAATCTCATTTTATAATAGCCACAGATTAGAAGCATGCTGTCTTAGATATAGTCTGTGTTTAGTCAGTGTTAAGGGGCGTGGTGAGGGCGGGATCAATATTATACAATTATCGATATTATATTCAACATTTTAAGACTTTTTGGCTCTGAACCCCACCATCTGGTCTATTGTGGGCTGGCTACACCATTTGCCTGTACCAGGACTGTTGTAGCTAACATTAGCTCTGGTCACCTCAATGCTGTCTTTGCATTGAGGTGATACTGTAGGCTTGAAGTGCAGCGGTGATAAGAAAACTCTTGTTTTCGTTGCACAATTTGCACATAACCATGCTCTTATCCAAGCTGCCATCGAGAAGTTTTTTTTTTTTTTAAGCCAAGCAATGCTGTCTCGTCTTCCATCACTGTTCACCAAACTTTCTTCTGCGCTGACGTCACTCAATACATCCTGTGCATCTTCTTTGCGGCTGGCAAACAAACTTTAGATGCATTACCGCCACCTACCGGGCTGGAGTGTGTGCATCAGTGTTACCGGTGTGCCAGAAACTTCATCTTTATTTCATTCTTCTGTCTCTCCTGATAGAAATGCTTTGCGTTCCTTCTTGGCGTAAAAGTATGTGACATTTTGTGGGTGTTCCATAAATACTGACTGCATGTATGACACTCCTCATCTCTGATAAACACTAATAAGAGGAAACTACCTTTTGTTTTCACTGATAACGGGTTGATTATTTATTATCTCATGATAACACATAAGTAACTCATGATCTCACAATAACGGCTTAAAAACATTTGCAGGCACAGCTGTTCTCGGCTTCCATAGTGTTCTAGTGTTTTGTAGACCAAATGATTATTCGCATTAATTGGTAACAAACATAACCATTAGCTGGTTGCAGCACTAGTAATGTGCCAAACATGTAATTCATAATTAAGCATATAACGTTTAAACAACTCACCACGCATGACACCACAATCATATCAGTGTCCACAGCCTTGGTGTTCCTCTCCTCAGAGCGAGGCCGCCTGTTAGGCTGCCACTTCTGAGCCAGGGTTCGGATCGTCTCGTCAGTTTTTATCTCTTCGCCATCAAATCTGAAAATAACACAAAGGCACAACAGAGAGGCAGTGTGAGATCGTAAAATATGACCTTTACCATGGTGGATCGTATAAAGAGAGTAAATTAAAAAGAAGAAATTGTCTGACCTCTTCTGCACCTCCAGGAAGAAGGAGTCCGTTCTCTTCATCTGCAGCTCATACATGGCTCGCAGGATGGGCAGAGGGGCGTTTAAGGCATCGTGGGTAATCTGCATTGAAGAAAAAAAAAAGACTTTAGATTATCAAATCCTACTGAATGTTTCTGCATGTATTATGAGCAGTATCACTCATCACCTGGAAGCAAATCTTTGTCTCCTCATCGAGACCCTCCAATGGGTCGGGCTTGTTGACGTCGGTGTCGTCAGCGCAGCAGCTGGAGTGGTCCGAGTCGTGCTCCTTGTCCTGCTCTCTCTGGTCTCTCTCTGGGTCCTGGGCCATGGAGTGGATCTCCCTCTTGGAGGAGTAGAGCATGATGGAGAGGATCTCCAGATCTCGCAGCAGCCACAGCTTGCTGAAGCCCGTCCCTTTGCTGCACTTCCTCACCAGCAGCTGGGTCAGTCCTGACTGCTGGATGTCCTCCTGAGCTTGTTCTACTCCGTGTTTCTACACAAGAGGACAAAATAAAGTGAGAAAACCACCTCTGGAATTATTTTATGTGATCTAGACCAGTTGTTCCCAGCCTAGAAAAACATCTCTGATTTTGAAGTGATGTATCATAAAATTGTTCAAATTATTTTTGTTGTATATGTTTTCACAATTAATTCATTACCATCATTTTCATAGTTTTTGCATTATTTATTCATTTAATTATATTATTTTCAGTTTTTGATTTCTTATCATGATCTAGTCTTTTTAATTATCAGTTAATTACTATAATAATTATTGTTTTCACTTATTTATTTATGTAATGATTTTTATTTTTTATTGTTATATTATTATTATCATTATTTTATTTATTTATTTATTAGGTGTGTTTGCCCCATGTCCATTTAATTATTATTTATTATTATTATTATTGATAATAATAATTATTATTGTTTTCACTTATTTATCTTATTTATTTTTAAATGTGTTTTTCTTTCTTTGTCATTTTAATTATTTAATTAATACATTTATTTTTAATATATTGATATTAATAACAACAATAATAATGATAATAATTTCATTTATTTTTCACTAATTAATTAATTATTATAATTATTGTTGGTTATTTATTTATTTATTTTAGTGTGTTCTCTCTATGTCTTTTGACATTTTGTTTGACGTTTGTTTATATGGAAAAGAGGCATGACAATACAATGTTTTCTTATCTTTACAATAAAAACACGAGACAAAGATTACGGAGTGGTGATGAGATACATTACCACTCCACCATAGCAGTCATGGCAGGTACCTTCAGTGTATTGTAGAGGCCTTTCAGGGCCAACGAGAGAACCCAGGATGCCTCCACAGCATCAGGAGAGCCGTTGTCCTGGCTGGTCTGCAGCAGGTGGCTGATGATGGAGGTGAAATTGCTCAGGTAGCGGCTGAGCAGGGCCTTTGAGGAGCCCTGGCCCTCTAACTGCCCCGGGAGACCGGCAGCAGTGGAATCCTGAGACTGTATGAGTTGGTAGTCCTTCACTAGAAAGAGGAGAAAGCACACACAGGGTTAATCCATGTTTAGTTTCTACACAAAATTATTAGAGAGCGCCACGACTGCACCAACCTGTTTTCCTCTTGCGTGTCTTAACATCCACCACTGCGGCGTGGTTCTTTTCTGTGAAGTGTTTGAGCAAGATCATGTTGTGCTGTTCATTGGCGTTGTCGATAAACACCGTCTGGGTGCCCACACACAGCACCTGGCGCACACACACACACACACACACACACACACACACACACACACACACACACACACACACACACAGAGGAGTCACAGCTGCCCTCAGAGAAGCACGGAGCACAGTGTACAACTCTATACAGTGGGAAGCTTTTCACCTACCTCGGGGAAGCCCACCAGCACCAGCAGGGTGAAAAGGTTAGTGCGTTTGAGAGTTTGTGGCAGCTGCTGAATACAGTGGTCAGTGAAGGCAGCGATGACGGTGCTCCACTCATGACAAGCATTCAGACTGTGTAAAATATCTGCCACTGTGCACGCCCAGTCCAGACCAATACGACTGCAAAACACAGGAGAAGAGGAGAAAAGACTATTTAGTTTAGTTTTATTTAATTTTTACTGGCTAAATCCATGTAGGTGCTAACAAGTGCAGACGTGTGCAGGTGTGTCATTAAGAAAATAGATTTATAACCCACAAAACACTTCCCTGGTGTCATCCTTCTGTTACCTGTCTAAACAGACAGCCCCGAGGCTGAGGAGCAGCTGCGTGGTCTTCCAGCCCTGGGTGTCTGAACTCGCCGCCTCTCCTTGTGTTAGTAAGTCATATTTGTCTGCGAGGGCTTCCGTGACGGCGGCGTCTGCCTCCATCGGTGGGATTCGAAGCAGCAGCTGACCCAGCAGTCCCAGGGTGAGGTGGTAGGTCTCGTTGAGAGAGCCAGCATTGGAAATAACTGCCCGGAAGAGTTTGGGCAGGATGGAGTTGAGACTGGGCAGAGACAGAGTGCTGCCCTGAGGACACAAGAGAGAGCATGAAAATATGATCTGGAGATAACACGATAACACTACTGATGGAATACTGTAAGTAGTGAACATGTCAGGAACATGACGGCGTATTGGGTACAAAATGATTTAGTGTTTTACCTTCACAAAGTGTGGATAGATTTTGGTGCATTTGTTTACTTTTAAGTTTAATATCTGTCCATACAAACCCAATGTCACGCAACTCTTGGCAAGAAAGCAAATGGGCATATTTCCCAAAAAGCTGAACACTTTCTTTACAATCACAAAGATTCCAAGGTTTGGCGATATGTTTAAATTTTCTAATCAGCCACCGTCAGCCCAACAACTGGCGATTGCCAATTTATTTGCATAGGTGTGTGTGCTGTGTGCATCCTCTGACATCTGCTGTCTTTAATGTAAAAAATATTTTTTAATGAAACATTATAAGCTATAGGCTACTTTTCTTCAACTGAACAAAATAAATCACTGTGAGATCTTTGATAAACAATACGCTGTAAAGACGGGCCCAACGGCTGTCTGACACTATTTGAAGAGGTAGGACTGCCTCCGCTTGCAGCCTCCAAATGAACAGTGAGATAAAATAACTATGCTAATAGATGATCATATACATGCAAACTGCACAACACAGTTTTTTTTGTCTAGTTCTCAAATATGATTTGAGTTAACTTGCTTTTAAGCACCAATCGATAAATGTTTAGTGAAGGACTCATCAGAAGAATGTGCATCATATGGCCCAACTCCAACTGCCTATCCGTACTAGGGATGCGTGCGATTAGCCGCCTTAACGATTAAACGTCCGTCCCCTCGCTAGTCGTCACCAGAAATATTAGACGGTTAAACCTATTACTGTTTTATTCATATACAAGGCCGCTTCATTGTCATGCAGCTTTCGTCACTAGTGGGGGCTACAGAGCCGTCAGACAGCAGTCCCCCTCCCTGCAGTAATGCTCCAGTAGACTAGAGTTTAAAGCAGCAGGGTTGGAAATAGGAGAGATGTCCTCTCGCAAAACCAGCGCGGTTTGGCAGTACTTTGATCTAGAAAACGAATTCAGCAGCAATTGATTTTTTTGAGATGTTATATTATTTGTTAACTTTAAGTGAGTGTTGTCAGATAAACTGTCTCGTACTTCAGCGGCATTTAAAATCCGACATGGTTGTTGAAGACTGTGATTAAAGGCTTCAAAAGCACACAATATTTTTGGGACAATGTTTCAAATACTTAACAATAAATTGTGCTAAATTTTGACTGTTTTTTGAGTGTTTTCCTTTTTTTTAGACAAGTCAACTAGTCTAAATTAAAATTTTCGTTTTGTTGACAGGGAAATTAGTCCCCAGGAACATCCCTAATTCATACACGCTTTGAATTGCGCTTTAATAATAATGAGTTCAATTCTCGAGGAGGTGGATCATTAAATTAGCAAAATAATAATAATCCCACCACCCCCCACTAATAGAATCTCAACCCAAAAAACTGGTCTTTGGTTTGACGTACTGGTTTGGCTGGTGGCAGCATGGCTGCCAGTAGTCCCAGGATCCTCTCTCTGGAGCACTCTGAGAACACATGCTCCTGAAGGGGAACCTGTGGCAGCCTTTCGTCTGTCTCCTTGACAACATCAGATGATAGAGAGTTGACTGTTCCTGGACCGGCCTCTGAAGCTGAGGAAAACAAAAAAAACATACAAGGTTGATCCAGACAGGTAAAAGATAAGACATAACCCTTGATAAACAAAATCAAAGCAACCAGCCTGGTGATGGTTATCTATATCTGGACTTACGTCGGACCACAGGAGACAGGGGGTCCTCACTGGAAACAGATGGAGTCTGACTGAGGCTGGGGGAGTCCAGGGTGTCTTGGGTAACCAGCTTCATTTTCTCCCCCTCTACGGTGCTCGGGGGGGACAACACCTCTGAAGGAGCAGGGGGAGGAGAGCCCACCTCCTTTGACTTTTTCTCCTTACCTGATGGTTTACTCTGGTGGTGAGAGAAAAACAATAATTTAGTAGATTGATACCCAAACAGCATGAGCTCTTCAACTGTAAGAATAATAAATACTGTCCATCTTCATTACAAATGTAACAAGTACACGTATGAATGTCTACCTGCTTTTGTACATCAGCTGTAATATTCTCAGACATGATTTTTTGTGAATCTAAAGATATGACATGCTGATCCTTCTTCATGTACTCTTGCAATACTTATAGATGTGTATAGTACGAACATATTATGGACAAAAATGCCTAAAGCATCAATAAATAAATAAATTAATGTATAAATAAATACAGGAATAAATAAATAAATAAATATGGACATAAATAATCTATATAGAAAAATACAGAAATAAATAAAAACAATAAATAAATGTGGAAAAGAATAAATGTATAAAAAAGGAATAAATTAATACAGAAATAAATAAATGCATAATAAATAAACAAAAAAATGAATAAATACATGCTGAAATAAATATGGAAAAAAATAAATGCATAAACAAATTAATTGTGGTTGATAATTAAACAGGAAGTAAATAAATATCTTAAACTTATCTCTACTTTTGTAGAACTGCATTTATTTATTCCTGTATTTATTCTGACACTATTTATTTCTGTATTTATTCAATTATTTCTGTATTTATTTATTCCTGAATTTATTTCTGCATTTATTTATTGATAAAGTAAGTAAATGTTCATCCACCACACAAATATCTGCTCTATTTGGTTTTATTTTCTGTCCTTCTTCCTGCCACTATAATGATCCACTCCCCCATCAGAGATCATTTTATTTTAACATAACCCTAAAACAGCTCTTGCTCACCTTGTCCATGGGAGATGACGGGGAGCAGACTGCTGCAGTGCTGCCAGGCAGTGAGGAAGTGTCAGTGGCTGTACTGAGCTCCTGAGAGGATTCTGGAGAAACCGGACACAGCTCACTGTCGGAGGCCGATTCGTTGGACGACAGCAGAGCGAGTAAGGCTGAGGAGCGCAGACCTACGTGGAGGACGGAATAGAACAGGTTTGCCATAAAAGGACAAAAGATAAAAATACAGTTGAGAAGAATTTGAGATATCATGTGAGACATGGACAAACAATTTAACAGCTGATGGTAATGCGATGTATTGTTGTAAGTTCATCAAGAAATGTGTGAAAAAGGAGATAGGAAAAAGGAAGAAGGAGAAGGCGAGATAGGAAAGATACAGGAAACTTATCTCTGCCAAGACCAGTGTTTTTATACTCAATGTTTAATACCAGGAATATATGAAAACGAACTTACCTTTGCCGGTCTGCCCTTTGAGCAAACAGTCAGTGATGAGTTGGGAGCAGTGTGTCTGCAGGACAGCGGCCTGCTCCAAAGACTCTCCTTCCACCTGCTTCTGACTGCTCAGCTCTGACGTGTAGAGAGCCAGAGCAGCAAACAGCAGCCAGGAGTAGTTGTGGATGTAGGGCTGGATCAGGCGGTGACGGTCACTGATCCGTATGGTCACCATGGGGTACACTGTGATCCGATGGGTGGGCAGATGGCTAGCGACGGGAAAATAATTAAGTCAGAAACTCAGAGGGAAACCACTAAAAGGTAAGCATCAGATTAAATGTGTCACCTGTCGGGATACTTCTTTGCGTTGTAACAACCAAAGCACAGGTCAAAGTCTTCACAGACGTTACAGTTGATCCTGCTGCCTACAATGAGCCCTTGGCAGTGGTCACAGGCGTATTCCATGTTCACCATCTCATGGTCGTCCTCGTGGCCTTCAGGCTTGGCACCACCTGGTTAAAAACACACATGTTCACATTCAGCTGTGCTCTGACTTATATGAAAGAATCCTGTTTCTCTAAACTCCAGGCCACCAGATATTCCTGTGTGACTGTATGAGCTCACTGAGGAAGCAGGTCTTGCAGAGGTCCATATCCATGCACTGCAGACATCGGTAGCGGTGCCAAGGCGCCATCCTCTCACAGCCATCACAGGAGATAACAACATTCAGCAGGTCACAATAGCGTGCAATGAACATGTGCATCTGTGGATAAAACCAAGAAAAAGTATCATTATCATTATTGTTCCCACCTGTACTTCACTAATAACTGTTTTAGTCTTAAGTGGCGCGGGTCAGAAAACAGCTGTAATGTTCTCAGATGTTTTTTTGTGAATCTAATGAGAGAGCAGAGAAGCATTTGGGGGGGCGGTCAAGTTTAATCCTAAGTGCCATTTGTTTCCCTAAGCTCAGACATGAGACAATTTTCCTTGTTTGCCAATGCCTGATGTTACCTTTCTTCTGTCCTCCATGGAGTCCTCTTCATCAATCTTGTCGTACCACTTCTCGAACATCCCGTCCATGCACTCGTCCATCCATTCCTGGTTCTTCTTGTAGTCTGCAATTTCATCCTCCTCCGTCCACTGACTGGAAATTAATTTAAACCAAAGAAATAATCTGTCATCTCTGCAATTTAAGTGGCTAGGACACCACATGAATATTTATAAAATTGTCAATATTAACTGTTTCCTCAGCTGGGATAGGCTCCAGCCCCCCCGCGACCCTCAAGAGGATGAAGCGATTAGAAGATGAATGAATGAATGAATGAACTATTTCCTCCGTATTTTTTATTTTTTTACTTTTTACTGGTGCAAAAAAACAGTAGTGACTTTACACATAAATATAAAATAAAATTAGCATAATTAAGCAGTGGGAAATCTGTTAAATATGGCTCATGTGTCTATGTGTATGGATGTGTGTGCAAAGGGGAACAATACAGAAATAAATAAATAAAAAATGCTGCTGCTGCTGCTGCTGATGATGATAATATGTCTGAAAAAAATAAGTGCTAATAATAAGAGAGTAATGGAAAATTAAAGAATAGTTTGATATTTAGAAGAGATTTGAAGTAGAGTCAGAATCTCGATTTGTGAAAATGTAAAAATAAAATCTCTATCTTTAGCTAGCCTTATTGTTTATCATCAATAGTAAAAGCATTTCATTTCCACTGTGCGGTGGTGAATTATCTTCTGACATTACCTGATGGCGATGTCATGAACACTGATGTTCTCCTGGGACATGCTGAGTAGGAGGTCGGGCAGCTTGATGTTCAGGAACAGAGGGAGGTCTTGGACCTCCCAGCTCATGTCCAGAAGGTGCAACAGGCAGGTCTGCACACATGACAGGGCTGGCAGCAGAGCTCTACAGAGCGGTGACAAGGGTCGAGTTACACCACTGCACACTTTACACGAATCACTGCTGCGGGTGGTTTTTCATTACAGTGCATCAGTGTGAACACAGTTTGTACAAGGATAAGAGCTTACTTTTCATTAAGGCTGCCGAAGCCTTGTACTGCCTCCACCAGCATGAGCACCAACTGATGGTAGGAACGCCTCACCTCCTCTCCCAGCTTCTGCCCGCTGTCTGACAACTGGGAGAAATAACTGGGAAAGACAAAGCAAAAGAAAATGTTCAAAGAAATTCCACTTAGCAGTTATTTCCTTCTCAAAATGTACCTGTATATGTATACTGGTCAATATATATTTGGCACCTTCAATACTGTCATCAAGAATAGAGATCAGAGCTGCGTTCAGACTGCCAGATTGTATCCAGACTGATTTTAGAAAGTCTGGACAGCAAAACCACAAGAAATGCAGTTTTTGCAAACTGGACCCAAACCACATTTGGATGTGGTTTAAAGTGCAAAATTGGATTTATACAGCTGTGTCTCAATCTAAATGCCCCATATCGAATTTCAAAGTGTCCTTTGTGTTACTTGCAATGCAAAACACAACTAGCAGAGTCCATGCTGCTACTATCAGCAGAGCACTATGGACGTTAACATGCAGAACAACCGTCCTTGGACAGACGCCGAAATAAAGTGTCTGCCATCATTTGGAGGGCAAAATGATGGACCTCCATTTCTCATACTTCCGTGTTGGAAAGCCGCATCATCAGTGTAGCTACACAGTTAGTGATGCCTTCATTGTTACCACAACAATCGATGGAAAAATCCAAAGCTGTTCAGCTTATTATTATGTATGACAAAGAGAAGCATCAAAATCCAACATTTAAGAAGCAGGAAACCAGCAAATGTAAATAAGTAGAAAATTCAATTTAAAATATTCAGATCAATGAGAGACAGACAGATGTTAAGTAGTAAACAAGGTCTTTTGGATCTGGATGATTCCCTTAAGTCATCCAATTGAAGTTAAAAAGGCAATGTTTGCCAAAAAGCAAATTACTTGGCATCCCTGATTACTAATACGATAATTCGATTACCATAACAGTTGCTAATTGATTTTCTCTGGAACAACTAATCAACCAATCAACTAATCCTTGCAGCTCTAGTACCTGGTGAAGTCCTTCTGGCATGCCAACAGCTCCTGAAGGAACAGGATGCAGGGGGCCTGAAAAAGGTGTGGTTTTCCCAGGGAATGTAAACATTGCTGGACCATCTCCAGGACCTTGCATACACTCAGAGCCTGGGCTTTGCTCAGGGACAGCGTCTGCAGAATGCTACAGGACAAACATTTGGATGTTTTAACACTGAATGCTACAATTACACAAAAGTAAAATGCTAAATAGAAGCGTGGACATCAGTCACCTTGCTGTTGTAAGAGCCTGGTCCCTCATGAAGTTCAGGATGTGTTTGAGCATTGGGTATCGATCCTTGACAGAGGGGGTCATGCGGGGCTCTTCTATAGATCGGCAGGACAGGAGACGTAGGCGCGCACGACTGAACGGGGCTTTGCGGGGGAAGGCGGAGGGTGAGGCTGGTTCCCCTGGCTGGGAGGAGAGGCTCTCTGTGGAGCCTCTGTGGCCTTGTCTGCTGTGCCCACAAGAAGATGAGGAGGGTTGGCTCGGTCCTGGTTTAGGGTCAACGGCCTCCTCAGGCCCTGCAGGCTGAGCTCCCTGAGTGCAGCTGGCCTGGAAGTCCCCTTCTGAGATGGAGCTTGAACGGAGGAGTGGAACACTGCTGCCCTCTGCAGCTTTGGAGAAGTCGCCATCCTGGCAGGGTACTCCACAAGGGGCGAACCTGAAGAGCAAGAGGCTCTTCTCAATACACATCTCAGCTAGAGAGGAAGAGAATAAGACATGTCAGCAAAATAATTAACAGTTGGTGATAAGAAAAGGTGGGATTTGTCTTTCCATGAGTCCTCACCTAGTGTGTCCATGGTAACCTCATCATGACCCCCATCCTTCTCGTCAGGAACGTTCATTTTGCCAACTAGGTATCTCTGTTTCATCTCCAACTGACAGGACAAAATACATCATCAGCAATAGTTCAGTAACACGATCATATACACACACAAAGATATATGTCAAGTAACACTCACCATCCATGTTCTGATGCTGTCTGCCAGTGAGTACACCTGCACAAACTCTTCACTTAGACAGGACTTGGAGTCCTGATTAACTACTCATACAAAGACAAAACAGAGAGGAGAAATCAAGTCAACCAAGTTCATCGACCTCACAAAATAACCACAATAAATAAAACAGCTTTTGTTATATGACCATTGATAATAGCCGAGCATTACCATAGGTCTTCAGGGCATGGTTGAGGGCTGGTGTGTGGTACACCATGACTGCCCAAATGGCATTCACAGCCTGATCCGTCTTTGACCCGGCAGCAATCTCGTTCCTCATTGGCTGTTTCCTGCAGGAGTGCATGATGGTCTTCATCAGCTTTGTTCTGCTGTCTGTCGGTTCCAGGGAAGGGTTCCAACGGGCAAAGTCCTCCAGGAAGCTCGTTAACTCGTCAAGAGTCCATGTATTTGTCTGTCACACAGAAGAACAACATGGTATTATCAAAGCAACATCGAAATAATATAAACCTAAGAATGGAAGTATGGAGGATAAAAAATGACTCGTGTCAAAAAATAAAAAATGTGTAAATAAAAACAGCACAAAATAAATACATAATTAAATGAATAAAAGTATAAATAAATGCAGGATTTAAAAAATATATAAAAATTAATACATCAATAAATATATTAATAAATATATAAATAAATTAATGTATAAATAAGTACAGAAATATATCAAACATATTATCAAAAAATAAATTAATGTTTATTAATAAATAAATAAATATAGAAGTTATTAAATGTAGTTGTAAAAAATGTAGAATGTAGTTATGTTTAATTATCAACTTTCATTTATTTATTTCAGTATTTATCTATTTTTTCCATATCTATTTTCTATATATATCTATTTATTTTTATTAATTTATCTTTTATTAGTTCATTTATTTATTTCTGTATTCATTCTAGCATTTATTTATGCATTTATTTCTGTATTTATTGATTTGTTTAGTCCTGTATTAAAGGAGCTATATGTAAGAAATCTAAAGCAAATAGTCGTAAAATCCTCCTAATATGTCACAGAGACTAAGGAATAATGTTCATATAACATACTGATCTCACCGACAACAATAGTACAGCCAGAATATTCGCATTTAAAAAAAAAAAAAATTTACGGTCCGCAAATCATGTTTATGTTTTGAATTTGTGTTTTGGCCTATTGCGCCACCCACCGCCGTCTACCAGTCACGCAGTCAGTAGAGTCTCAGCATCAGTTACAGTTACGACTGAGCTACAGCAGCACGGCAAGCAGCATTAGCAGTGTCCCGGTACATAGCATTAGCAGCCGGCTCCTCCTCCACTGTATCCCGGCAGCAGCGTTAGCAGCAGAGAAGCCAGACTTGCGAGAACGGTCCGCTGGAAAACCGAAGATCAAGGACGTGGTGACGCAGCCCTGCCAGGGCAGCCGCCCCCGGGCAAACAAATCATCGCGGCAGTATTTTGAATTTGAGTGCAGTAACCGTTTTGGCCACATTCTTACATACAGCGCCTTTAATTTATACATTTACCCCTTTATTTATTCTCTTATTTATTGGCGTATTTATTTATTAATTTATCTATTTATTTGATATTTCTGCATTTATTTATTATTATTGCCATATTTATTTATTTATTTATTTATTTATACTGGCATTTATTTATACATTTCCTAATTTATCAATTTACTCATTCATTTATTATTTTATCTATTAATTTCTCTATTTATTTAATCCTGTATTTATTTATTTATTTATTGTTATTTATGTCATTTTTCGTCCTCCATATTTCATGACATACCTGGTCTGTGGGTGTTTTCGTCTGATTTGTCTCCCGTGTTTCACACAATCCGTGTCGCAGAATGGGTTTCCATAAGGGAGAAGACTGAACATGGGACATTTTCCCTGCTGGAAGCTCCTTAACAGTGCGAATCTCTGGAACAGGAAGAAAAATACACACAACTCAGACTTTTAATTATCAAGGGTCTAAAAAATGTCCAGGTATGATACAATTTTTGAAGTTGATGTATGGTCTCACCATGAGGGGATTTCAGGGCAAGGGTTCTGGAAGCGAGACGACCCATCAGGCGAGCCACCAGCAGCTGCAGGTCTGACATCCACGAAATAGTGATATCTGGCAGGCCCAAAGCTGTCACACTGAACTTATAACCCCACTCGTTATTACTGCTATCAGAGTGGAAGAGGAACTGGAGTTGAGGGCCGGCGTCAAATGTCACCTTCTGCAGGAGCAAAGAGAGAAGCAGCAGACATGTGCAAAAGGAATTAAGCAACAACAGTGTTTCATATGGAGACAAGTGAAGGGGTTATCGTATCCTACCTTTGGCCACTTCTCACTCCCAACTTTCATGTCATAGCGGACCTTCCCACCTCTGGAATCTGTGAACTCTAGGTAGTCATATCTGTGAATAAAAGGAGCATAGAGGATGGGTAAAAGATTCTCTCTACGAATTAAAAAAAAAAAAAAAAAAAAAGAAATCTAACATTTCCCATCAGTCACCTCTTCTCTGTCTCGCAGCGTTCATCAAACTCCACCTCAAAAGAGGTCGCTCCAGGGCAGGCAAAGATGCTGGTCTCGTGGCGGCTGTTCTCGTAGTTATGAGGGGACTCCATGCTCCAGGTCCTGAGCACCACCGGCTGCTGGGGCTGGTGCCAGCTCTCCTGATCCACCTAACAGTCACATTATGCAATTAATGTCTATTACAGCCAGTGGTGGAATATAACTAAGTACATTTACTCAAGTTGACTTAAACTATGAATCTATTATTGAAATACCTGCATATCAATTTTCTGCCAATTGAATAATCGATTAATTGACTAATCGTTCGAGCTCAAGATGAGAGGCTAAATAAATTCTGACTGACCTTAGAAAAGATGTCTCCGGTATCACTGGACAGACTTTTGAGCAGCTCGACGAGAGAGGAGAAGCTCTTCAGCAGCACACTGTGAGGGATGTCCAGAGAGCACAGCTCCAGGAGTAAAATCATCTGCCAGGAGTACAACAAATATTAAATTCATTCAGCACAGTCAACTCTGTAACTGTGCAGGGAAACAATTCAAAATCAGGAGATGAGGGCTGGGCGATACGGCCTATGGATAATAATGCAAGATGTTTAGGTTACATCGCGATACACAATATGTATCTCCATGTTTTGAAATCTTGTGTAAAGCACTTCATAAGTGTTCATAAATGCTGAAACACATTTGCGGTACTGCAACCTTTTGTGGCAGTGGTTTTGCTGCATATTTCATTCAACATCTGCCGGACAATAAATCCAGTGAGGTTCCTTTTTGGAACCAATTCATCCACCTCCATCTTGCATCACTGTTTCCGAACTCAACACATAGAAACTCGCTTTGGTGCTTCACCAGTTTTGCTGTCAGGCTGTTTCCCTGTTCCCTGGTGATGCCAAGTTCTGCATGTGTTTCCTCCAGGTACAAAAACACACTCCTCATACGCCACACAAACTCGACCAGGAAAGTGATCTGAATGGGCGGGGAGTGTGTGATGTATGTATGTGAGTGTTTTCTGTTTGTGTCTGCGTGGGAGAGACAGCCAAATGAAAAACCGAAGCGAGTCTCATGCCAGCGGCTTACAAAAATGACACAACAGTGTGTGCAATACACCAAGTACATATGATATATCGCCCAGCCCTGCATGAGACAAGAGCGTATTAGATGTATAAGAGTATATATTACCATCTGTCTGAAGACTGTGGCGAGGATGGAGCTGCCTAGTTTCTCAGTGATTGCAGCACCAGAGTACCTCTCCAGCAGGGAGCCGAGAATACCTTTGACGCTCTCCAGGAACTGATCCACATCTGTTAAAAGAAAGCATTTGGTCACTCTGAAAGCCTCTTATCCACTCAAGAATAAACTCTACTCAGTGTCAGTGTTCATACTGAACCATGATACAACTTACGCAGACATTCAAATTTTAATGCTGTCTAAGTTCTCAACAGAGAAAATTCAAAACTCTTTCCACAGCTAAATGAATGCACAACAGGGCTGAGCTTTATGTTTGAAATCAACTTGACAATATCAATAGGGATATTTTATGGATATTTGTGTATCTCCATGTAACAATTATATTTAAATCTTATAATCAAATTAATAGCAAATGCTATAAACTGTATGTCACTGTTACACTTTATATTAGAAAAAGAAAAATGTCTTTAAAAACTTTTAATTTGAATTACAATTTGCTTGGGATTGTTAATTTTGACATCATTGTGCAAAATATAAGGCTGTACTGGTCGTTCAAGACACACACATTACAGTATATCTACAATTCATCCACTCTGACAGTCAATTAAAACAGTTAAAGTCCAACTAAGCAGTTACCAAATTAACAGTCCACTCCTTCCTTCACATTGTATTTTAGCCGTTGCAGCTCTGCACGAAAAACATAACTATCAAGATTCCAGCAACATTTCAGCATTTGTTACACCTGACCACTTCCTGTAATACACCATCATGGCATTTGGCATGAGAAATGCTCCTGCAACTTTCCAGCTGTTCGTGCAGCTTGTACTGGGGGATGTGCCACAGTGTAATGTGTACCTGGATGATGTGGTTGTGTACTCGGATGACTGGAAAAATCACATATCCAGTCTGAATCAGGTGTTTAGCTGTCTTGCTCATGCATCGTTGCCATTGAACTTTGCCAAGTGGGAGTTTGGCAAAGTCATGGTGACCTATCTAAACGGGTTGGACAGGGAAGGGTGCTAAAGTGGAGGCAATTGTAGCATATCCTGTTTCTACCCATCGGCGTGAACTTCAGCGCTTATTGGGCATGGCCGGATGCTATTGTTGTTTTTGTAGGAACTTTTCCGTGGTAGTTGCTCCACTTACCAGACTGTGCACCATAAGTTCTGAAAATCTGTTCTTTTATCTATTGCAGTACCATGTTTGACTGATCAGCACCAGGCTATGTGCCATTATGAACACAGAATCTAACCCTGAAAACAGGAAGCTGTAATCTCAAACATCTTGCTGTGTCTCACATTTCAGCAGGATGTCTCTGGCCAGCTCCATAGCGATAGTGGTAGAGGTTCCTCCCTTGAGCTGCAGGTAGCACCAGGAGAGCAGACTGCCCTGCAGAGCCCAGAACAAGGACAGCAACACCGTCCTGCTGGCTCCACTGCTCTCATCCACCATCAGAACCTCACACTGACAGACGGGAGACAGCAGAACAGAGAGAGGAACATTAGAAAAGTAGATAGTAAATCATAAATAACACAAGGGAATAGCTGAGACATTGCGTGTCTCACCTCTCTTGTTGCCACCAGTAGCAGCGTCTCCATCACTGACAGTATGGGGCTGATGTCGAAGTCTGAGGGAGCTCCTTTAGGTGGGAGCAGGAGGAGGCCACTTGGATCCTGGTCACTGCACAGACAAAAGACAGCGGCTGCTAATCCACTGTGATCTGGATAATATTATAGTGTGTTTGTAGATGTACGGTGTCCTCACCTGAAGTAATTACAGAGCGATTCAAATGTCACCTTCACTGACTCTGGCTGATCCTGTTCTGTGATATTTTTCTGCAAAAGGGCAAATTATCATGTTATTATTATCATCATTATTATCATTTTTGTTTTTATAAAACCTGCAGGGCACAAAGAAAGGCGGTCTGGACACTGTTTGGCTTCAAATAAATAGTTTATTCCTCTTTTTTCAGCCACGTCTAAAAGAGAGAACAGGTGTTTCTTATAGAGTAAGGCAGTAATCAACTCACATCACTGTCACTTGCTCCAGATAATATACTAAACAAAAATTTAAATGCAACACTTTTGTTTTTGCCCCCATTTTCACAGGTTTAAGAGCTACGACTTTTCTGCACCTGCGAGCCGGCAGGTTTGCTTCTCAGCGTATGTTGCCATGGTAACTAACTCAGGGTTACGCTGAACTGGCTTTGTGAAACAGAAAACTCAGAGTTTCCTTCATCTCAGGCTGAAAATACTCAGAGTTTTCACTAATCCTGCTTTCTGAAATAGAGCTGCTGCCCATGAATTCAATGTTTAATTCACTTCACTTCCATAAGCCGTCTCCAATGTAATTTCTGTGAATTTGGCAGCAACGCAAACACCCTGCCCACATAGGCAATGTGGCTCAGGTGTTACAGTTAAATACATAAGGTAGTCATTAATCACAATCACCCAAAAGAAAGGTTTCAAATCACAACACGTATTGAGACCTTTCAGTTTCTGTTCGCTCTTTCTTACTTTCCTGAGGAAGCTCTTGTAGATCAAAACCTTGCCTCAGAAAGACAATAAGAAAAAGAAACCTTTTATTTAAAGCCAAACAGTGCACAGATCTTCTTGTGCCCTGCATTGAAGTATTTTTTGGCCTTGCATCTTAGTATTTTGTCTGGATGTTGACACACTCTGCCCGCCTTCTGATGTTTGTATAAACTCACCATCATGTTGAAGAGTTTGTCCCGTCTGACGTGTTTGTCAGGGAAGAAAACAGCTGCTCCATTAAGAATGGCCTTCACTGTTTCCTTGTGCAAAGCTTTTTCCACCAATGTCTCCCCCTCTGGGCCATCCACAACTAAACCACAAACACCACAAATATTATTGCTGCATATGTTTCGACAAATTGTTAAAAAGCTACCACTTTCCGAGAAATCTCTGCAAACAGATCTAACCAGTAAAATACTTTTAACTTTGTGCAGGTGAATGAAAGCTGGCAGCAGGTTCTTACTGTGGCAGAGATGGTTGTAGAGTTCACCGATGGCCCTAACAGAGTCATTCTGAGGCTCTGAGCTGCTGGATGTGGACGGACCAGCTGTGGCTCCCTCATCTGGCCCCCTGCTGTCCTCTGAGCCCCGGGGCTCCAGTGGATTGGGCAACATGGGGAAACAGTTCTGCATCAACTGGAGCAGCAGGACTCTGCTCTTCAACACCTCCTCTCCATCACTGAGAGAAAGACATATGCTCGATTACAGGCGTCCTAGTGACTGACCAATGAGCCTGATCATGACAAATGGTAATTAATGCTGAATTAATGGCTATAGAGCAAAAAAAAACAAAAAACAGCAGTGACAACACTACAACTCACATCTCCCTGAGTTTACTGTAGAATTTCCAGAAGAGGTTCAGGCCGAGGCCACTGAAGTCCAGAAGATACTTCTGCTTAAAGTGAGAGGCATCCTGCAGAAATGAAGAGCGACAAAGACAGTCTTCAACATTAAAAGACAAAAAAACACCACAAATAGCATTATAAATTCAGGACTGGCATTGTTCATGATAACACTACTATAATTTCTAATATGTAAAAAAACAAACAACAACAACAAAAAAAAAAACACCATAATATAATATAATAACGGCAAAATTTAGACTTGTTGATGTAATGTGATTAGAATATTTACCATGTCTCGTGTGAGCTGTTGTATGAAAAATAGCGTCTTGTTAAGCAGACAGAGGCCAGTGACAGTATCAGAGTCAAAGCTGTCTCCCTCTGGATTGAGGTCGTCCAGGTCTCCGAGCCTCTCTGCTCCGGGACACAAGTAGCCACTGAAGCTGAGGGACTGCACCCCGAGGCGCTCAGCAGAGTCCTGCCTCGTGCACAGGAACTTGACCATCAGGAACTGGGAAGACAAGAAGACAGACGATATATAAGAGGTGTAGTTACCTAATATAGACAGCAAAGTGAAAATGATGATTCATTTAGCATACTTTAGCATGTAGCAATAGCATTTTTACTGTATTTCGGAAGCCTTGAATAACAAAAAATCTGCAGCGTGAAAACACAATTTCCACAACACAGTGTTTTGGAATAAAGGGTTGAATAATGAAGTTCAGATGTGTGGATGAAAGACAAAATGTGCAGCAGAATGTACCTTTGCAACGCGACACTGCTGCAGCTTGATCTCCACATCATTCCAGTCATCCTCCAGTTCAAACCAGCCAATCGGCTCGTCCTCCGACTGTGATGGCATCTTCACACTGCAGATCAGGTGACAGCATAATGTGTCAGCCATTCATGTAAACCACCGAGGCAGATCTCAACACACAGTAACTACACTGTATTATCTTAAAAGATAGGAAGTGTTCTTCAGCTATAAAGGGATCCTTACTTGTCTTGTACAAACTCTTTGTAGTCCTTGTAGTCCCACGCATCATACTTTTTGAACCTCTTGAAATGTTTCTCTGCATCAAAAGGGTCTTCCTCCTTGTACGCGAACACCAAGCCGCATTTTGCTCCGATGGCTCCTTTTCGTACCTGATTATCACACAAACCAGAGAGGAAGTGTTATTACGAACACAAATCCACTCTATCATGGAAAATTCTCAATGACATGGTGAAATCCTTACTTTGATCTTCATCTGAGTGACCTGGAAGTTACTCTGGTCCTCTGTTGACAGGATCACACTGGCTCTCTTCCTGCCACTTTCTGTGAGAAAACCTTTGGAGCAAGAAAAACATTCACACTTAACTGAGACCATCCCCAACTTTCATGCTGATAACAATCAGCGGACTGATTTCTATTTAAAGGACTTGGAACTGTTGTTTGGAACATTCTGAAGGATGTGATGTTTAAGCACGTTCAGCTCCCCTACAGCAGTATTCACTTTCGTCAGCGACCTTTTTTCCATGATGAAGATGAGACGTTGACGAGCGAAACAAAAACTATGACAAAATGTATAGGGACAGCTGCAGCAGCTGGCTCATCTCACCGCGTTGAAACCCGGAGGGTTTCAGGAGATCCTTCATCCTCAGCTAAGGTTAGCCAGCTAGCTGTAAATTATCTACACTACACTGAACCACCTTCGGGTGCTTTGTAACATCATCTGATAAATTTGAGAACGGTAAGCTAGTTAGTATCATGCAGCCAGTGCGCCAAATGAAATATAGGAACATTAAAGGTAGTAATGTTATTCTAAATATGACTGTAATTTATTCTCCAGCATTCTATTAAAAAGATATCTGTCAATCATGTTTGATGCCCAGGCGCTTGCTTGTGCTCTTTAGCACAAGGTATTTTTAGCTCAGGTAAAACTTTGTTATTTATTATTTTCTCATTGAATAAGGATGGTCTCAGTTGTACCGTCTCCAGTGGAGGATTCTGTGAGCATGTTCTCTGGTCCTGATTTCTCCTCTTTACTCTTCACATCACAGGCCTGCAGGTGCAGCTGGAGGGGCTTCCCTGTAATGAGACACAATGCATTGTGACATAGTTAATCATTTGATCATTTTCCATAAAGGTTATAATTTCATTTCTATACTGGGAGGCAATCTACTGCTCTGAACTGCAGCATGTAACAGAATTAGCAATTTTCTAGATGCAGAGTCCACTAATGCATCTCCTCTTTGTAGGCTCAGCACTTTCTCTCTCAGGTCTACGGTTTCAAATGGCCTCATGTGAACGAGAGTAAAGGAGGGGTGGTCACGTTACCGTTGCGATTAAGTAGACGCAGCCTGACGGCAGCCATAGACACGATGAGGGAGGAAGCCTTGTACTCGGCCTCTAGATGATCGCTGATGCAGGAGAGGGCTTGGAGCACTTTGGCCACGCTGCCTCTGGCCAGAGCGAACGCCAGGAGGGTCAACTCTGCATCAGGACTCACACAGCAGCTACACATCAGCAAAGACACAAACACAAGTTAGTTTTAGTCATATCAAATAATCTCAGTGTCCGAAAGGGATCTGTTTGCAGCCAGTATGAACAGAAGACACAATCACAGCGACTCTGAAGTAGTCAATCTGGCTTTGAATTCCTGCTGAGCTTGAAGACTGGAATTTACCACCTTATTTTTCTTCCCTTATCAATATCTTAAAATATATTAGCAGGGACATCACAATTTAACACTAGGCTAACAAACTGTTTCAGACAGAACACTGGACAACTCTGGGTTCTCCCTTATACAAATCAACAGTCTAGAGTAATATTACTGATGAGACCGATGAGATTATTTCAGTCATGCTGTTGCTGCTGTTGTCGATAAAGGCTGTGTCCACCACTGAAGGATTTGCAGTACATCTCATGGAATGGAAACAGTGTGTCATCAGCCCACTAAATCAATACTTTGATTCCAGCCTGTTTTCATTGCAATGATGTCAGCATTATGAGCTCAGTGATGGGTGAGTGTGCTGATGTAGGTCATTACTCTGCTATCCTGAGGAGAAATCCATCCACCTCCTCCAGGATGTTCAGAGAGAAGAACTTGGGGAAGTCTGTGGATGACGGCGTGAGGGACAGCGGTGGCATGTGACGTAAGGCTTTTCTATGAGGAAAAAAAAAAAATCACAGAAGAAAAACTCTCAGCACCCAAACAAACTTTCTTTGCTTTCATACATCTGCAAAACCACGAGTAGTGCATCTTACTGTGTGCTCTGAAGGACAGTGTGAGCCAGCGCAGGGTTAGTCTCCATGGATGCGGTGACCAAGGAGGTGAGGAGAGACAGGTACCAGATGGCTGAAGCATCCGAAACAGACACCTCTTTACTCTTGGTAATCTGATATCCTAGTGTCTTCAAGCCATGAATCCGAGTGTCACATCCATCACTCAGGCACCGCTTAATGTTAATCTGGATGTCTGGGGTTTGGTGAAGAGATACCGCAGTTAGCAGACTGATGGAATACATCATGAAAAAAATGCCTTAATGGTTTTCAACTTTTCATCCTCTGAGAACAACATAAAATAGATGTCGAGGGAGACGCAAATTAAATCATTTGTACTGAGAAGCAAGAAAAGTTAAATCAATGCAAAGCCAGCTGATGAGTTTTAATTTGCTTTATGTGATTTATCCACCAAGCACATTATCATTTTTTAAAAACAGTCTGCAAGTAGAGCTAAAACCCCACAGGACTGCTTTCAAAATACATCACCTGAACCTCTGCTTAGATTTGACTTTTCTTGGTGACAGTTGCCCGACTCAATTAATTCTCACTTACCGATATTAGAGATTGGAATCAAGAACTGGTTCCAGTTAAGAACGAGTCTGAAATAGTCTGATTCATCAGAATGGTATGCCTACGAACCTATCGATTCCAGCATGTTTTTCTGAGAGTTGTGCATTACAACAGAATAACGTCAAACTCTGTCTACGCTGCTGCAAACTTGCAACAAGTAGGGGTGATGCGGATAGGAAGAAATGGTCGAAAGTGCGACTTTAGTTCATGCTGAAAGATGACGCCAGTGTTGCTTGTAATGTCTGTAAAATGATTATTTCAAGTGAGGGTGGAAACACCAGCTTTGTGCTGAAACATCTTTCTACGCAACATGGGCTTAAATTCCAGGGGCCGTATTCACAAACATTCTGAGAACACTCTCAGAGAGCTCCTAACTTAGCCTAAAAACTTTTAGTAAGGAATCCTAGCTTAGGAGTGATTCAGGAAAGTTCTCGGAGCAACTCTGAGCAAGGAAGGGACAGAAACCTTTATCTTAGTGAGGAGTTGTAGTTTACCCCGTTGCTAGGGGTGATGCTTGCTTTTAACAGATGTGATTGGTTGTCACAGACATGCACCTTTGTGAGTCTGCACGTGTTGTCATTGTTAGTGTGATCACTCTGACTTGAGACAGACTCAGACTCAGTTTTCCAAATATCTTGGAGTTGTGATTATTTTATCTCTGGCGTTATAACGTTAGGTGGAAAATGTGTGTGTATCCCTGATGAGATCGACCACAAATATTATCCCTGCACAATCTAATCTGTGGCATTTCATTTACTCACTGTCATACAGCATTTGGAGAATATTTCTCCTACCTCTTTGTGTTTCCACCATTTTCTCCTCTGCTTAGGAAACTCTTAAACCTCTTAAAAGTCATCTCTCTGCTCCAACAGTTTTTCACCCTAGCAGCTTTTTAAGGGCTAAGATACTCTGTGAATGAGGACCTAGTCTTAACTTTAATGGGAAATTCTAAGGAAATGTCACAATTTTAAGAATTTTCTTAGAATTTCATCATTAGGAGGCTTTGTGAATACAGGCCCAGGAATGCCGTGAATTTTTATTTCACCTTTTTTTTTAGTTTTATCTAACAAGACAGTTCCCACTGAAATACACTATCTCTCCTGCCAGAGAGTCCTGGTCAGAATAGGCAGGAAAATTAAAAAGTACAAATGGGGACAATTAAAATCACAAAAAAAAAAACCATATCAAAACAGAACAACAGACACAAAACATAAAGGAATCAGGGTCTAAAACAAAACAAAACAAAACAAAAATCACTCTACACACGACTGCCTAACCAAGGAGCACAGGTTAAATATCCAACAGTGGGTTTTAATAACATCAGCGCCAAGCAGCTACACCGTGTTCAGACTCAGAGATAAGAAAAGAGTTTTGTTGACACTTAAAGCCTGTGTAATCGTACATTTTTTCCCACAAAGACATTTGATCAGGAATCAATGATTAAACTGATAAAGAATCGGACTGATATGCAGACTCGATAGTGGCATTGGTATCTATAAAATCTTATCAATTCCCATCCCCATTTACATATAGTACATATCTCAGCAAACAATGAGTAACCTCTGTGGCAGGACAACTACTAAAAAAAGGTGGATATGTGGCCCACTGGCTACACAGATGGTCCTCTAAGACCTGAGGCAGGAGATGGAATCTTGAATTTAACCAGTCAGCACTAAAAACACAAAAACACCAGTGCCTGGATGTGGTGCCTGGATTATGGCAGGATTCAATCCCAAGATCAAAGGGGTTTCCAGACGGATTCAAAATGAGCAAGGACATAGTTTATTTCAATATTCGGGGTACACATAATAGGAGGGGGTTCTGATATTTTGAGTTTCAAACCCTTTATTTCCTTCATTCTGATGAATTTTCATGCCCCAGTTTAAGGTGAAAAGTTCATGGTACTTCTGTGCATAGTTGCTCCACCTTCTTTCTGTTTCTGCTGTTGAGGTGGCATACTGCCACACCCACCTTACTTAAGTTTACGAGGCATTGTTGCATCTATGAGTCACGTTCTAGCAGTTGGTAATAATATAATAAAAACCCTTTGCTGCTTTCACGCTTTTATTGGGGAGGATAAATGCACGAGTTCTAAATATTGAGGGGGAAGTGTCCCCTGCGTCCTTCCAAAAATCTACGCCTATGAAAGTGAGGCACTAAATGACTCAACTACCTGTGAACCCTGCTGTACTTTTCTGTAGCTGACACTGTGCTCAATCTTCACAGACGAGGTGCATATGAGAGAGACTCATAGATCAGCATCAGTGAATCAACACACAAGCCGAGGACAAATAAATACTCAGCTGAGCAGCAGACACGCTGACAGCTGGTGACTCACAGGGGTGTGTGATGTTGGCATTCTCCAGCAGAGCTACGTAGCCTGTGACGTTACTGGGGATGCGGATGTCTCTAATTTCCTGCAGGGAGCGCCGGTTCTTCCCGACGGCGACCGACACCAGCTGAGGCATGTAGCTGTGGTCGTTAGCAGCCACGGCGATGGCCAGGCGTCTCAGAACCACATCTGGTTTCATTTTCAACCTGGAAACAGAAAAGAGACGAGTTTCCACCATAAATGAATTTCATGATTCGAGGATCCGGCACACATGACAACCAGCTGTGAAGCCTCGAGTCACAAAGCAGACGCTCTTACCTTATCCAGTGCGAACGTGCACTGCCGTCTGACTGCCAGAAAGATGCAGTTTCCCCGTTTGTCATCTTGTAAATGTCTGTAACGTTGGACGAAGCTTCTATTGTGCTGTAGCACTGTGTGACCACCTTGACTTTATCCACCTCTGGATCACGGTCCAGCTCCGCTCTGTACTGGATATCTAAATCTGAAATACACAAACACAGATCAGGATGACAGATTCTAAATATGTCTTTAGTGTTAGCATATTCTTAAATACTCAGAAAACAAATGTACAGTTAAAGCAACATTATGCAAGAATTGGTGTTTTTGCAATTTGATCCTGCTGTGCATGTGCATTACTTGACAAGCTGAAGGCCAATATGACGTCAGAAGCCAAAGGGCCATGCTGGCTGACAAGGTAGATCAATATTACAAGATTTTATGCGAATATGACTCTGCATAGTTTTATTTATTGTGACACTGGAGATGAATCAAAAAAATCATGACAGAAAGTTTTAGTTTGGCTGAAATACTGTTAGCATTTTCAGCCAATATACCTAGTTTTCTACAGGGATGGCACCAAGAAGGTTACAGTCTATGTCACAATCTTTCAGAAATAACATTAGCAGGGATACATTCAGTCAGTATTGATAGGAATGCCCACCAAACATCACATCCTTTTATGCAGTGGGGGAAAACAAAGCATTCGCTACCATGCTGTAGAGTTGCCGTGTGACTTTCAAATACACTTAAAAATCCAGAGTTGAAGTTTCAACCTGGACTCTGCTTTCCTGTGTTTTTGTGTTTAAGTGACTAATCGAGACATTTCTGAAATTGAACCAGAGCTGAGAAAAGCAGCGAAGTAAGCCGCAACGTAACCACTCAGAGCTCACACAGCCAATGTACATCCATTAAAACTGACAGGCTCAGATTGTTATTACAAATGTCTGACAGCATAATATAAAGGATCCCAACAAAGATGGACCTTTTTGTTAAAGAGTGAGATCCTTTTTGGCTGACCAGACACAGACCCAAAATCACTACCATCAACCCACCAGACTCCATTTAAATTAACAGTCATTTTATCATTGTAAAAAATCACTTCATCCAAATCAATCACCAACTCTGGTGTGGTTTAAATTAACCTTTAATTCTCCCAGCCAGATGTGTAAATATGCTGGCTCTATACATGCTAAAATCACAGTTTATTTAAATGCATTCTGTTGGGTGAGGTGATGGTGATTTGGGGGCAGCTTCTAGTTACACAAAAAGGATCTCACTCTTTAGCCTGAACAGTATTATATGGTTTAGCCACTGGTAAAAAAAAAAAGTTGTGAACCTCGGAGGACCTGTAGTTCTTACTGGTGCAAATCTCTGCATGATAATATTAAAGCACATTGTCAAAACATAATGGTGTGCTAGTGGTTTAACTTAAGTGCTGCTATTACATCATAGCATTAATGGATGTGGGGTGTTGATATTAGGGTAAGTATAATTAATGTAACTGTCTCTTTTGTGATTGAAAACTGCACTTTCCCAGCATTTACAGGCTGGGGTAAAGGGCTGTTTTCCCTCGTGTCTACTCCACCCTCACCACACCCCTTACTATGAGTGGACACTGACTGTATCTATGTACACTCTCTTGCCAGACTGCCCTTTTCTCGTTAGCCATGAGACATATCTCTACCATATTAACAGTCTGCATCCATCCCTCCATCCTCACAAGTTACATAGTGCAAGAACAGGCATTCGGGGAATGGAGTGGGAATAAAAGGGGCACCATTCTCCCTATCACAAGTCAGTGCACCATAATGATTTTGAAGCTCTGAAGATTTTGTTTTCTCCATTGCCCCTGTCATTACGATATGTTAAGAATAACCCTATTGTAGCAGAGTCTCTGATTATATGGTCTAGTATTAGGAAAAAGTATGGATGGCAGATTGGCTCTGTCCTTGCCCCAGTCCCTCCCATTCTGGCTGTGTCCTAACTTGTCCACTTTTTGGAGTTCGATCTTCAAATCACTATCAGACGTCTTAAAAATGAACATTCACCCAGATCTTTTGACAGCCATCTTTGGCATAACACGAGAGAAAAATAATAATCTTTCAGGATCTAAACTAAAAGTAACAAAATTTGGCACTGTATTAGCACGGAGATGAATCCTTCTCCACTAGAAGAACCCTCAACCGCTGAGCTGGACTCAGTGGTTGAGGGAGGTGATGCAACATCTCAAACTTGACTCACAATAAATGAAATTTGGAATCCATTCTTGCAATATATAAAAGCCAGACTCCATACCCCCACTTTCTTGATAACTCCATGTGAAGTAAGTCATATTTAATTCATTTTTTTTTTACATCTTGTAGTCAATCACAGTTGGATGGATCCTGATAAGACCTTTATCTTCTGCAACTGCCTGTTCTTTTCAAGGCTCTGTGCATATCTAGTTATATGTATATATGTGTACTTGTGCATATGTATACCCTTTTTTTCTTTTTCTTTTAGAATGATGTATAGCATTTTATATGTTGTTTAAAAAACAATAAAAATATGTTAAATAAATAAATAAATAAAAAGGTAAATAAAATGTATAATGTTGCTGTGGCGTTCACCTTTCTCCTTCTGCAAGAGGAATTCCAAGAAGTCCTGGACCACACTGGACCTCATGGTGCAGATACTGTTGTAGCCCTCTAAAATAGGAAAGGGGATGGCACTGCTGGGAATACGATTCCTGTGTAAGAATTTAAGGATCTTAGAGGCATGTGCCCCTAACCGGTCTTTGGTCTTGGAGAATATGTCAACAAAACCTGTGGGGAAAAAAGGGGGTGAAAGGGTTAAAGAGGAGTGTGGCTGTATGAGGTATTTATCCATGGTCAGTGTCTTACCTACAGTAGATGGTGGTTGGCATGCCACAGTTTGGAGAAGCAGGCAGGAGCAGGCAGGAGTACTGACAAAGAATCTAAACAATGTACTGCTGTGGACTAGGACAACAGCAAAACATATTTTAGCCACCTAAAAACATTATTATCAGTTTCGGTCCACGCTGTATTTAGAATATTGCCACTGCTTTACTTTGCTGTTGGACAGCCCTCTCCGACAAGGAACATAAGCTGTTATCTATGCTCTCTTCAAAGCCACCAGACTCCTTTGACAAAAACTGTAATTTACCTTGTCGAACACAGGAGCTGCTGGTTTACCACTGCCTCAATCAGTTATTTTTTTTGTGTTGTGTTGTGTGACTTTGAAGAATCTAAACCAGTCGTTTAAAACACCAAAGTCACGCAATAATCCCATTTTCCTCTGGACAAAAAACCCACAAACACCCACTAACATCTGGCTTTAGTCTTTCTTTAGAAAGCTTACAATCAGCATTCACTCTCTGGACAAATGACTCTGCAGTGGTTATGTGTATTCATCAGCTCCAGCTCTGATCAGCAGGGATGAAAATATAACAACCCGGTGCACACACAATTTTTCACCCCTTTTCCTGAGTGATGCAATGACACGCTGCCACAAAATACAATCAGTCTCCATCCAAGCAGCACTCATACAGTGTTCCAAATTAGTTGGCACTGAGTTTGAAAGGGGGACTGAGTAAGGGCCCGTACACATGCCACATTCTTTGTGCCCTCAAATCCATTGTTTTCAGTGTAGGCGTGCAGAGGGTGCGCTCAAAAGCAAAAGTAACACGCTCCCAAGCGTCTGTTTTTCAGGGCACAAGGGCAACACGCACTGCATGTCAAGTGACGAGGAACAACCAATCACAGCTGTTTGGCGTCTTCCCTTTCTTCTGTAAATATTAGTCTGTACTATATACACCGATCAGCCAAAACATTAAAACCACTGACAGGTGAAGTGAATAACTATGATCATTTTGTTAACAGTGCAATGTTCTGTTGAGGAAATCTTCGGTTCTGACATTTGTGTGGATGCCACCTGACACGCTCCACCCACTAAAACACCAGTGCAGACCAGGTACCCCTTTTATGGCAACGGCACTCCCCAGTAGCTGTGGCCCCCCAGCAGTACAATACGCCATGCCACGCCATAAAAACTGCTCAGGAATGGTCCGAGGAACCTGACAAAGAGCTCAAGGCACAGCCATCAATAAGTGCCGTTGCCATGAGTTTATTTTGTCTGCAACAGTGTTCGGGTGGGTGGAGCACGTCAAGTAGCATCCACATGAATGCCAGGACCAAAGGTTTCCCAATGGAATACTGCACTGTAACAAGATGATCAATGTTATTCACTTCACCCACCAGTTGTTTTAATGTTTTGGCTGATCAGTGTAAATAATAAGTGGACCATTTTGGTGCATCTGTCCCATGGACAACCTTTTAGGCCCAATACTTGCTTAAAACAATGCCTGGAAGAAGGTCAGCTACACATTCTGGATTTCTGGTAAGGGGCTATGATATGGTGCGTCTTACTGTCGCTTAGCAACATCAGGCGCAACCAGCCTCTGCACCCTTTAACATCGCTCAAAGGTAGACACAAGAGTAGCCCAAAGAGTCCCAAGAGTATCCCTGCCTTCAGTAACAGATATAAAAAATAGTAACCACCGTAACGTTTTCACTGGGTTCCACGCTGCTCTCTACTGTTTATACACCCTGTTTTCCAGCACGTTTATGACACCAAATGTGCCACACCAGTAAAGAAAAATAGAAAGGCATATTGTCTACTGCAGACATGGCTCTGCTTTCCCACACCTAAAAAACCTGCAAATACACTCTAATTTTGGTGGAAAAGGGTATAACACAAACAAACAAACTGATTAAGGCAGCGGTAGACTGCATGACACATGTTCTGCGAGGTAAAATTACAGTTTTTGTCAAAGGAGTCTGGTCAGAAAGGGCTGTCTGATGGCAAGGTAAAGCAGTGAAAATATTCTAAATATAGCACACACTTAATCTGATATGTTTTGCTGCTCCCCCCATCCACAGCAGTACATTGCTTAGCTTCTGTGGCGGTACTCCTGCCTGCTTCTCCAAACTGGGGGTGTGTCGACCACCATCTACTGAAGGTAATACACTGACTATGGATAAGAACCTCATAGAACCCCAATTCCAAAAGTCCAAACTATTCCTTTAGCTCCTCTGTTAACTGCTGACAACACATATTCAAATAAGGATCAGTAAACAATCATACCTGGAGTTAGGGAGCATGCCTGCAGTTGTCTTATCACATGACTCAGCTCTCCCTTCAGATTAGCTCCATTGGAGTTCTTCAGAGCAATCAGCATGCTCTCTACATCCACCACCCCATCCCCCTCTGCATCGAACTGTCCAAAGGCCTGAAACAGGGACAGACACAGTACACATTGTGACACTTTATATACCAACACAGTCACTCCCATTCCTGCACACCGACACAAACATACATGGATAATTGGTATCATTCATGGGGCATGTAATATGCTCTACCACTATCTCATTTCATTAAGTTCTACATATATTTTACATTTGTTGAACATCTTTTGAAAAGAAAAAACAGGCAGTAGCTCTACATCTAAATGCCTGCAGTGTTTGGAATATTTGAACCAATGTAGCCTATAGTATGTATAGGCATTCCATGTCCACCCACACAAAGACAAATGCAGACTAAAGTACACATTCATTAGTCAATCCCATTCATCTGCAACCTTTGGTTGAACAACAAATGTCAGCCAACAGACAATAAAGCGGTGTGTTGGACTACAGGAGGCCAAAGCTGAAAACCCAGTGACAATAAAAGGTGACATCAGGAGAGCTCATTCGTCTGACTCACTGCACACCCTCTAGATAACTCAACAGATTACAGGGTCTCATATTTATTTATCACTCACCGTGCATGGGCATGTAAACAGCTGTCAAACCAGCTACATGCATGTCATGTGATATTGGAATCTGTTTGTAAAATGGCAATCACCAGGAATCACCAGTGGCACCACAATACAATGTTATCGCAATACTTAAATCACAGTACAATATGGTTGTGATTTTAAACATTTTACAATATGCTGAGAATTGTGATAACATTTATTGCGATTTATTACCATTTTCTTGCAATTGCAAATTATTTCCTGAAAAAGGAAAACTTGATCAACATCTGTTTCAATTTTTGGTCTGTAAATTAATCATTTTTATTGCAGCAACATGTATCTAGTGGACTAAAAAAGTAATTGATTTTATTATTCCAGTAAACTACAAAAAAAGTTGAATTCATATTTACAGTATTAACGTTTCCCATAATTAAAAAATGGATACATGGTGTCCGTGTTTCCATTCAGTATTGCCACGTAAAACATTGCGATACTATACTGTATCAATTTACCCCCAACCTTGTCTGTAAATTATATATATTGGAAGAAGCTCTGGTTGTTTCCTCATATATAGTCGTAATCATGACAAATTTTAGGAGATGTCCTGGAAAATTATTCATAATTATCCCCCTGCCAATTACTATATGCAGAAACTGAGAAAGAAAATAAACATGAACTGCTCTTTCTGAGATGAGTATTCAGAAACAGAAACCTAGAAATTTTGGAAAGACTTCTTCAGATTTGTTTGATTATATCTTTAAAGACTTTATATTATCAGAGGGAAATGTGGTGTTCGTTTTTAAATTCATAAATGTAAATTTAGCAACTTATTTTGTTGTTTTTCTGGGGGATCTAAATATATGAAACTAGTTTCTAATTCAACTAACAAAAAAGGCTACCAAGACACTTAATATCTGTTGGTTTATAATATCTGTGTCTAGTGTGACACAGCCCTGGGTCTTTAGTTATTGTTCTATTTGTATACTGAATCTGTGTTGTGTTGTTTTGCTTAATTAAATAAAAAAAACAGCCATCAACCCTCCATATTGGAATGGGTTTGTTGGAGGATGGTGTGGAGGCTTTCGAATAAACAGACCTAATTATGATCAAGGTTAAGGTGGTGTCCTTTGAATTAATTCATATGTTACTGCCAACCACGACATGCAGAAATAAATAAAGACATAAACACAAACTGCTGTTTCTGTGATGAAAATTCAAAAACAGAAACCAAAACAATCTGACAGACCCTTAGAAAGTTGTGGTTAATGATATCTTTCAAAACTTTATATTATTATGGGAAAGTGTTGTGTTTGATTTCTTCAAAAACCCTAGAAAATAAGTAGATTTTATCTTAAATTTGATAATGATGGCAAAATTTTGTAGATTTAGCAGTATAATTACTAGAAACTACTTTCTAATTGAACTAACAAAAAAGGCACTAAATATCTGTATGTTTAATAATATTTTTTTGTAGAAGCTCTTTTATTAGTGCTCTGTTTCTATACTTTCTCCTGTATATTGAATTTTTATTATATTTATGTTTAGTTAAATAAAAAAACAGCTATCAACTATTCCATCCTCATGTGGGACAAGAACAAGACTATGGACGGTTAATGGCAGTCCACATGACTTCTCTGTGTTTCTCTGGCTCTATACCTCTTCACATTCATCTCTCGGGGCATCTCTGCTCTCCAACATCTCACAGAACTGTTCCACATTGACGGACTCCTCTCCTCGGTTTAACCGGTCCTCCAGCCACCGCACCAGAACACCCTCATTCCCAGCCAGGACAGACTCCCGAATGGCGACACCCGAGTCGCTAATGCGAGCCGCCGCTTCCCTCAGTTTCACTTGCTCCAGCAGCACACCGGGGCTGGGCGGTCCACCGGTGGGTACGGGCAGGTTATTCGATCCCCTTCCGCTTCTCCCAGAACCGGAGCCGCCACCGCCACCGCCTCCGACACCGACGGCGGTGGCCGCAGAGGCCGGACTGTCTTCCGCGAAGCCGGGGCTCTCCGTTTCCACGTCGTCCTCGTCGCCGCTGCCTCCACCGCAGCCGCTCTCCGCGTTCCCCATGTTTGTTTAACCGACCGAGGGCTCCCCGAAAATCTCTGCGGCCCACCGGGGGGTCAGTTTTGCGACGGTTGTACCGGTCTGTACACAGACCTCTCTAACCTACAGCTAGAGCTCCGCCGTTCACAACTACCGCATTGACGTTACGTACTGTACGTCAACGTGCCTGGAACGGCCTTTGCCTTATTGGTGTGCGCATGCGCTGTGGTGTTCCTGAACACGGAAGTGCTTGTTTTGTTGTGGTGGTGTTACTATTTTACAGACAAACGGAATATGATGTAATAAATGGGTGTAATAGTGAAACGCTCAATTAAACAGCATGCTGGGCTATGTAATGGTCGCGGTTTTAGCGCTGGCAGTTTTATACATTCCTCGTGACTGGTCCGTTATTTTTGGATCTGGATGCAAGCATCAGGAGCCCCCTGCTGCCGTGCGGCTCCTGGGCAGCCGTGAGTTATCACTGTACGACGGGAGGGAAGGCAGTGAGGGCCTTTACCTGGCCATACTGGGCCAAGTTTTTGATGTACACAAGGGTAACAAGCACTATGGACCCGGTGGAGCTTATCACTTTATGGCAGGTGATTCACCTCTTCTCCTATGTGCTTATATTGTGTTGATTGTAACAGCACACACCTACCTACAGAGAGATCTTTAAATTTTTAACCCGTTTTCAAGTTTAGATGTATGAGACATACCTTTGTTTTTCCCTATTTAAACAAAATATTAATAACAGGCTAATAATAATAATGCATCTGTGTAATAAAAAAATACAATAATAATAATAATAATAATAATAATAATAATAATGACTTTATTAAGGACAGAGAAAGGTTCCAATGCATTGTTCTGCTGGAAAACCTTTGGTTCTGGCATTCATGTGGATACCACCTGACCTGTTCCACTCACTCAAACACCGTTGCAGACCAAGTACCCCCCCTCATGGCAACAGTACTCCCTAATGGCAGTGGCCCCCCAGCAGGATAATGCACCATGCCACACTACAAACATTGCTCAGGAATGGCCCAAGGAATGTGACAAAGACCTCAAAGTGTCAACCTGGCCTCCAAATTTCCCAGATCCCAATCTGAATGAGCATCTGTGGCACGTGTCATTAACCCACCTCACAACCCACTGGACTAAATGGATCTGCCGCCAACGCACTGGTGCCAGACACCGCAGGACACTCCCAGAGATCCTGTGTCTATGCCTCGACAGGTCAGAGCCAAGTCCGATCCAAGGAGGCCCCACCTTGGATTAGGGGTACATTTGATCCAAGGAGGCCCCACCTTGGATTAGGGGTACATTTGGGGTACTGGCACATCACAAGAATCCTTGAACAGATTGGGACCTGGGAAATTTAGAAGCCAGGTGGACACCTTGAGCTTTTTCTCACGCTCCACAGGCCATTTATGAACAGTTTTTGTAGTGTGGCATGCTGCTTTTTTCTGCTGGGAGGGGGGCCACTGCCATTGGGGAATACTGTTGCCATGAGGGGGGGTACTTGGTACTGCAACGGTGTTTGAGTGGGTGGAACATGTCAGGTGGTATCCACATGAATGCCAGAACCAAAGGTTTCCCAGCAGAACAATGCATTGTAACAAAATAATATTCACTTCACCTGTCAGTGGTTTTAATGTTTTGGCTAAATCAGGGACATGAATTCCAGTCTAATAACAGCATATACACAGCTACAGTGCATTAGTATCCCTTACACTGCAATGGTCTTTATACAGAATGTGTCTGCATTTTCAGGAAGAGATGCTTCACTGTCCTTCATCACCGGAGACTTCACAGAAAGTGGCCTGACAGATGATGTGTCCAGTCTGTCCCCGCTGCAGGTGATGGCCCTTTATGACTGGCTGGCCTTTTACCAGAGGGAGTACGAGTTTGCAGGTACGTTACGTTTGTCCCCCAATCTCTTACCATTTGAAATTTTGGGTACAGCACATGCATTTCTTCCTCAACAAATTTAGTTATCAGGTACCTTTCAAGCATCTTAAACGATAAGATCTATGAAGGATGAAAAATGACACGAGGATAAATAAATACAATAATGAATAAATAAATAAATAAATCAATACAGAAATAAGTAAATAAATACAGTGTTTTTTAAATGCTGAAATAAATATGGAAATAAATAAATAAATGCCTACCTCATTAACATACAGACACAGACATAGATATAGTTTACAAAAATGTAGAATAAATTTAAGATATTTATTTATTTATGGCTTGTTTAATTATGTGTATATTGGTGTACAACATTGTAAAAAAGAAAAGAAAAAAGTATTGCAAAACTAAAGCGATAAATATACAATAGAATTAAGTAACGTAAAAAAAATATGAAAAAAAAATCAAAAGAAAAAATTTACAATATACCTGAATTAAAATGACAATAAAGTTTTTAGAAGTGGTAGTTGTGCAGAAATGTGCAAAGTCATTTATTCATCTTAGCATTTATTTGGCCTTTTATTTATTTCCATATTTATGCATTTATTCCTGTATTTATCCATTAATTTATTGCTACTTAAGTTATTTTTCATCCTTTATACTGTACAGGTTCTGTACAGCTTTATTTAAGTTAAGACAGTTTTATTTATATAACCTAACATCCCAAATCACAAATTTGCCTTGAGGGGCTTTTTCCACCCTTTTTTCAGATAAGGAAAAATTTCCCTCAAAAAACCCTTAAGGGGGAAAAATTGGAAGAAACTCAGAAAGATGAACAGAGGAAGGTTCCCGCTCACTGGACAGATAGATGTGCAATAGATGGCGTGTGTACAGACCTTATTAAAATTATGTACAAATAAGTGTCTAACACTCCAATTTTTTTTTTCTAATTGAGGGTGTTGTAAAGTTCCTCATCAGGTGCTAGTACCTTTTTTTGATTCTGCAACAGCACTACATCAGGGTACTTAGCACCAGAAATCAGAATAGGTCCTTCCAAAATGTCAGAGAAAGGCTGAAAAAATAAGCCAGTGTTCCCGATGGTTGGACAACTCTGTCTCCTTATCAGTGGACATCTATCAACATTAAAACGCCAGCCAACCAGCCAACCAACATCCACCTGTGTTTACTTTCAGGTCTGTTAACAGGCCGGTTCTATAGTGAGACCGGACAGCCCACAGAGGCCCTGCTGCAGGTAGAAGCATCACTAGCAGAGGGCCAGCGAATAAAGGCCCAGTCTGAGGCTGATAAGGTCCGCTTCCCAGCATGCAACACAGAGTGGAGTGCTGCCAGGGGTGGAAGAATCTGGTGCTCCACTAAGAGGTATGGAAATAGTTTTGCTCTAATCAAATATTAACAAGCCTACAGGGCATAAGATGAGATGCTGTGATGTACTGCTGACCTGTAATAGAGCGTGTCTGGCACTAGTGGGAATTATCAGGACTGTTCTGTTGTTTTCCTTCAGCGGTGGAGTGGAAAGAGGCTGGACAGGTGTCCCACGGAAACTCTTCTCGCCAGGCTCCAGCAGTGTTCGTTGTGTCTGTGTTGAAGATCCACCTGCAGCAGAGGAAGACCCCAACCTGCAGAAATACGACGGCTGCCCTGCACATGCTGAGTCATGCACTGTTGAAGAGTTCTAGCCGCTGGGCCGGCCCAAAACCTGGACTTCATCATGGACTGCTTTTAGCAGCACAATACTCAGGGACTCTATAAGGAAACCCATTTTGGCCAAAGTGATGACAGAGGAAAAAGATATTGTAAGTCATTATCATTTTATATTTTGCAATACTAGGTCATTATTTTGAGATACTTTTTTTGTGTGGATAATTTCTCTTTATTCTACGATATAAAATCATTATTTTAGAAAGTTTCTCATTATTTTGACATACTAATTTGTTACTTTGAGGTACTAAGCAATTATTTTGAAAAGCTTTCTCATTATTTTGAAAACTAGCTCATTATTATATTTTACATCATAAAGAGATAAATCACTTTTTAAAAACATTTCCCCTTTATTTTGAAATACTAAGTAATTATTTTAATATTTATTAATTATCATTATTATAATATTAATTATCATTATTTTGTGAGTGATTATTATGAGTTTCTCATTATTTTAAGATACTAATGACATTATTTCACGATACGTCATTTCAAGACACTAGATCATTATTTGAGATACTAAGTCATTATTTTGAGATATTAAGTCTTAAAATTAATTTAAAATTAAATTAAAATAATCTTAAAATTAAGAGAAATTTTCTTAGAATAATATATCCCAAAGTAATGACTTAAAAATCTCACTAGTATTACAAAATAATGAGAGTTCCTCAAAATAATGACTTAGTATCTCAAAATAAAGAGAAATGTCATTAAAATAACGATTTCGCTGAAAAAAAAAAAAAGACTTGAAAATCTCAAAATATTTACCTAGTATTGCAAAATAATGACAAACTTTCTCAAAATAATGACATATCTAAAGATAATGATAATGATTTAAATTCTCAAAATAATGACATAGTGTTGCAAAAAAAGAGAAATGTTTCACCTGGTGCATACAACTTTGTGATGGTAGGCCTAAGTCATAATATTGAGAAAGCTCCTCATTATTTTGAGATATAAAGTCATTATTTTGAGTCATTTCAATGACTTACAGGATCTTTTTTTGCATTACATTGACAGAAATGTGCTTCCATACTTCTAACTTATTCACAATAAAGAGCAAGAATGAAGAAGAAGTCAATGCATTAGTTTTTGATGACCTTTATGTAAAGTTGTCCTCCCTTTCTCTAAAAGGATACACCAGGAAGAGACAGGCTAGATATCTGAGCATACAGATACAATATAATGTGCATAAAAGATTAAACAATGTGCATAAAAGATTAACAGAGGCAAGATTTAGGTTTGTCACAATGACAAGCACAAACTGCATTTAAGTACAAAACAGTTGTAGTGGTCAAAAATATCACACATTTATCTGTACAATTTAACAATACTTAAAGAGGCCCAACTACTCGGCCGTCCCTCTGCTCCACATTCTCCCCAATGATCGGAAATGTCGTGATCTTGATAAAGTGCACCTGTTAGGCTTAGAAATCAAGAAGCGTTAAATGTGATGGGGTCAAGACAACGACTTGACTTGAGGCAACATTGTGGGGATCAAGACTTCCAACGAGGACCTCATGGCAGATAATAAAAATGGAATGTAATCATTTGGTGACTGGTTTTGAAATATGATTTATGATTATGACGATGGCGTGTAAGGACTACAAATTAAATGACATGCATAGGCATAACAGGCATTTCTGTAACTGAGGAGGATTGTTGAGAGAATTTTGTTTTGGGGTCCACATTTATATTCCTCTTGTGATAAAATAGGCTGTCTCAGGTCACATTTTCCCAACCTGTTAAAAAGTTCCATTTAATTTGACTGATGCCTATACATGATAGACTATGTGCCAATCATAGAGACAAACTACAGTCGCCCCAAACAGCCATGGATTCAGACATTTTATTTCCTTCATCTTCCCTTGGTAACAAATTAATATTGTTTTCTCAAGATCACAAGTCATACATGTCATCATCTCAAAATACCAAATGTTTTCCTGAGGTCATTTCTCAAGAAAGACAACACTTTGTGAACTCGAGATAAAGTAGCTTCGTCTATTTAAAGCCTGTATCATTGCAGGAACCATTGCACTAAACAGTTCTGGGGACTACCAGAAAGGAACTACCCACTAGGGAGCTCCCCTGAGAACAACAGGCCTTCAAGGGCTTTTTTTCTGTTTGCAATCGCACCGCCAATAGGAACTCTGACGTGACGTTGGCCAGTCTACCACTCAATAGCTATGATGAGTCAAAATCACACTGTATTTCCCACGTTACACTTATGCTCAGTAAAGCCTGGATTTGCCCATTTGTCATGTTTGCTTCCATTTTTTCTTCTTGAGCTGTTGTTTACATGGCTAACGGCTGATCATTTTTTTAAATCAGGAGTTGCCGGTGCTCCATTGGCTGTGTTTGACCAATCACCTTACACTTAACATCACTCATGATTCAGTTGTTTTGGGAGGGTACCTACTGTCAAGTAGGAGATAAAAAATGTCCCTAAAAATGTTGTTAAAAGAACTATGATTATTCCTAGTTATTGTGGTGCAGAGAAAACAAACGGGGCTTTTTAGAACTATTAAAAAGTTCCTTCTGTCCAAAAACAGCTGTTGTCAGATGAACAAGAGCGTATAAATCATCACATTACATTTCTTTTCAATTTTGGCCTAACACAGGCTGAACTTACTTTATGTCTTGCTGTTATAGATGAAATACACATTAGCGTGTGTCATCCATACACCAGGAATAGCGCTGGGCTTTGAAGCCAATTTTACACAGTGGCCATACAGTGAAGTTATAACTGAAGGGTTATGTCCGCCATGGGACTGAAAAAGACTTTTCCTCACGGACTTACATTCGGATTGAGATGTCTGTAAATGGGTGGATACATTTATCTGAGCTCAAACCTGTACTAATGACTCATTTCACCGTCAGGATTTGATCAGTTTGGTCTGTTAACATTTTGAAAGTCTGGAAAAGCTGCACAATTAAATAATTTCATCCCCGTTTCAAGTCAGTGGAGGGCTAAATCGGAAGTTAGCTGCTCAGCCAGGGAAAGTCTCTCTTGCGCCTGCTCTTTGGGCCCAATGATGCAGAAGATCCGGGTAATTTTATACCTGGGAAGTCGAACTTTTAAGGCGTCATGCACCACCCTGTCTCCAAGGCTGTATCCAGTTCTCTTTATACATCTATGGCATGATCTAAGAATGCGTTAAGAAACTCTATGTTTCTTTATGTTTCAACGACGCTGTGGTTAAAGTGTGGTTATGTTTAAGCACAAAAAACAATTGGTTAAGGGAAGGGATCATGTTTTGACTTAAAATTCCAGGTTTTAGTGGCACAATCACGCCTAGAAATACCACAGATGTTCGCAGATGTTTTGTTTGCACGAACATTGGTCTGCAGTTTGGCAGCTGTTTTGCCTAAGTGTCACATCGTCCACTGTCTCCTCCATCTTGTCTTAGAAAATCAGCTCATATTATCAGGACTGCTTCACTTTAGAAACTTTGATGGGACACATACAAAATGTACAACTGTAACATATCTGTGGTTTGTAGAAACATACAATGCCAAAATTTTATTCTAGTGACCAGGCCTGAAATAGCAGTGTTGGGTCAAACGTTTTAGGCTTCATACGCCACTTTTACAGGAATGAGCGAGGCCCTGAGCGAGGCCCTGAGCGAGGCCCCGTCTCCACAGCTGTATCCAGTTCTCTTTACACATCTATGGCATCATATAACAATACGTTAAAGCAAGATTCAGCCTTATCGGCGGCCCAATCAAAGCATGTCAGCTTGGCATGTCAAGTTTGGTGGAGATCTTGAGACACAGTGGCCTTTTGAGTTTAATTTACGAAACACTGCTTTGATGTGATCTCAAATGAATTATGTCATTATCTCGTGACATAAAAAGGTTCTTTAACTTGACAAAATAATCTTGTTATCTCGAGAAAACATGTTATTTCAAGATAAGGACCTCAATGACAAAGTGATCTTGAGAAAAAAAATAAATAAAATGTTTGAATCTTTGCCGTTTAGGCTTCTGTGGAAAACAACTCAGTTTCATGAGGAATTCCATCCTCGTCCAGTTTTGCCATTTTTCACCTCCGACAGTAAAGTAAAACAATTTCACTGTAATAATACTGGATCTAACTAGATTAGATCTCATTTGATGATGCTCATTTATTTAAAACAAAAGCTGCTTTCCCTTTAAATCCTCCTCGTCTGTCCCACTTTATCCGGTCAACACAGAATTTGGGTGACAGAAGAGTGAAAGATGAAAGATTACAGAGAACATGCTGATAGTTCAGTCCTTGTAAGTGATCTAGGGCAATTGTACACATTTACTCTGCTCTTGGTTGACAGCATTGTGTAGCATTGAACTTTTGTCTTTGGGCAGGTCACATAGCATAAAGGCTGCTGATGGTGAAATATCGCAACAGAGAAGAGGAACAGAAAAAACTCTAATTGTGATTTGATTTAAATGTTCATCATTGGATTGAAACGTCCTGCTTGTGACAAATAATTACAAACATTTTGGAAAACTGATTAACAAAGAGCCCAGCCGTCATGGAGCTGGAGCGCTTCTGTCTTATATCCACTTTAAGATCAAAACAGAAACAAAAAGACAATGTTTCACTTTCTATTTGAAACGTCCCTCTAGAACATTACGTTTTTTTTCATAGACTGAAATAGTATAAAGGTGATGGTCCATAACTGTCCTGCTACTGATGTCCCTTCTCCTGGTGTGCCTGAATAACTGAGAGGGTGGAGGATATCCAGGCCGCTGCATTACGACACCCCACCCAGAGTTAGTACATCAAAGCAGATGTCACACACCCTCACCGGCTTGTTCAAGTCAAACTTGATGATGGGGATCTCCTTTATAGAGCACTTGTGGCACAACAGGCGCCCACAGTGGCGGCTGGAGTTGAGGAGGAGACACAGGATTAGTCACACAGTCTGACACAAGATGAGGACGACGTGAGAAATAACAGAGAGAATAATAAAAAAGACTAACCAGTGATGTTTCCGTGTTGTAACACCAAACTTGGCAACACATTCATAGCAGTTGGACCCATCACACCAAGGGGGCTCTTTGGACAGCATATCTAAACAAATGATTAAAAAAAAAAAAAACATCATGTGGGTCAAAATTAGTCGCCAGGAACATCCCTACTCCAAACAGATCATGTCTCCATCTAGCAGCTGCATCTCAAGCCACCCATGAGTTTGTATGCGTGTGTCAAAGAGATAGAGAGGGAAAGCCGTTGATGATCAGAGCCACTGGTCTTGCATGCCGATCTAAACTCCCCCCATTTTTCCTCTGGGTATTATCAGTTTATTGGACTAGTAATTCTGGCGCTGACTAGTGAGGGTAGCAAGGTTTAATTGACTAGTAGACTAAGACCAGCAACTCCTGCGGTCTGTGAGATAAAATTACTTTTTCTTTTTAAGATTTTTTTTTGGCTTTTTTTGCCTTTTATTAGACAGGACAGACTTAGGCGTGAAAGCGGGAGAGAGAGGAGATGAGCAAGACACGCAGGAGACACGCAGCAAAGGGTCGCAGGCCAGAGTCGGACCCATGGCCACTGCAGCAAGGACAATGCCTTTGTACATGGGACGCCCCCTCTAACCACTGAGCTACTGGGTGCCCTAAAATGACTTTTTCTGTCAAAAGGAGTCTGGTGGCTTTGAAAAGAGCAATTTAACAGTTTCACTTCCCCGTCCCCTTCTCTAAACTGGGGGCATGCCGACCACCATCTAGTGTACGTAATACACCGACTATGAATGACAATGACTGTAAAGTACCTGATACAGCCCCACTTCAAAAACTCTTTACTATCCCTTTTAGTTATAATTATTGTCAGTGCTCTAACCAAGGTCATAGCTTTGTGAAACTGAGTGAACACTTCCATTTAAAAAACACAGAGATGAAGGCAGATGGACTCGACCTTTAATATATAGTGAATGCCTGATAGATAACCGTGTGAGAACCTACCTAGAAGGCGGAAGAGCAACTGTTTGGTTGCAACTTGGTAGTTGAAAATGTTTATGCCCTGATTATTATTAATGCCCAGTCGAGCCCCGGCTCTCACGATGGCACGGCACAGGTTAGCATTTCCTTTCATGTAGGCCAGGAGCAGAACTGCAATAAGACACAGGTCACAGTCATTTTATTACAAGTGTACCACTAATATCAGCCTGCTGTTTGTATACTGTAATCAACAACATAAAATAAGCTGTCTACAGTACCTGTGTTCCCTTCATTATCTGGTTTGTCCAGAGGGTATTCAGGCATACACTCCAGGAACAACTCAAAAATGGCAGCGGCGTTCTCTTTCCCATAATGGCCTAGTACGTGCATTGGTGACTGACCCCTGAGCAGGTATAATAACATGTAAAGGAGACATTACAGTCAGAACAGAAGGTCATCTGTTATATTAAAAAGCTTCTGACTTCCATGGCGCTAATGTTGCTGCTGTAGTGACTTAGAAGTTTGATCTTGTTGTTAACTGTGAAACAAACTAAACGCACCTGAGATTGAAGGCCTCAGCGTCGATGTTGGACTCTGTGAGAAGGGTTCTGACATTGTTAAGGCGGCCCTGCATCACAGCCAGATGTAGAGCTGAGGAGACAACAAGAAGGACAGACAAAAGGACAAAATGTTATTGACAAGGATTGTGGTATGTTGGGGGGTGGAATAACAACGAATAATCAACTACATAACAGAGAACGAGGTGTCTGGGAGGCAACCAAAGGACTGATAATGCCACTGTTTAGTTTCAAAACGATAGAGAGACTGAAATATGAGCTGCTGCTGAATAGTCTTTGTAGCTTAGGAGAGTTCCTTACTGAGAAAAATGACCCAGAAGTCTCTCAGTAGCAGCCATGATAAGAGCTGTCCCTATTCTCTAAATGGTTAAGAAAGAAGCTTCAATGCCTCCTTTCTTACGCGAGATTTATAGTTGTGCGGCAGACCTACGCCGTCGCCTATGCCGTTGTGAGCATTTATGCTTGTGCGGTAGTGTGTCTGTGTCACTCTGTAGTTACACCTCCAAAACACTAGTCAGCAGCAGGGTTTCTGTGAAGTGCTGTAAAGTTTAGTTGATTCAAAACATGCATTAAACACACAAATCAGCTTCACTATAACTCACAGCATTCACAAACAAACACGTGTCTTTATCTGGACACATTTTCCCCACAAATACAAGATACATGTTATTAGCACAAGCCTATGGCATTCTACATTGTAAAAATTGACCTGGCAGCTAGCAATATTTTCCTCTTCTAATATAAAACCAGGAAAAACAGCAACACTTAACAAAGGTAACGGTACATAATTCGGCTCCATTACAACTCACAAGGTTCACTGACAAAACAACTGTCTTATACTAAACACGTTTTCCAAACAAATACAACATGCTAACGTTATTAGCACAAGCCTATGGCATTTTACATTGTATAAATTAGCCTAGCGACAAGCGGAGATTTCCTCTGCTCACATGAAGCCAGGATAAATCACACACAAGTCTTAAAATGCTATTTTTGTCGAGGCTTTATTGTCTTCACAATTTATTGTTTCTTATCTGTGAAATGAAAGTAAATAAAAGTTTTGTTTCCACTGAGGGAAACGATCCCAGATCTTCAGAAGAAACTGAAGCATAATAATAAAGAATGTAATGTACCGTTATTGCCATTCTCATCCTCAGCAGCAAAGTCTACTCCGTTCTCCAACAACACAGAACAAATAGTGGCCAGGTCCTGCTGGGCAGCCAGATGTAGCGCTGTCTGCCTGTGTTTGGTCAGCTCATTTACTTTGGCTCCGGCAAGCAGCTGGAAGCAGAAACATGAAGAGTAAAAACAACATCAACAACCGCATCAGTCTTTCAACAACACTTAAATTGGCTTAAAAAGTAAACGCAGAGGCCTGAGAGATTCTTTCTGTTTATACCAGGTTGCGAACAATGATCTCAGATCCAGCCTGGACAGCCAGGTGCAGAGGGGTGAGTTTGGCTGCATCTTGAACTCTGGAGTTGACATTAGCTTGGACACTGATGAGGAACAGGACACTTTCGATGTCTGAATTCTGCACAGCCACGTGGAGAAAATTACGTCCTTTGTTGTCCACCTAGAGAGAGAGAGAGAGAGAGAGAGAGAGAGAGAGAGAGATTAATGTAACTGTATGTAATGTTTATAAAGTGAGACAAACTGGTGGCGTTATGTCAGCACTACCTGCTCAGCAGCACCTGGCTCCCTTTTGAGGATAGCCTCTGCTGCCTTGTTGTTTTTGTGCGTCATGGCACAGGCGAAGGGGGTCATTCCTTGACGATCCCGAATGTTAAGACGGATGTCTGGATGGGAAATGAGGAGCTGTATAATGACATTGTGCTGGCTGCTAATGGCAGCGTGGATGGGAGCCCTGCCCTCTGCATCCTAAGAGAAATGGACGGTCATGTGATTAGAAAAAGAGCATGTTCAAGATCTTTCTTATCATCATTATATACACAACAATTACAAAGAAGCGGTAGTTGGTGATGAAAATTTTGAACCTCAGGCTTCCTCCTACAGTCCTTATGTATAAAAAGAAAACGAAAAGAAAATCTAGAAAAGTATCAGTATCATGTTTACAACTACAACTAAGTAATCTCTTATTAGCTGTATGCTGTAATGGCAGAAAGAAGTGGACCCATTGATGTGACAGGACTGACCTGTGCATTAACATTAGCTCCAAACTCTAGAAGGCACTGCACCACCTCCTCCAAACCCCAGCTGCTCGCCAGGTGGAGGGGTGTTTGTCCATCTCTGGCTTCTTCGTCTCCTTCCCCATTAGGGCCTGGCCGTCTGCTGCTATTTACGTCACAACCGCTATTTACACACAGGAGGCAGACAGTACGTTAATACAGGGGGCTACAGATATCACAATAACACTGAGCATAAAAAACCCAACAGGTTTCTAGTTTCAGACAAGATTCTATTTTTATCTGTATAATAAATACTGAGTCACAGTTTAGACAAACGTGTGTATTTACGGCTGGGATTAGGTTTCCCAAACACTGTTGGTGAGGAGATTTGCATACCTGCGGATAAGGAAGCAAGCAGAGACCTCATTATTCTCATCAACAGCTCTGTGCAGGAGGGTCTGCTGGCAGCCAGAGGGCCCCGTGCTCCAAGATGTTGCATCACAGCCATGGCGGACCTTAGAGGAACAAACATGACTCAAAACAGTCAAAACTCAAGAAAAAAAATTATTATAAAACATACGTACAGCCTTTAATAAGGCTTAAACACAGACAAAGTGCTACAGATGTGAATACCAGTGGTTTATAAAATATCAGTGGTTTATAGTCATTTCGTTTTTTCTCTTTTTGGAACCAATCAGTGTTCACTTCAGAGGTTTTGGATAAGGCTGATATGAATCTGTGCACGACACTTAGAGTCTCCTATTATTGTCAGGAGGTGGCACTACTCACCAAATTATTATGAATCCGGACATTTATCACAAACTGGAACTTGTTAGATTAGACGTTTAAATGAATAAATGTCCACCACCTCCCTAGTCGGCACCAGAAATATTAGTCGGTTAAACCAATTACTGTTTTCTTCATGTACAAGGCCGCTTAACTGTCATGCAGCCGCCCGCCACTAGTGGATGCTACAGAGCCATCAGACAACAGTCCCCCTCCCCGCAGTAATGCTCAAGTAGACTGCTTTCTTCTTTCCTTCATTTATAGTATCCTTAAGAAGACTGAGGATGTTTGCTGCCAACAAGACAACCACATGCATCCACAGCTGAGGCTAATTAAGCTTTCATTTCATTGCTTTCAATTTCATTTTATCTTAAATACTGTTTTTTAACATTTAATACCCAGCAGTGAGTAACTAAGAGGGTACTATCATCTCTAAATTGGTTGCATTTATCTCACCAGTGTGGACGCGATATCTTCCAGGCCATTCTCCAGAGCCAGCCACAATGGAGGGTCTCCTTTATCATCCACCACAGACATATCAGCTCCTCTTGTGCAAATGGCATCCACCACCAGTGGCAGCTGGTTACTGATGGCCAGCTGTAGTGCTGTTTGTCCCTCCTGGGTCCTGGTAGTGGAGAATATATATATATATATATATATATATATATATATATATGTAGAGAGCCATAAGATACAAAAATACAATTTAAAAAGTCTCCACTCAAAATTCCTAACTAGATACTGAGGGATTTCTTAAATAATATTTTTTATCTGCGTATTAGTTTATGATTAAATTTAAAGTGGACAAAATTGTGAATAACTGTTTGTGAATAACTGTGTAGCAGGACGTTTTAAGGCATGCCCCTAAATTTTCTGTTTGTGCTCCTAAAATTTTCAGTTAGGCGCTACAGTGCTCCTACTCATAAAAGTTATTCTGGAGCCGTGCAGGTAACAAGAGAGAAATTATCAATAATCACTGGGACATGGGTAAACAGAGAAAATGTATTCCTCAGTAAATAGCAGTCCCATACCTTGGTGGCCGAGGGGTTAAGTCAGGTACCATAAACAGCAAAGACCCGTGTTTGAATCTCGCCAGGCATCTTAATTACATGTCGTATCCCCCCACCTCCTTCACTTCCTGTGTCATCTTCATCTCTCTACATTTTGGAAAATTAATAGAAAAGGCATTACATGCTCAAAACCCGGGCATTACCTAACATTGATGTCCGCCTGATGCTCGAGAAGGAAGAGGGCGCTCTTGCTGTCCTGTCTTTGGATGGCCATGTGCAGCAGGGTTTGTCCAGTGGACATAGTGTCATTGATAGAAGCCCCTGAGCCCAGCAGCTGAGCTGCTATGGTGTGCATGCCTGACAGAGACACATTGTACATGTTATACATCACATACACAGATCACCATGCAGTCTTGTAAGGAGGTTATGTATGGTGGTGTAATGCTGCTGTGTACCTGTCCAGAGGGCCAAGCCCAGCACTGTCTGGTCCATGGAGTCTTTGAGACTGAAGTCTGGAATGATCTGGAAGTTGTTGGTGGCATGAAGAGCATTGGCTGCAACAGAGCAATTAAAGATGAGATAAGTTCATGTATAGTGAGATCAAGCAGAAATCACTTAACACACCTGCCATGTTTGCATTTCAGGTACAGGCATCCAAGTGTCTAAATGCTGACCTTTCTGCTCGAGGATGACAGAGACTACATCTGGGTGGTTGTGAGCGATGGCCATGTGCAGGGGGGTCTGCATAGCAACACCAACGGTGTCATCAGGCAGAGCCTTCTGGGTCTGCAGGTTGGGGTTGGCCCCCTGCTGCAGCAGCTCTGCTGTCAGGCTCGCCAGGCCACAGCGACACCCTGTATGAAGTGGGCTCTCACCCTAAAACAAGGTCAAAGGATTGATAATATCTTTATTCGTAACACAGAAGAAAAACATCTAGATCTCATGATTTAAGTTATCGGAGTGCATTTAACTTATTGAGCCCCCTACAAGACGGCGAGTCACAATCGATTGCCAGGTCAAGTGATCGAGGATAGAGGACGGAGGAGTCGAGGAGGCATATTAGGATGAACCACCTATTTTTTTTTTAACTGTTTAAAGTAACCTGCACACAAGGTTGTATTCATTAACAATGTTGATACACACCCATTTGTTGACATGGTTGACCTTTGCTCCGTGAGTCGCGAGGAAAAGTGCTGCTGCCTCATTGCCAGCCCGAGCTGCTCTCTGCATGAGACAGTTTTCTGCAAGGAAAAAAATGGAGAAAGATGAAGATGAAAATGTTTTTAAGGGATTAAAAGCATTGTGGCAGCAAAAACAGGTTATTAAACAGTACCTGTGGCTGTGTCTGGTGCATCAGGGTTGCTTCCTCTCTGGATAAGCTGGGCTGCAAAACTATTCTCATCAAACGAGGTGCCGTTCACAACTGGTGCGTCATCCTCAAATGGGTTTACTGAGGGGTCTGAAGACACGGTGATGTACTGCAGGGCCAGCCACAGAGCTGTGCTGCCCTCGTGGTCCTTGAGCTCCAGGTCAAGCCTAACAGGATGGACAGATTACACCAGGTTACACACAGGATTATCTCCAGAGTCGAATGATGACTGGGGTCACATGATCTTGTAAATATCGGTGCCTTCAAACCGGGTCGTGAGAATATTTTTGAGAATAGTTTTAAATTCAAGAACTGTCATGTACAATGGTAAACAAACTCACTAATTCAATTTAAAGGCAGAATGTGACTCACTGTTTGCACTGTAGCAGCTGGTTGAACACTGGCTCATTCCCTGATGCCACAGCTTCATGCATCGGAGTCCTAAAAATGACACAAGACAAAGCGGTTACACTTTGTAGTCCAATAACACTCATTAAACCAGAGCCCGGTCGGTGACCTACCTGCCCTTGCTGTTCTGCATGTTGGGGTTGGCTCCGGTCTTCAGCAGAGCCTCTGCGATTCGTGCCATACCGCTCATCACCTCCGCAGAGTGTTTCTTGGGGCTGAAAGAACAGACCAGGTGAAGCGGGGTTTCCACCGCCCCCACTGTAGCTGCATTCACCTGGGCCGAGTGTCGAATTAGGAAGATGGAGGCAAACTCATCACCTGGAGGAAGTGGAAGGAAGAATTTATGCTTTCATGTATCAACTTCAAAATCTAGTGTTTACACTGTAACCAAGTCTGTACAATCAGTCAATCAGACTTTATTTGCATAGCACCTCTCATACAGGTTAGTGTAGCTTCACGGATGACTGACATGGGTACCACTGCAGGTATATTAACAACTCAGCAGCGAAGCCAAACGTTTATTTTGGACACCACCTCTACAATAAAGTTATAGGGTGCCACAGAGTGGAGTAATAGTGTCTCCTACACACCTCTCTGGATGGCCTTATGCAGGAGGCTCCAGCCACTCTGGTCCACCATGTCCACATCGGCTTTGTTGTTAACCAGAGTGGTGGCGATGCTTTCCAATTTACGAGCAAGCGCCAGGTCTAGTGCCAGGTCACCGTTATTGTCCAGTTCATTTAGCTTTGCAGGAAGCTGAAAACAAAGGATAAACAAAACAAAATGTTTGTTTACTGTTATTCTACCGTGCTGTTTACACTGTAACAAGCGACAGTCAATAAAGGGTTAACGCTGACCTGCGAGTCCATCTCGATGAGATAGAGAAAGACCACATCTTCTCGCTCCACTTTGATGGCTTTGTGGAGAGGGTACTCTGTTTTCGATTTGATCATCTTGTAAAGCAGCTGGGCACTCATGGTGCTGAAATCTTCTTTCCTCAGATCATCCTGATGAAACACAGCAACGTCAACAAGTGTCACCCAGAACGTCCGGAAATAAGACGAACACTGAGTGGGTGCTACGAGAAGTTTACCAAAGTGAGGTCACCATTTACTGAATAAGTAAAGGAAATGACTGTCTGATATACCACGCCACCTGATTGATGTTTTTCATATTTAGCTTATGGTTATGCACTGAATCCTTTTATTTATTTCTTTAATTAACTTTTATGTCTATATTTTATTTATTTTCTCTGCTAATTCAATTCAGTTCTTCACTTTTTTTTCTCTCACCTAAATTTTATTGCTTGGTAATTTGCCTAAATTTTATTGTTCTGTTCTATCTTTGTGCTGGATCCAAACACAAAAGCCTAGCTATGACGTTTTGGCTTATGCATCGTAACTGATAAGACCCAATCAGGACGCAAACGTTAGTGGCTGCGTCACCATTTTTAAAAGTCCCTCCAGACTAAAACGCAGCTCCGAAGTTTTCAAACTAAAACAAGGTCAGCAGCATTTTCAAAAGTCTCCGTTTTTGGGGGTTCCAGAGCGCCAAAGTAGTGTGGACACTAGGTGTAAACACAGCAATAGTAAACAAACTAATGTGAATGTAGCCTTTGTGCAGGGAGGGATACAATGTATGTTAATGTCTGTACGAGTCCAGGATGTTTGTACATGTGTGTTGATGTTTATATCAATGCAAAACTCCTTAAATAATGCTTTTACAAAGAGGATAAAATCCTAAAAATAATGCCGACATGCTCTTAAGCTGGACAATTCTTTGCTTTGGTGAAGTCAGCAGTTATCAGAGTTTGAGACTGAGGTGTCAGAAGCTGATGACGCTTGACAGACATTTACTACATTTAAGTCATAAAGACAACCTTGAAAACTGCCGAGCTGTGGCCTCTCTGGATTTATTGTATCATAAATGATGGGACACTTCACACTGATGAGAGGACATAACATTAATCTGTAAAAAAGGGTGAGCGTGAGAGGATTAACCTGCAGTAACACAGCAGGTTAAAAGTGATTCAGAAGTGGCACACACAAACAAAGGCCCGACCTGAGCATTTATAGATTCACACTATGATGGGTTTCTTTTATCCATCCTGTGCTACAGAGTAGAACAAAGTGCCTCGTGCAATAATGGAGCCTTTAAGAAAATGGTCAAACAGAGGCTGCTCCAAAATCTGGTTTTAAAAATAATGTCCATATTTGTATTGTTGGCATGTTTATCTGTGGAGGGGCTGTCATGTTAGGATGTGGTGCATAGTGGTCGTGTGTCTCTTGCTTTGATCGTTGAATAGCTGTCTCCATTTTGTTGTGCAGTAAAAGGACTGATCAAGAACCACGATGGAAACAAGTCCCGGACTTTGTTGTGTTACCTCTTACAATATCTGGATTTCTTTTAAAGCTGTATTTGAACATTTGTCAAATAAAGTAAACCAAAGGCAGATTTTGATGCGTCAGGACTACGGATGTCAGTTTCTCTTTTTTTCTTTGAGTCCAGCACTCCATTAACTCAGTGAGCTTTAGCGCCACATTTTAAAGTGCTATCCATTTAGAGGTGGTGAAGTTTAAATGTTTTGTGATATAAATGTCTTGCCTTTTATTTTATTTTCTATTGGCTGTGATGACAGATAGCCAGCTGGCTGCATTGACATGGAACAGAAAAATAGTGTCCATTGAACAACCGTCAGTCTCCACTGGTTAGCTAAAGCCCAGTTTCCATCAAACACTATCGGTATGGTACCTTTGGAACCAAAAGTAACCCTTCAGACATGGTACCTAGACCCTAGTGTTTCCACTGCAAACAGTACTCTTAAATGTGGGCGGGGTTGTTGTCACTCACTGCTCCGTCCAGCACTCACTGTATTTCCTCATCAGCAGTGACACAGAGGGAAGTTTGTACCTCGTTTATCGTCCACAGAACGATTTGCAGGACAAAATAAAACAGGCTGCAGTGAGAGTCTCTCTCCATGGGATATTTAAAAATAGCGGGTTTGTGCATTTAGTCCTTCTCAGGCAAGCTCAGGGGTTTAGTGTTGCCGGAGCCCACAGGAACGACGCTCCACAATGCTTTATTTTTTTCTCCGAGTGAGAACTTGGGTGTATGCCGTTCACATGATCCAGTCAAAAGAAAGTATTACCAGTTAACGTCAAAACCAGCCACAACTCAGCCCTGAGCAGAGTGACTGTCCTTTATTGACCAATCAGACTGCAGGGTCTCTAGCTCCACCTTTTAGTACCAGATCTGTGTGCTAGGTACCCCAACAGAAGGGTGACCAAAAATACGGATGGTACAGAACGGTTCCATTGGTACCATCCACAACTTTTCACAGTGGAAATGGAAAAAAAAGGCGTACTAAACTCAAGTGAACTGAACTGTACTGCTTGGTGGAAACGGGGCTTAACATTGACCTTAGCCACTCTGCACTATTTATTTCTTTATTTTATTTGTAATTTGTCTGTATTGTTTAAATTTTGTTGTGTGAAGCACTTTGGGCTGCATGTTTGAATAAAAGGGGTTTTATAAAAAGCAAAGCTGATGTTATGTTGTCTAGTTGGACATGTACAAACACTGTGTGAAGGTCCTCACCCAGTGACTGGCTATGATCTCCCCACAGTAGTTCATCAGGGTGGTGGCATTCAGCTCCTCAGCTGTTTGGTAGAAACGAATGCAATTCCTCACATTTACCGAAGACATCACACCTTTTTCACACCTGTCCCAGCACACAAATGGATTTTCAGAGCCGTTAAGCCATGTACATCAATAAAGTATTATGCAAAAACAGTGACTCTGCCACCGCCACTAACTACAGATGAAGAGTCAGTGTATCTGACTCATGCTGACCTCTCTCTGAGCAGCTGCAGCTGGAAGCGGTTTGCCAGCTTCATCAAGTCAATAAGAAAGGCATCATCTTCAGTGAGCTCCAACTCATCCGTGTACGCCCAGCGCAACATCGCCATGGCAACTTCAGGTTTGCAATCTGGAAACCCAACATGTCACAAAGTCAGAAATTCACACACAGTGATCGATGGCTAACCTGCTGTAATTCTCACAGATGGAAAACTGACACTTCGCACTTGGCAATCATTTTGGACAACTAGAAAACTTTTAAGATCACGTAAAATTTTCCTTTATTTTAAAAAAGTGGAATGCCCTCTGCAGAAACATTATTTGCTCATATTTATATAAATTCTACTGAGCTCTACTGATTATCTGAAAACAGGCACAAGGGCCAGATGTCTATCCGACAATGGACTTCGACATTCTGTGTGATGATCCACTCCAAAATAAATATTCAGTTAATCTATAAACATGTTGACTGACAGCATGAGGAGGTAGCAGCTGGATTTTCATGATAATTCAAGCTACTTCTTTAACAACATGACGTCACTCACCAGACAGGTCCAGTTCAGAGGTGGAGGCCAGGTTGGCCAGACTCCAGACATCACTGCGAGCAGCCAACACAAACTTATGGGCACTGAGACTCTCTCCTGCTACTTTCACTTTCAGATCACTGCAAAACCAACACACCCATCTCTCAGAAAACAAGCACATATATCAGAAATATTCTAGAGCCCATCTGCACAGGACCAGTATTACCTGGGGACTTCTAATACTTTGTAATAACTGCAGAGATCTGTGATCTTAGTCACGTGAATCTGCCATGTCTATAATTTGTCTCGTAAAAATTCAACCACAGATCACCTGCCATATTTTGCCAAACAGAGACGTTATGTGATAATATTTGGGGTGCAGGTGATTCATCTTACTACACAGCATGAAGACCCATTTGCAGAGGATGCAAGCTCAATCAATCAGAAGAGTGAAATTTCAAACGATGACGGTAAGGAACAGTCTTCTACCTCTCAACAGTTATTATGTAATAGCCTATTATCATCATATCCAAAGGATAACTTATGGTTGCCATAGTGTCGCCGGCACAAGATTTGTTCACCAGAAAATGACGTAACCACCCCTTTTGTGTTGAAATTGAAGTCTCCAAAATTTGTCGTGGCCTTTGGTCGTGCATCTCTGAACTTTTGTAACAAGGTGCTGACTCCACGCACTCCGCTTTTCAGCTTCACATGGAAGCTTTTTAGGGAAGATTGGCAGAGCAAGTTCGCCTGTAAAGACATCTCTACAACTCCTCATTGAGAGACCACAGGAAGAGTCAAATGGCCTTAAATTGTTGTGTGTGGGGAAGAACAAAAGAGATGTGGTAAAAAATGAAAAAAAGTTCTCATGGAAAAACCCGGGGGAAAACAAAGTGCTATAAAATCATTTCAACTTGGAGTGACAGTAATTGTTACAGTACACAAATGCAATGTTTGAAGGTACATTGGTGTTTATTTAATTTGTCAGGCAGCCTTTTTACAGTACCGCTCTTCTAGTAACACTCGTTGATTTTGTCCTTATCCAAAGAATACTTTGTTTGTATGCCACCTTACATATCGAAGCATACTGCGAACAACGTGTTGAGCATTAATGCCTCTATGCATGCTCGTAGCTCTAGTGCCACCATCTACTGAGGCTCGCACCATGGTGTCTTGGGCGAGTATAACAAAGCTTTAATGACAGCTAATTTTAATAAAATACAGGCTCTGCTTATCCCGTGCAAATGCACTGCATGCGACTTCAATGTGTGTGCGTGTGTGTGTGTATCACATGAGGTCCCCTGGTAATACTAGTTCCGTATGAAAAGGGCTTAGGTCTTAAATAATGCTGAAAGTAAAACACAATCAAAGCGCTTAAAAACACCATTTACACTCACAGGCTTTCATGGTGTTGTGTGACAGGCCCATCAACTTCAACAATGTAGCAGCAAAGGCATGTTGTATCATGCAACACACACCACAGCAGTAATACAACTACATAATAACAGTTGCAGCACTGCAAACAAAACTCATACCCATCCATTCCCACTATGATCCTCACCTGTACTGTTCCTGCTGATAGAGGTCGGCCACGATGTCCAGCAGGCGGCTGATGAAGGAGTCTGCAGCTGCAGGGCTGGGGGAGCCCTGGCCAGAGGCCTGAGCAGCTAGCACGGCACAGCGCCGCTCTGTGTCGGCCAGCTTCTGCTGCATCTTCACATACTCCTGCCTGAGCAGGGCCAGGTGCTTCTGCAGCTTGGCCACCTCCTCTGTTCCACACCAAGGTAAGGGAGACAGACAGAGGATAAAAACGAGATGCAGGGATAGAAGCAGGTGGTAAGAAAGATGAATTCCTGAACACAGGTCACAACTGGACCATTTGAAGCACCTTAGAGGTGGTCCAAAGTACAGTGGCTCCAATAAACAGTAGCGAGTGTTTGGGATCTTACAAAACTATCTGTTGTTCAAATATTATTCTTATGGCAAAGGAGAAACATGTAATGAAGGTTGTGAACTGGATTTGCACCTACAAAATGTGACTTGAGCCACTTTTACTTTTCATAATACCGGCCTATTTCTTGTGACATTTTCCCACGTCACCTGTGTTGCACAGAAAAAGAACTTTCCCCTGTGTAAGGCAAAACAGGATGCAAATTTTGTAATCTTAAAAACGGACACTGGCAGATTCTACAGAGCGTATTTTTGTTTGGACAAACCTTTCCCTCTTCCTCTAAATGAAAAACACTTTCTACAGGGTTACAAAACAATTTCATGTCTCAGCCTTGATTCCACAGAGTTTCACTGAGGCCCATTTCCTTCCTTTAAACCAGTTAAGTTTTACTGAGCACAGAATGCTGAGACGGCACGTTACTTTGTCCTCCCTCATAAACCGTTACTGGCACAGAGACATGTCATGAGGAACAGAGGGGGGGTGTTTCTGTAAAAACCACCTGATCAGCTCAACACAGGAAGGGCGGTATGGAGGAGCAACAGCTTATGGCCAACTGACCAGCGGCCTCTGAACAAACTCTTATTCTATACTAAAAATCCACCTTCGTTTGCAGGATTTAGCAGGCATCACTAATGCATTTGCGTAATGCATTAAGTAGATTTCCCTTAAGGAGGAACACACAGCAGGCATTCCCTTATGTTCAGGCCAAATATAGGTGGTGCCCTTGGCCATGGCCAATTATCTCAATATAATGTGCACATTGTTTTATTACTTCTTTCATATTCTTATTGCAGATTTCTTCTTTTAAGTCTCTTGATATTTACAATACTTACTTTACTTGTTTGCTCCATTTTCTCTTAATATGTTTGCTGTGTACCAAGACACCAAAGCAAATTTATTATATGTAAAACCTACCATACTGTATATTTTACTCCACTGCATTCAATTGATAACTTTGCAGATTCTAATTAATAACATACAATATAATCAACACATTTATCATGATGTAATGTTTTGGATTAAACCTTTACTGTTCCTGTGGAGGAGGGTTCACAAACGACCCAGCAGAATATAAAGTAATTAAGCTTCCAGCTGCAACATTTAAGTGATTAACACATGAATGCAACAATAATTATAATCCAATATTGTTCTGAAATGAGCTACGCTGCATGCTGAGGACTTCTGCTTTTGGTAATTTGGGAATATATGTGATGCAAGCACTACTGCACTTTTAATTAACTGAAAAATTGAATGCAAACTTGTATTTATAGTCTTTATACACTGACATTGCTGCTTCTTCTTCAGTAAAAGAAATCAGAGTACTTCTTGCATAACAGGTGACGACTCCCCTGTCCTGTGCAGTCTCCTGTGCCACATACAACTGATATTAAATTATGTTCTTAAAAATGTGCCTTCTTGGACAAAACAGCCACAGTGAACAGAACCGTTACTGATATTATAACGTTAACGCGATAATATAGACTGTTTGAAGCGAACCATGACGTTGACATTTGCCAAAACCGTAATACCTATATTACCTGTATATTCTGTGAGTTAACATGAGGGTGTTTTCTTTTGTAGCAAACCAATAGTCTGTCTAGAAACAATAATTCGTCTCCCACCAACATATCTGGTCCGGTTCGGCTAACTCGTAACGTTAGCTGTAAAATTCAGCTAGCAACATCAACGGTAGCTAACGACAGACAGGCTGAGTGTGACAAGACAAGTGTCGCAGTGCTTCGTATTTTCACTCGCAGACAGCTCACTGTTTATTAAACTGCCGAGACACCGGTTGATTTGGTCCGACAGTCCAACGAGCACACAATGATAAAAAGGGAGTGGACCAAATAGTCAAAAAAACAATCTCATACCTTCCGCCATGTTGCTCAGCGTTAGCTCCGTGGCCCGTTGCTCTCTATCGCGATATGACAGAGAGTGAGAGGCAGTGGTGTTGCGTTCAGGGTGCTTCTCAAAAACACGGCCATTGATAGTTTATCACATGATGCTTCTTACACAGAATATTATCTTTTAAAAATTTGTAATTTTACATACATGGTTTGATTTCAGTGGTGGGGGAAGTACTCAGAGATTTTATATAACTAAAAGTAGCAATACCACAGAGTATACACCGATCAGACAAGACATTAAAACCACTGACAGGTGAAGTAACATTGATCATCTTGTTACAATGCAATGTTCTGCTGGGAAACTTGAGGTCCTAGCTTTCATGTGGATGCCACTTGACGCACCCCACCCACCCAAACACCACTTCGGACTGACCCTTATGGCAACAACACTCCCCAGTGGCCAATGGCCGAGGATCATGACAAAGAGCTCAAGGCCTTGACCTGGCCTCCAAATTCCTCAGATCCAAATCCAATCGGGCATCCTTAGGACATGCTGGTACCTCATCTCGCAACCAGCAGGACTCAAAAGATCTGCTGTGAAGGCCCTGGTGCCAGACACAACCGGGTATCCCCAGACTTCCTGTGTCCATATCTTGACATGTCAGAGCTATGTCAAATCCCTTGAGGCCCCACCAGGATGTATGTCTGGGGTATTGGCATGTCCCACAGATGCTTGGTCAAATCGGGACCGGGGGGCACTGCCATCTGGGAGTAGCATCCACATATATGCCAGTACCCAAGGTTTACCAGCAGAACACGGCATTGTAACAAGATGATCAAAGTTATTAATTTCACCTGTCAGTGGTTTAAATGTTTTGGCTGATCGGTGTACATACTCTGTTAGAAGAATTTTTACTTAGAGGGATAGTGGGGTTTTATAGGCTAGTTATCCATAGACAGTATATTACATACAGCAGAAGTCAGTTTGCATGCCCTAAGTTTTGGAGAAGAAAGCTGTAGTCTGACATGGAAGTGAGGCAATGTACTGCTGTGGAAGGGTCAGCATGTTTTGTCGCTAACCCCTCCAAAGCAGTTCATTGCTGAGCTTCTGTGTCAGACTCCAGCCTGCTTTTCCAAACCTGGGGCATGCTGACCGACACCTACTGACTATCAATAAATACCCCATACAACCCCACTTAAAAAGTCCAAGCTATTGCTTTAATTAGAAGCACTGTACAAAGTATCGGTATCAAAATATACCTAAAGTAGCCAAACATCTAATAGAGTGGCACAGGAATGAGTCCTAAAATGCTGAAATGACTTAGCATTTTAGCGCTCCTCGTCTTGAAGTCAATGGGTTTTCTAAATGGGTTTTTGGTGAGATACCTGAAAAAAGATCTGTGGTTAACACAAGCTTAAGAGACTCACATTTTGTTTAATGACATAAAACACACCAGTTTATACCCACTGGTGAATTTTGAAGCCTTTAGGTGACTTAAAAAGGTGGTTGCCAACAAGTGAATTGAATTTAGGCTTCAAAAATGATAAAAGTGGTGTTTATTTGTGAGATTATCTCACTGAACATAACACATTAAGTATTATATACTTTTGTTTGCCACAGATCTGACTTTCTGCGATAATCCAGAGTAGTAAATCCCACTGGTTTTTTGAGGAGGGAACCAGGGTGATGCTAACATCCACACTGGTCTTTCAACACTCTATTTAAAAGCCATACTAATGTGTCTGGCATACGTCCACAGTTAAAGCACATAGTGGATTCAAGTCCCTGTATCCATAATGCTACAATAATAAATTTAGTAGACCGCGAATGAAAACAAAAAAGAAAATATGGTATTCAGTTTGTGATCATTCAAACTCTAAACTTTCCTTCAGTAGTTGACAGTGATGTGCTTGCGGAGACTGGACACCAATTACACACCTATAGGCATCTGTGAACTCCACTAAAAACGTATTTTGTACAAAGTTAATCTGCCGTAACGTTACAGTAGCTCTGATAATCTAAATATTTGGCTGTGTGATTTGTATGGAAACCCATTTCGACCAATGTCATTGAAAACACACACGCAAAATGATGTCAAGTACAACAGACCTTTTCTTTAAGTTAGACGCACCATTGACTCGGTGAGCTTTAGCACCACATTTCAAAGCACTGTTTGTTTAGAAAGGGTGACATTTTAGTGTTTTGTAATTTAAATGTCTTGCTTTTTAATTTTTGTTGCTTTTGTTGACAGACAGCTAGCTGTGTTAACATACTGTGGCCACCCTTGTCTCCTCCCAGGTCTCCACAGGGAGCAAGCAGCTTCATTTTTAGCTACAAACCCCCTTCAGCATTGTTAACAGTGTTAGCACCTTTAGCTGTGCTGACGGCACTAACAGAGCTATAAGTAGTTACAAATGCTGAAGGGGGTTTCCTGCTCAAAACCCAGGCAATGTGCTCTTAATTGCTGCGTGAGGGGAGATTGGAGGGTGGGTACAGTTTTTATGGTGACTCTGTTGGGTTGGGACAGCATTACAAGTGGTAACTGCTGAATGAGTGGCGACGCTAGCTTATGTTAGCTCCCATCAGACCCGGGTGGTGCCCAGTGCAGTAAACTGAAAAGTAGCAAAATGAACCTACTGACCAACATGTGTAACCAGTCAAAAATATTCCTGGCAGTTAACCGATCAACTGTTGATATCCCTACTGGCAAAAATTAATGACTTAAACATGAGAAACACAATATTTTGACCTGGGCTTATCATCACAAAGTTGTTTGCACTAGCTAAAAAACCAGACTTGTGCAAATGTAGACAATGTTTCTCATTATTTTGGGATACTAAGTCATTACTTTGAGAAAGTTTCTTATGACTGTTGATCTTTTTTTCACTGTTTGTCATCATTTGTTTGAAATACTGAAAAATAAACCAGGTTAAAAAACGATTAGGCAATCTGTAAATTAATATTTGTCCAATGAAAACACTTTGTGTAAAGGTTTCTGTTGTGTGTCATGAGCAATATGTAATTAATGCTGTGTCCAAAAAAACGCACCTGAATTAAATACACAATTAATTATTGAAAAAAAGTCATATTTTAGAAGAACTCACTACAGGTGACAGGTTTCATAACATGAAAAATATACATCAGTATTTTGTATTTGTACATTAGGCAAAACTGCAATAGTTCAGTGAGCAGAATAATCGTGAGATTGTGGATCGGGGGGGGAGCGACAAAACAAAAGGGGCACACATACTGTACACACAAACACTCAAACATTCGCAAACAAAACCCCAGAAACATTCAGCAAAAAACAAAACAAAAAAAAAACAACAAAAAAAAATTTACAACAAAGCATGCATAACAATTCCTACCGAGGACAACACAGACGAGGAAAAGAGAGGCTGCTAAAAGAACAGAATACTGGAGAAGAAGACCTCAAATTGTATCAGGATATCAAAAATTAACACTTCATACTAGGGGGAGTTATTGCTACACCAAATTGTTACCATTATACAGATTCCCTGTGTACTGGCTTTTAAATAAAGTCATACGTAAGTGGTACACAATTTCTCCATCTTTTTTTTCCCAACATTTTTTAACACTTGTTCAATGCAGGGTGAAGTGGCCAAGCATTTTATTAGGAGGCACTTTTGAAAAAAGATAAACAAAATTTAGCATGCAAGAAAATGAAGTGAACTGAGAAGGATGGTAAGACTCTCGATGGATAAAGAAAAACCAAATCATTCGGGTACATGATGTCGTGTATTCTAATATGGCGGCGTTCCCTTCACCAGTCACGTCACTCATCTCCTGCTTGAATCAATCGAGCTCTCCGCAGGTATATTTGTCCAACAGTGTCACAATTCTCTTTCTATTTAAGACTCAAACACTCTAAAGAGAACTAATGCATGCTGGAGCTGAGAGAGGGAAAATGAACAAAAATAAAACTATCTGAGCCAGAGCTATTCATTTGGTCTAAGTGTTTTGATGGATGGAGAGGGAGCTTATATATTATCCGGTTTAGTCTGTGCTATATACATGTCTTTACAATATCTTCCTGAATGTTGAAGCAGTTCATAGACTTGAAAAATGTTTTATCATCTTCTGGGTTGTTGTTTTTTTTGTTGTTTTTTTTGAGTTGGCACTTGCTTGGCGGTTTTCTGTCAGCCTTGGTAGTCACTGTTATGTTCTATTGCAGCCTATAGTAGCCAGTCTGTTCCTGCCAAAATTAAGGAGGACGAGCCTGGCGACAGGGTGGAAGAGTGCAGGAAACAGTGCCATGTTGATTTTTCAATTGGAGACCTGTGGGGAGAGAAGCACACAAGAAACAACAAAAAAGAAACGTGTTAGGAAGCAGCAAGTTATAAAGTCAACATGAGAAACAAATATTGAATGATAAAAAGATCAGCGGTATGTTACATCAAGTAGATGTGTGTGCTAGTCAAAGTTAGGATGTTAAGTCTATAGGCAGCTCATTGATAGCTGTAGTGTAGACAGCTTGACACTTGTTGAGTTGCACAATGAGTAAGATGAAAAGGTGTAAGACGATTATTTCAACTGATACAAACCCTTTCATCTAAACGGGCAAAATGGCTTAAATGTCAATTAATAAATATATGTATAAATAAATAAATGAATTTAGGGATACATAAATTAATACAGAAATAAATAAAAGTATAAATAAATAAGGAAATAAATAAATGACTGAATGAACACAGAAATGAATAAATAAATGTAAACAAAATTTATAAAATAAATACATAAATAAAAATATAAATAAACAAATGTAAAAATAAATAAATAAATAGGTATGGGGATAAATAAATAATGTATAAAAAAATAAAATAAATAAATGCATGACTGATTGAAATCTAATAATAAAAGACATAAATGCATATTTTAATTTATTTCTACAATTTCGTACATTTATTTTTATCTGTATTTATTTCAGTATTTATTTGCACCTTTTTTTTTTTTTTTACCATATTTATTTCAGAATTTTTCATACATTTAATCCTGTATTTATTTATTTATTTATTTATTTATATCAGTCATTTTTCATCCTCCCTACTTATGCTCCAAACAAGTGAATTATCACCTAACTTACTCTTACGAATGAAAGAAAAAAATCAAATATCAAAGATTAGTATGTTATGCAGTTTTTACCATTCATTTAGGACCTCTGCATTAGACTGATTTGGTTCAAACCTGTACCTAATAAACTGGCAACTCAGTACAGATTACATTTTGTTACATGCAGGTATTTGTGAACAACTGAAATTAGTTGTGATTCAAAGATATTAAAAGGGTTAAAGTGAAGAATACTTGCCCTGAAAACATGAAGCTAGATCCTTGCTAAATATCACTCAAACGCAGTCTCTTGGCTTTTTCGTACACAACGTGCAACTTTCCTCTTGAATGCGCCGTGTCTGTCCTCCCTCCACTCTTTCTGCAGAGGGGAAATAAGATAAAGACAATTAATTTTCATATCTTTGTAATATACTGCATGTCTCTCTTTTCAGTTGGTCATATTATCTATACGTGTACAAAATTATAATTAATAATAAATTCATGTATTGGCCATAGATTTTGTCAGTCATGTACTTTTCAATGTTGTCTAAAATATTAACCAGGTAATTCTTGCATTTCATAGACTGCTGTGGTCTGAGATGACCACTAGATATCTTGTTTAGAAAATAAAAGCACATTCATTTTATTCAGATACCATTTTTAATCTACTTTTTTTTTTTTTTTAAAAACATGTAAACTTACTGCAGCATCCACATTGGCTGGTGAGTCACCATTTGGGTCTGCCAGCATAGAGATAACACTAATCATGATGGTTTCCACTGTGTGGATAGGCAGCCAACGCTCCTCTGGTTTCTCATAGCCATACTTGTCCTCTCCGGGCTCGTGCAAAATAGAAATACATACGTCTCCATTCTTGTCAACTGAAAGAAAAAACAAAAACATGTAGAATACAATTTATGAAGCAGAAAATGCTTTCACTATTCTTACAACCTTCAATGCTTCAATCCTGATTTAATTTGATGTTTTTTCTTTTTAATTTGAATTCAACATGTGAATTAACTTCAAAAATTTTTTTCATAGCATTGTTTATACTATATTAAAAATGTTTGAATGCACTGAACATGTTATGGGGAATAGTGATTAAATATATCAAATCCTACGCTCCTCAGTGTTTTTCCAAAGTGACCATAGTGCATTTCAGTTTATTTTTTGGACATCAATTGCAATTGTACTTAAAAATTAAAACCTTTTTATTAGCCTGTTATAACTGCACAGTGGACTCTTATTTATGGAGGACGGTCAATGCCAAAATAAAAACAAATTAATGACTCGATAAATAAATTAATTAACAAGCCATTATATATACCAAAAACAATTTTAAAAATAAAAGTAGTCTTTAATTAATTGATAAAATGTGAGATAAATTTGGTACTAGTTTGAATTTGCCTCTTTATTTATATACCTTTGTAATAATTTACCTATTTATTTAATTTTCTATTTATTTTTTTTCCCATTTTATTTATTTATTTTTTTTTAAATGTAGTTATTTATTCACTTACTGTTTCTATATTGTTTTCCCTTTGCATTGTCCCTTTACTTATTTCTCTTGTTTATTGTTATAGTTTGTAAGCTTCCGTCCTCTGTTCTCACGGAGCGTGTTGTGAAAAAGTATTCCTCTGAATGTTAATTTAAAAAAGGCAGCTTAAGACTATGAACTACTGTAGTCACTGCAGGATTGAGCTTTATGTTGAACTTATATTTAATGAATTTCTGTAAACATTCTTTGATATTTCCACACACCACAAAAAGGAAACTCCTCAACATTTCAAATATGGGACTCTTGGATATGCTTACATCTTTGAGAGAGAAACTCCACCTCCTCCTAAAACGTCTTACTACAAAAAAACAAATATTATACACAGTGTGCTGCACCTGTACTTACCATTAGGGTGCCAAATATCTGTGATAAATTTCATTTTAGGTGGCCTGAGTGGGTAGTCTTTGGGAAATGTCAGATGAGCTTTAAACACACCACCTTCACTGTGAATAAAACAGATCAAAGACAACAAAAATAAATACAGCAGCTGAATTTTGTTTCAGAACATCTAAAGCAATAAATGCAAGGAGAGTTTTTTTTAGACACAACATAAGAACACACCTCTCTGAATACATCTCATGTGTTAGACAGTGACAGACTTACTACAGTGTGTCTGGAGGGCCGATGATGAGGACTTCCCATCTGTAGAGATCATTATCCTCAATCAGGCCTGCTGAGAATCCTTCCACTGGGTTTTTGTTCATCTCTAGATATAAATACAGAAATACCAAAAAACAAAGTCAAATCACCATTGACACATATCATCATACCAAAAGTATGTTTACTAGACTGATGTTTTATTCTTAAGACTGCTGAGCACACAACACAATCCATGCCTTCAGGAGGCCTTGCTTGGGGGTTGAATCAGCGCCATGTTGCCAAACACACACACCATCATGTTTGATCTGGACGTGGAAACGCCCCAGTATGCCAATTGTTACACGAGCACACATTTCTCTGTCCCAGGCAGCAAGCGATTCTGCTCCTTTGCTCTTTTTTAATCACACGTCTGCTTGTGTGTATCTGCTCGTCTCTTTGTTAGACACAAACTGACAAATCTGTGGAATAAGTAAGCATAGGACTCATACTGTTTAATTTATCAGAAACAGATCATGTATATTATATATATATCCTTTATACTGTTCATAATAGATTATCAGACCAGTGTCCAGATTTGCTCGCGGCTCGTCCAAGCCCCAAAACTATCGCTGTAGATCACAAGCTGCCATGGCGCCACCTAGTGTGAACAGCCTAGTTGGTTAACATGGGCACTGAAAGGAAGCTGGCCGCGTGCTTCACGGCGCTTCTGTGTCCAGTGTGAATCATGTGCAATAGTTCAAAGGCATCCCATACTTACTATCTGATTCACACATTCATTTTCAAAATATTTACTTCACTTTGCAACTCCTACCTTCACACATAAATTCATTCTAGGGAATAAAGAAATTTTACCAACACGTGCTGATATAGACCGTCACCATATCTGCCTACACAGATTAAGACACATCAGGTTTTGTATGCAACATATTTAGATGACCCCAAAAAAGTTAGTAATTTTGTGATATTCCCTTGAACATAGTGAGCCATTGTAATCAACTGTAGATGCACATATCAACTTAAAATGTTCCTGCTGAAGGGGGAGAATTCAGCAACTTGTATGGCCTTAGCTCAGTGGTCATGAATCTGATTCAATTTGAAGTTTTGTGCAACAGCACAATAACTGCATTTAGGAATCCTCCAAATATTTCTCTATTTCTATGTGTATTTGATGTAGATCCAGATTGAAAAGAAGAACAAACAAAAAATGACTGTTGGACTTGAAGGAATCTTAGTCAACTTATGGGTCTCTGACTGATGATTCCAATCTCCATCCTGTATCAATGCCTTGGAGTTAAACAGCAAGCAACATGTCCATTTTTTCTCCTCTAAATCACATCACCAATGTCTAATACAGATATAAATGAGCTTTTACACAATTTTCTTCCTGGCCTCAAATAGAAAACATTTGTTAAACATTCTGAGTGTCTTAACTAGACATGGATTATTTCACAGTCAGCTGGCAAACTAATTGGTACTCTACATTTTTGCATGTTCATTTACTGCCATGTTCCAGAAAAAACTGAAGTCTCACACTATGAATTTGATATCTTACAACAAGTATGTCAAAGCCTGGCCTGGGGCCAACTGAGATTTAAATGGCATTTGGCTTGTCCTTTGAAATATACTATACAATTAACACAATACTGGTCAAACAAGCGTGACTGCTTTGCATTTTTATCATTCACCTCACAATGGCCAGACAGTCATACAGTTTGTAGACTTGCAGTAGGAACTACACAGGTGGAACTAATGTGTTTTTATAGACAGCTGGCAATAAAGCAAACATACGGTTACCTAACGGCACATATTTCGTGCTAGGTAGCAGACATTTCCAAAGCAAAGAATACTTGAGTACTTGTTCACATCAAGATTTAACAGTTGCATTTGTGTCATTGTTTGTATTTGTTTTCTATAACCCATATGATGTGAGAAAGAGTTGACCCCCAGGTCTTTTCACATTATATAATCTGGCCCCTATTCAAAATAGTCTGGACACCCCTGTCTCATAAGTGCCAGCGCGTTGGTTACAGACTTAACTTCAATGCCTTTTTAAACTTTAGATTTAATTATGATATATATGTCTGCAACAAAGAACATATATTTGTCCATTTAACAGCCCCAGCTATAAAAAACAGGATTTTTAAATTTAAGATATCTGACATAAAGTTATTCACCTAATGTCAACCAACTCCCACTCAAAAATATTCAGGTTCAGGTCAATAATCCATCACTATGAGGAGATAATCTGGAAACCTACAAATGAGCTCAAAAATGTCCCTGAAATGATTTTTTTTTTAAATTAAAACATATTGACCATAATCTGACTCAACTACTTTTGGAATAATGTTTACATAAGAACAGCCAAAAAAATAAATAAATAAATAACTAAGGGCTGCCTCTTTCAAAACAGCTAATGCGAGATTAACATTAGCTTGTTAGCTTTTTGCGGTGACGCTAACAACAGTGACAGCAGCTAACTTTAGCATACAGATCTAACGTTAGCGAGTTGGCCGTTAACAATTCGATATTAACGTTAGTTAGCAAGGGAAACTGGGTCAACTAGAGGAATGTTACGTGGATTTATGCATGGATACAGCAACTAATATCATGTTGATGGCATAACTAGTAAACAAAATGTCAAAAAATGCAAAACACCGCTTGTTATGTCGGTGGTAATACATGTAAACACATCAAGTCAGCTAGAGGCTAACGTTAGCCTAACTGCTGTTAGCTTGCCCGACGCTAGAAAGTCGGTTGGGACTTCTGACAGCGGCTTTGAACTGAAATCATTATGCGACACTCAATACGCTGAAGGCGTTTCAATCATCTTAATCCATTGTTATAACCTCAACACTGTTCCTTTACCATGGGACAGAAACGTTAGTGTGGAAGGTTCAAGAAAACTGTTAGCGCCACCACAATCGTTTGAATCACAGCTAACGGTAACGTTATCGTTACTGAAGGCAGGCAGCGTCTGCTAACACCAAGGTGGTTTAATTACCTGCAAGCTGTCTCCTGAGTAACAGCGCTGACTGAGGCTCTGTCATAGTTTAGCCAATGCAATGCAGCTAAGTTCAATGGTAATATTTTGAGGTAACGGCGTTAATTTAACGTTCACCGAGCAGTGCTTCGTCTCCTTCTATTTTCCGTTTAGCATTCTCGTCATTCTTCTTCGTCGTCGCCTTCTCCTGCTACTGCCGATTCTTCTTCGTTGGAGTTTTAACGGCGGTTGTCATCCAGCGTATTCGCTGCAACACCACCACCTTCTGCTTCGGCGGCGATCAGGTCCTGAGCATTAATCCTGTTTCTCTACGAGAAAAACTGCACTGTTTACTCCACTTAAATTATATTTATTCCAGTGCGACTATTACATTCATAGTAGTACAAATTTTACGTACTTTTATTTTAATTACAATAATTACACTCATACCAGTGTAATAATTACATTTATTCTAGTGCAATAATTAAATTTATTTCAGGACAATAGTTACATTCATACTATAATCACGTGTACTTGTGCAAAAAATATTTATACTGCTGTAATAATCACATTTATTCTAATGCAATAATTAATTTATTTTAGTACAATAGTAACATCCAATATTCACATGTGTACTTGTGCAATTATTGCACAATTATTGCATTGATTCTAATGCAATAATTCTTTTTATTCTAGTGCAATAATTACATGAAGAAACGACATTATGGGCACAGACCACAAACAGCTACATTGAAAACCAGCATGATAGGTCCATTAATGATTAATTATTCTGAATTAATCACTACATGTAGCTCTACCCATAAATGAATCTTCCTGTATGTCCCTGAAAGCAACTTGCATACGGAGTTTCCGTAGTGTAGTGGTTATCACGTTCGCCTAACACGCGAAAGGTCCCCGGTTCGAAACCGGGCGGAAACACATTTAGCTTTTTGCAACGAATTACTTAACTGAACAAACCACTGTCTACATCCTCTCCATACGCACCTCCACCTCGTTTCCGCGTTTACGCAGAAGGTCCGTCACGTTAAACCAAATAACCAGGGAGTGGAAGTGGGTTTTAAAACTTCAACAGCGAGCTTCCATTGATGCTGACTTGCTGACCATCGGCAGTGCAAGACTGTGTGGGTCTGGCAGACGCTCAGTGCAAGGAAAGTTCCGTTAGACTACCTTTGCAAAAGCCAACTGCTAAAACTGAGACAGAAATGGGATGTTCACATGCAGATGTTAACCTGAGAGAGGCTGTATTATATCAAGAGAAAACGTACTCCTTACGACACTCCACAAAAAAATCAGTTTTCATATTGTCCGTGAACGCCACAAAAACATAGCGTTTCCGTAGTGTAGTGGTTATCACGTTCGCCTCACACGCGAAAGGTCCCCGGTTCGAAACCGGGCGGAAACATTATTTTCGGGATCATTTCTGTGTACAAGTATGAATACACCATCCAAGAAGCTTCTCCACTAACTGATTGGTACGGAGTCACAGGCTTTAAACCTTATGTGGGTGTGAACCGTTACAGAGACGGTGAGGTCACATGTGAGCTCTTAGTTTCAGAGTCGCTGAGGTCACCTGGCCATCATGTGTGTCAACAGGGTTAGACGGGACAGGTCTGAGTGGGTGTGAAGTCGTCTGGGGAGGGATCACAAGACTGCATTGTTGGTGGGTGATAAGTGGTGTAGGCCACCTCCTCTGTTTAATGATGTTTTTTCCGGTTTGAGGCAGATGGCTTCTCTCACGCCTCTTTCAAACCATCTTTCTTCTCTGGCCAAGATGTGCACATTGCTGTCCTCTAAGGAGTGTCCCTTCTCCTGTAGATGTAGACGGACAGCTGAGTCTTGACCTGTGCTGTGCCATCCGTTTGTGGAGTTGTTTTGTTTCACCAAGAAGAACTGAAGAAGCCTCTTGGATGAGAGGTGAAACGTCTTCAAGAAACAAGCAGTTGCCTATGATATAGCACTTACTCTTACTTGTAACCGGAGTATTTGTTTGTTATGTAGATTAAATAGGCTGTGGTGCCGTATCTATGAGAAACAAATAGCTGTTGCGGTTCCATACAAGCCAAAATGACTCTTATGACAGGAAAGGCTGCTGATCCCAGTTTGCTGTTTGTCCCTGAAGTGCCGGTATCACGTGATTTTTCACAGCCTTCCTCGTTAGTATAGTGGACAGTATCTCCGCCTGTCACGCGGAAGACCGGGGTTCGATTCCCCGACGGGGAGTAATTATAGTTTTCTCACTATGGTTGGATTCACACAGGGTCGTCCACATATTTGTTTTTAAACATATCATTTGTGTCGTCACGAGAAAGAAAGAGAGGAAACAAGACAAAAAGAAGTATAAGAACAAAAACAACTGATCAGACCAGCAGCTCCTGTATTCACTGTGCATAAATTAGTGTTTGGTCAGTGGAGTCTGGAGGCTTTGACAAGGGCATGGAGTGGAAACTAAAGCTGTTAACAGCTCTCCCGCTAGAACGGACTGTCTGATGGAGAGAAACTATATAATAACAAATGAAAAATCGAGCAATTTTGCTCGGTTTCGGCCCACTTGGCATGCTGCTGTGTTGTGCTATGGCGTGCTGGAATTTGTCATTTACGTGACAACGCTTGAACACAACACAGGCTCGCTCCGCTGTGTGTACAGTTCCGCGGCGTGTCTGACTGTGCTGTGTCTGTTAATGGTAATTTACACACTGTCCATAACAATAACTATGTCAGGTCAGGTCAGTGGCCCCTGATATAATATAGGGGAAACACTGAATCAAGCAAGAAGACTAATTAAATTATATTGTAATCGCAATCGCACATTTTTATCAAATTGTGCAGCACTAATAACAGCCATTTTTGGTCAGAAATCACTGTGACATCTTCTCAGTCTGTCAGTAAACACAGAACATGGAGTTTAAGTGTTGTTTTATGTTCCCTTTCTCCCGGTGACAGCTTACCGGCTCTGAACTATAGTTGGGAACAGGCTCAGTTATTGACAATTAGCCCACCCTGTTGTTAGCTAGGAGCTAGCTGGTAGTTTCTGCTTCCGGCATCACGTGACTTTCATTGTAGCTTCCTCGTTAGTATAGTGGACAGTATCTCCGCCTGTCACGCGGAAGACCGGGGTTCGATTCCCCGACGGGGAGTTTACCTGCTTTTCTTCACTATGCTTGTAATTCAAACATGGTTTGACTGAAAAAGCAATTTGTTTTTAAACCAATCTTTCGTGTCGTCATGACCAGTGCTGTCTTTATGTTAGCTTTACCACCCTTAAACATCTTGTTACATCTGCATGGGTGTACATTTGTCTAACTACATACACAAACACTTCTAGCGCAGGAAAAATAAGAAAACTAAAAATCTCAACGATCCGTTTCAGACTGAGGCCTTTTCATCAATAATCAAAAATCGTAAAAAAAAAAAAAAAACGTGTTTTGTGCAGCATGTCTATTTTATAACCTGTGTAAGATGGTGGACAGGTAAGTTATAAAGAACGTGTTGAAATCTTACTTGTTGACTTGTGTGTTAAATTGTTTGTTTTTAATCTAATTTGCACAATTCATAGTGTAATCTGAGTCTTTTGTTAACAATCCAAATAACTAAAAAATACAAACATACAGTGAATAATTACAAAGTGTAAATAAGGGGTGACTGTGCAAACAACTGACAGTTGTGTGCAAGTTTGTGCTGGAAAAAACACCACAAATCAACAGGGATATGTTTCTTTTCATTTATTTTGGACACACAGTAGTGCAAGTGTCAAAAACACACAGAATCCTCTTGCTGGGGACAGAGGGAGCATTTTGACCTTTGGCATCTTTGATAAACTTTTCATTATAAAATTCAGGTACATTTCAAACACTTGTGTATTACACTGAGTGAACACTGAACACACACTTTCACAATGGTCAACAGGGGTCTCATTTATAAAACAATGCTTAGGATCCATACTAAAAAAGTGCATATGGACAAAAGCCAAAAAAGTGGCTACAATCAGGCCCTCACCTCACCATCAGCATCATCAATTTCCTGTCTCCAAATTGTTTGTAAGCATGGGTCAAAGTTTCTCCCATCAAGTCTGTTTTTATAGATCACAACTTTTGCGTAGGTGTGGCGCACGCCTCTTTCAGGCCTTGTTTTGTACGTACTCAGTGTGTATAAATGAGACCCCAGGTCACATTAGGCTGTACAACTGAAAAGCATCTCTTATGATATAAAGTTGAAAATACAAAATATAGGATGTTAGTTAGTGGCAGTGTTGGGGAAGCTACTTTGAAAGCAGAGTTTTGCAAGCTACCAATTAACACTGGAAGAAGCTGAGTAATGTAGTTTGGTTATGAAAAAAAAAAAAGTCAAACTGACAAATACATGTGATATGAAATTATAACAAAATAAATTACATAAGAAAAAAAAATTAAGGTTATTTTACAAAGACTACCCACTTGTTCACAGGTCATACACAAACCAAAACCACTCATGTGAAAGTGCAGAACTGTCAGCTTGGGTATTGTACATAATAAAGTCCATCAGCCTGACAGCTGCCTGCTCAATTCTAAGCCAGTCCAAAAATATAGTTCATGTTCACGAATACTGATCAAACTTTCCTCGACCATGGAAATAACATATTGGAATTTTTAATTTAGGTGGTGTTTCCCTTTAATGATTTAGGGACTGCTGTGTTGTCTTCAAGGTCCTGTACCCTGGGACTCAGGAGCGCCTCTTGTGTGACTGCAGGAGGATCTCAGAGTCTGCTGTGGCAGAGGCGACCTCTGGAAACCTGGCTAACAACAGTGCCTCAAGAAACAAGGTGGACCAGAGTGACCTCAAGAGGCTCAAGGAGGCATACACGCTCTGCAGAATCTCTCCTGCTAATCCCACCAAGCAGCACATCAGAGAGCACTGTAGAACAAAGGTGCCACAGCCCAGAGCTCTGCTGCAGAGGGTTGAAGATGTGTTGCATCACTTCTACCTGGCAAAGGACAGCAACCATGTGCCCCTCTTCAAGGCCTCCATGTTGAAGGTGTGGAGGATCCAATGTATCCACATCCTGAGAGGCTGCCTGAGTGACCCTGAGGTGATGGAGGAAACCTCTACAGGTATGGTGGCACCTTACAGCTCAATTACACCAAGGGCGCAGGAGCTGCTGTACCATTTGGATTCCCGTGAGAGGTACCTCTCAGCAGGAGGGCTTCCACTGTCACCAAGCCCATCTTNGGAGGGACTGGGAGTGGTATCCACCATGGGGTTAGGTATCCAGAGGGCGCAGTCATGTTCCCCGAGTCAGAAGATTTAGATCTGCGTCTGCTGACAAACACTGTGATGCAGAAGCTTTGCCGAAACAATGATTAAGTCCAAGACATATTTCTTGTTCGACATCATCAGCGCTCATCATCATTATAATGACAAATAATAATGATAATGCTAATAATAATAATAATAATAATAATAATAATCATGGCCCAAAATTATGTGAAAATATGTTTCAATTCAACCTGTGGAAGTAGAGGAAGAAGTGTCAGAGGAGGAAGACATTACAGAGCATGGGGAGGATTACATGTCAACAGATGAAGAGGAAGAAATAGGCACTGAGGAGAAGAGACCTGCTGAGACGAATCTTTTTTTTTTCCGTCTAAAGATGGAAAAGTGGTGTGGACTTCCACCCCTCCGACTGACAGACGTCGTATGCTCGGAGCTCAGAGAGAGAGAGATGCCCCCCTGGTCCAACACGGTATGCTATCTCACGTGTTACTGACATAAAGTCTGTTTTTGAGCTGTTTGTGACAGAGCACATTGAAAAGATTGTGCTGGAGGAGATAAATAGGGAGGGGAGACGTGTGTATGGGGGAAGCTGGAGTGAGATGGGCAGAACAGATCTGCAGGCTTTCCTCGGTGTGCTGATACTTGGTGGCGTCTTCAGATCATGCAAAGAAGCTGCTGCTAGTCTGTGGAGCGCTCACTTTGGGAGAGCAATCTTCCGTGCTACATTGCCACTGAAGACATTTTACAGGACATGCAGAGTGATTTCACTTTGATGATCGGGGCACTAGAGAAGCTCGCCATAGAAACGACAAACTTGCCGCCATCAGAGATGTGTGGGAAAACTGGGTGTATCGCCTTCAGCTCCCATACAACCCAGGAGCTGATGTCACGGTAGATGAGCGCCTGGTCCCCTTTAGAGAGCGCTGTGGATTCAAGCAGTATATCCCACAGAAGCCAGGGAAGTATGGGATAAAGATCTGGGCAGCATCCGATGCCAGGAGCAGCTACACGCTCCTGGGGTTAGGTATCCAGAGGACGCAGTCATGTTCCCGAGTCAGAAGATTTATATCTGCGTCTGCTGACAAACACTGTGATGCAGAAGCTTTGCCGAAACAATGACTAAGTCCAAGACATATTTCTTGTTCGACATCATCAGCGCTCATCATCATTATAATGACAAATAATAATAATAATATGGGAAATCAATATAATAATGATTATGACACTACTACTACAAATAATAACAATAATAATAATTATGGCCCAAAATTATGTGAAAATTCTGTTTCAATTCAACATCTCCAGCAGCTCCACAGCACCGAAGCCCTCTTAAAACGTAGGGAAAACCCTGGAAGCCAGTGTGAATATGAGGGCTGTCGGGGCTCTGCTTTAGAGGCTGGTGACAGAACCTGCACAGGTGACCTGTTGGCAGCTGCACCTCAGACTTCCTCTCTGCCATCTCTTCTGCCACCTTCCTCCACTCAGC
>NC_065508.1:19111234-19112943 GCF_006386435.1 Epinephelus moara | reverse complement strand
TCTCTCCTGCTAATCCCACCAAGCAGCACATCAGAGAGCACTGTAGAACAAAGGTGCCACAGCCCAGAGCTCTGCTGCAGAGGGTTGAAGATGTGTTGCATCACTTCTACCTGGCAAAGGACAGCAACCATGTGCCCCTCTTCAAGGCCTCCATGTTGAAGGTGTGGAGGATCCAATGTATCCACATCCTGAGAGGCTGCCTGAGTGACCCTGAGGTGATGGAGGAAACCTCTACAGGTATGGTGGCACCTTACAGCTCAATTACACCAAGGGCGCAGGAGCTGCTGTACCATTTGGATTCCCGTGAGAGGTACCTCTCAGCAGGAGGGCTTCCACTGTCACCAAGCCCATCTTATCATTTCTTTCTCTTTTGCAGGTTTGTGGCACCTACACCTGCCGTGGGCAGACACGCAGGTGGCCCATGTGTCTGCTCTACCACATGATAGACATATCATACTATAATGCCTATGTCCTGTTCACCTCTGTGGACCCCAGCTGGAACAGAGCCAAGTGCTTCAACCAGCATCTCCACTTGGAGCAGGTTGGCAGAGCTCTCATTGCCTGGACATGGCAAAGAGGAACCATTTGCCCAGAGGACCGTCTGCAGCCAGCCTGGTCCTACAAGCCCGGAACCATTTGCCCAGAGGACCGTCTGCAGCCAGCCTGGTCCTACAAGCCCGGAGCCAGGTCCATGGTCAGGAGAAGGAAGAGGAGGAGGAGCCACAGCCAGGGCCCACCAAAAAGCGGAAGCAGTGTGTCTCCTGCTTGCAGACATCCAAATTCAAGCAGAGGTTTTCCTGTTAAGGGCTTTATCACATGCAGCACAGAGAATGTCATTTATTGACAATGCTGCCATGGTACAGCAGGCATGCACTGACCCCAACAGCCTTCTCCATCCCACCACATGCCAACATATCTCCACATACGTAAAGCACCTGGCTAAACTGGAGAACATCAGCTCCTCCCTTAATACCAGCCCAGAGAAGGTTTTGGAGACACAGCAGGTGTGGCAGAGTTTGGCCACAGGCAACCAAACAGCCACTGTGCCTGTTGTAACCTTGCCCCCTCCCACTTTCAACCCTCCACCTGTGACTCCCCCCCAGGAGGAGTCACTGAGCCGGCCCACAGTGGAGAAGATTGTGAAAGACATTCTGGAGAAGCAACAGTAACATCAGCAGGAGGAGCAGGAGCAGCAGAAGGAGAAGAAGACCAGGAACTGTGTAGCCTGCGGTCAGCCAAAGTCCCAATATCTCTGCGACGGCTCTTCAGTTCATTATTTTATCCGTCAAAAACTGAAATACTTCTACTGCTCCACAAAGGTGTTTCAGACCTACGCAGCTGAGGGCCTCACAGACCCTCGCATGTCCTTCCAGGACCTTACTGCGTCTCTGTTCTTTGAGTGGGAGCTGGAGGCCGCCAAACAGAGGTCAGCTGAGTGGAGGAAGGTGGCAGAAGAGATGGCAGAGAGGAAGTCTGAGGTGCAGCTGCCAACAGGTCACCTGTGCAGGTTCTGTCACCAGCCTCTAAAGCAGAGCCCCGACAGCCCTCATATTCACACTGGCTTCCAGGGTTTTCCCTATGTTTTAAGAGGGCTTCGGTGCTGTGGAGCTGCTGGAGATGTTGAATTGAAACAGAATTTTCACATAATTTTGGGCCATAATTATTATTATTGTTATTATTTGTAGTAGTAGTGTCATAATCATTATTAT
>NC_065508.1:19091650-19110517 GCF_006386435.1 Epinephelus moara | reverse complement strand
CCCTCTGGATACCTAACCCCATGGTGGATACCACTCCCAGTCCCTCCAGAGGAAATCCAGAAACTTCTTTCGTCCTTCAGACAAGCTGTTGACGTCCTCTGCTGTCACTGCATCACTGTGACATCTTCTCAGTCTGTCAGTAAACACAGAACATGGAGTTTAAGTCAGTAACAACTTCACTGAAATATAGTAGAATCACCTCATTTCATATTTGCCTTGGATTGTATTAAACCTAACAAACTAAACAGTTTTCCACTGAATGTCAATTAATATGTAATAAAATTAACAATTTTGAGCAACTCTTCATTGCTGAAGTTGTTTATAAGCAAAAAGTCTCCAGTTCCAGCTTCTTGAATGTGAGGACTTGTTGTTTCTCTGATTTTATATCATTTTAAGTTTTATATATTTGTCTTTTAGATGTTTGGTGTGACTACACAAGTCATTTGAAGATGTGACTTTGAACAAGCATGATGGATATTTTCCATAGTTTTTATGATATTATCTAGATTATTTTCTCGACTAACAACACTTTCTTTGATACCTTACTTTTGTGTTATACATTTTCTTTTGCGACAAAACCTGTTTTTAATCGAACATGATGCAAACGCCTGAACTATTACACTGATACAATTTCTTTTAAATGCAACACTTTAGTTTTTGCAGTTTTATAGTGGCCTTTTATAGTGACCAGCCTGAGGCACACCTGTGTAGTAATGATACTGTTTAATCAGCATCTTGATATGCCACACCTGTCAGGTGGATGGATTATCTTGGAAAAGGAGAAGTGCTCACTAAAACAGATTTGAACAAAATTGCATCTAAAATTTGAGCGAAATAAGTCTTTTGTGTGCATGAAAAAGTCTTAGAACTTTAGTTTAGACCTGTGGAAAATGGAAGCACAAACAAATCATTACGTTTAAATTGTTGTTCAGTGTAAATGTTTCATTTCATTTTCATGTCTCAAATTCTGACCCTACCATCTGAAAGTTGCAGCAGAAATCCAGACTCATCAGACCAGGCGACGTTTTTCCAATCTTCTATTGTCCAGTTTTGGTGAGCCTGTGTGAATTGTAGCCTCAGTTTCCTGTNTGCTTTCACGGGATTGGCTGATTACCTATTTGCATTAATGGGCAGGTGAACAGGTGTACCTAATAAAGTGGCAGAAACACTACCATACAGCCATAAAATGCTTGTTATTTTAGGCCTGATTATTTCAGTCAGTTGTAAGCAAGAGGAAAAGCAAATACACGATACACATAATGTGATGATGATTTTTACTTTTAAGCTTCTAAGAGGGGAAAATAATGGATCACTGCATCACAAGCTCAAAACAGTTGGTGATGTAACAGTACACATCTTTCATCACTAGATGTCAGTCAAACATAGTGGTATTAACTGCAGCTTGTGGCAGTAAAATACACCAGTTAATATGGTACTTTACAGGGTAGAGCGTGAAACAGCTGGATAATAGTCAGTGAAGTTCGCTAACAGAGAGCATCCTGACCTGTTTACGAGGCTGCAATAACACACACGTTAATGCTAACATTAGCCTCCTCTCAGAGGAACGTTAGCTTACCACAGCCGGCAGTGGACAGAAGTATTTAAGCACAGAGAGGCGAAATATGAGCACTTACCAAAGACCGAAAGGATAACCGGTCGCCTCGGTGGTTGAAGAAGTCGATAAAGTACGTATTCGTTAAGTTTTCGGAGACCACAACTCTTAACGAGGTTCTGCAGCGCTGCAACATGGCGCCAACGATCAGTGGACTTCTGTCAACTACCTCTGAAGGCCGCGTTTAGTAACGCCTGGGAAATTACATTTCTCTACACCACCACCAACCGACGGTTAGCCAACTTCAATTACGAAACGCCAGAAAGAGCGTTAATGTTTTATGAAGCTTATTTTGGTGATTTCATGTTTGTAACGTGTGAATAACGAAAATCATCCATTGTTTCCGCCCGGTTTCGAACCGGGGACCTTTCGCGTGTTAGGCGAACGTGATAACCACTACACTACGGAAACTGCGCGATAATGTCGCGTTCAGGGACAGACAGTAGACTGGGCCTCAGCAACTTTTACTATCACAGGAGCCATTTTTAGCCAAAAATTGTGGGGAAAAAACCCCAAAAAACTAGATGGAACCACAAGACATATTTGTTCCTCATAGTGACTACAACACAGCCTGTTTAATCTACTTTAACCTACAAACATTCTGTTATCAATCTGTTAAAAACCAATTGACGCTGAGAGAGTGGATGCTGTACCCCCACCCGTTTACCTGTCCTAGATGAATACGAAAATCTGTAGTTGTGTGGTGAGGAGATCACAACTTATCACAAGGTTCTGCAGCACTTCAGCATGGTGCCAAACACTAGCAGCGCACATAAACTACCCATGAAGGCAACATTTAAAGACGCACCGGAAGTTACAGTTCTCCACATCACCACCATAGGACGGTTGGCCAACATCAGCAAACGCCTTTAGGTTTTATGAAGTTTGAGACAGTGATATAGTGATGTATGAGTAACGAAAAGGGTCCACTGTTTCCGCCCGGTTTCGAACCGGGGACCTTTCGCGTGTGAGGCGAACGTGATAACCACTACACTACGGAAACTCCGTATGCAAGTTGCTTTCAGGGACAAACGGTAAAGTGCGGTCAGCAGAAAGTACTATCACAAGTGCCATTTTTGGCCAAAACATTTTTTTTTTAAACGTAGACATATAATGCACACAGTTGATCAGATGTTAAAACTGTTTAAAGAAAAATGTATTCTGAAAGAGAGCAGCTCATGCTCATAAATATTGATCAAACTTCCCTACACCATGGAAATAACATTGGAATTTTTAATGTAGGTGGTGTTCCCCTTTAATGTTTTAGGGACTGCCGTGCTGCCTTCAAGGTCCTGTACCCTGGAACTCAGGAGCACCTCTTGTGTGACTGCAGGAGGATCTCAGAGTCTGCTGTGGCAGAGGCGACCTCTGGAAACCTGGCTAACAACAGTGCCTCAAGAAACAAGGTCAACAAAGACATGACCATCAAGTTAGACTTGTGTCACTGCGTGTGGTGGGTTGATCAGTGGGCTGCTATATTTCAGGTATGTCTCACATTTCACCAGTGGAAATTCTCACGTGACACTTTTTTTTTCGGAATATCATCAAACGTTAGTGGGGTTAAACGTTTCAAGTACTTAATTAGTGCTTCTCAGTTGTTTATGAGCTGTTTAATAAGTTAATTTGCTTTTGTAGTGTTGTTCTATGTTCCCTCTCTCCCAGTGACAGCTTACCGGCTCTGAACCGTAGCTGGGAACATGTTCACTTATTAACAATTAGCTCGCCTCGTTGTTAGCTAGAAACTACCTCGTAGTTTCTGCTTCCGGCATCACGTGACTTTTCCGTATCTCTCCTCGTTAGTATAGTGGACAGTATCTCCGCCTGTCACGCGGAAGACCGGGGTTCGATTCCCCGACGGGGAGTAATTATGGTTTCTTCACTATAGATGTTAATCACGCATGGTTTTACTGAAAAAGCAATTTGTTTTTAAACCGATCTTTTGTGTCGTCATGACCAGTGCTGTCTTTATGTTAGCTTTACCACCCTTAAACATCTTCTTTCATCTGCATGGGTGTACATAAATAAGGGGTGACTGTGCAAACAAGTTAGTAAGTAAGTAAGTAAAATTTATTTGTATAGCACTTCTCACAGAGAGGACTCACAAAGTGCTTCACAGGATTAAAATACAAACAGGAATACATACATACAAACATACAGGTCACATGCAGAGACACAAAAATGAAACAGTTGGGTGCAAGTTTGTGCTGGAAAAAACACCACAAATCAACAGGGATATGTTTCTTTTCATTTATTTTGGACACACGGTAGTGCAAGTGTCAAAAAAAGACAGAATCCTCTTGCTGGGGACAGAGGGAGCATTTTGACCTTTGGCATCTTTGATAGGCTCAGTTATTGACAGTTAGCCCACCCTGTTGTTAGCTAGGAGCTAGCTGGTAGTTTCTGCTTCCGGCATCACGTGACTTTCATTGTAGCTTCCTCGTTAGTATAGTGGACAGTATCTCCGCCTGTCACGCGGAAGACTGGGGTTCGATTCCCCGACGGGGAGTTTATGTGCTTTTCTTCACTATGCTTGTAATTCAAACATGGTTTGACTGAAAAAGCAATTTGTTTTTAAACCAATCTTTTGTGTCGTCATGACCAGTGCTGTCTTTATGTTAGCTTTACCACCCTTAAACATCTTGTTACATCTGCATGGGTGTACATTTGTCTAACTACATACACAAACACTTCTAGCGCAGGAAAAATAAGAAAACTAAAAATCTCAACGATCCGTTTCAGACTGAGGCCTTTTCATCAATAATCAAAAATCGTAAAAAAACGTATTTTGTTTGTTTTGTGCAGCATGTCTATTTTATAACCTGTGTAAGATGGTGGACAGGTAAGTTATAAAGAACGTGTTGAAATCTTACTTGTTGACTTGTGTGTTAAATTGTTTGACAGTTTGTTTTTAATCTAATTTGCACAATTCATAGTGTAATCTGAGTCTTTTGTTAACAATCCAAATAAAAAAATACAAACATACAGTGAATAATTACAAAGTGTAAATAAGGGGTGACTGTGCAAACAACTGACAGTTGGGTGCAAGTTTGTGCTGGAAAAAACACCACAAATCAACAGGGATATGTTTCTTTTCATTTATTTTGGACACACAGTAGTGCAAGTGTCAAAAACACACAGAATCCTCTTGCTGGGGACAGAGGGAGCATTTTGACCTTTGGCATCTTTGATAAACTTTTCATTATAAAATTCAGGTACATTTCAAACACTTGTGTATTACACTGAGTGAACACTGAACACACACTTTCACAATGGTCAACAGGGGTCTCATTTATAAAACAATGCTTAGGATCCATACTAAAAATGTGCGTATGGACAAAAGCCAAAAGTGGCTACAATCAGGCCCTCACCTCACCATCAGCATCATCAATTTCCTGTCTCCAAATTGAATTAAATAAATAAATGTGGAAATAAATAAATACATGAATAAAAGAATAAATAAATATATTTACATTTATTTATTTCTACATTTATTCATGTATTTATTTATTCACTTATTTTTTTTATTTCAACATTTCTACATTTATTTATTTATATCTACATTTATTTTTTCATTTATTTCTGTATTTCCACATTTATTTATTTCTACATTTCTGTGTCCGTATGGTAATAAGGTGGGCGGGCCTAACATCAGTCTAACGCCTGATTGGCTATCTGGGCTAACCAGACAGAAGTAAACGATTCCTCAGATAGCATTGAGAAGAAGCAGCTACTAGCTAGTTCATGGAGTTCATGGATATGGCATCGAGCAGGAGACCATTGGCAGACCTGCTGCGGGATGTTGCCGAACAGCTTGAAAACAATAAGTTTCTACTACTTTTATTTGGAGGGTCGATGAGAAGAGCAGATATTTAGCTAAATGAAAAACTGATGTATCACCTGCTGTATTAGTTAGGGATGCCCAGATCACGTCTTTTTTGCGCTAATATGGCAGAGTGAAGTTGGTTTCATATTCGACATTCGCTCGTTTTTACCATGTCTAACATCAAAAACGTTGGCGGTTTTAATGAAGTTATTGAGGTTATACATGGTAAAAACGAGCAAATGTCTAATATGAAACCAATTTCACCACGCCCGCTAATATAGGGTAGGCCAATATGTCAGCCATTGGCTGAGTCCATCTTCAGTTGTTTTTTGGAAGCGATATGTTGCACCATTTTAATTAATAACTTACTATATGAAGTTAAGTACAGCTGTGAGTGCAATGTGTGCGTCGCTGCCTGATCCTACAGCAACAGAGTCAACTTCTACAATTAACTAGACAGTTAATTGGAGAAAATGTCCACTAGCCATGATGCTAACGCTGGGGACACACTGATACACCCGAGCACATGCCTGTGCGTGTGTGATGAACTTGGCTTAGGTCTTGAGGAGTTTATTCACTCTAAAATAGTTTAAACTGTACACACTGTCACGCACATCTCAAAGCAACTTCTAACTTAGCATGTAGCTAAAATGTCCTCTATCCCTGATGCTAATTTTCGCTCGTAACTTAATCAACTCGTGCTACAAACATTTTTTTTAAAAAAAGATGGGCTATTTATGGGCTTTTCCTAATGTTTTGGAAATCAAGAATTTTTCAAATTTAATGTTTACATGTGTTTTTCAGTATGTGCAAAGTTTGATTATCATAAAAACATGTATTATATGCATCATACCAGGATCAGCTATCGGTTATAACAGCAATGTTAGCATCAGATATTGGTATGGGCCAAAATGTTCATATCGATGCATCCCTACTTATAAGCAAAAAACAGAAAACGGAACGTAATTTGGGAAAAAATAAAACAGATTTTATAAGGCCCGCCCTACTAACGTTTTGTGTTGTTTTGTGCAGCATGAGGTGCCATGTGTCCGAGTTCACCACATCCTCCTGCTCCATCGACATCATCACGTTACACCCAGACACCCAGTGGACGGTAGGTTTCTGCAGTGAACATATGGTCAGTGTGGGGGAGTAACAGTAGATAACTACATGTAGTTCAAACAATTTGATGTTGAGGTTTTTTTTATAAGAGCTTTGAGTTTAAAATTAGTAAGGCTTGTTTGTTTTTTCTGTTGTGATTAAATATTTTGCAGGTCCTTGGAAGAACCTCCAGACAAGTCAAACAGTTACGACGTGGTTTAAAGGAGACACTGATCTGGCCTTTGCTGACAGAGAGGAAAGACACGATTCCCCTTCTCTTCCCAAGAATGTCTGACATACAGTGCACAGCACAGGTAAGTGCACAAAGTCAAAAACAATCCTAGCTGTCAGGGATCCCACGGTCATGAAATTCCTGGAAAAGTTATGGTAAATGTTATTTAATTTCCTTTTGTCTGTTTGTAAAAGCAAGTGTTAACTGATTGCGTGAACATATTTTGTCAGATGGTCTTGGACAAGATAAACTGGCCCACACAAGATGATGAGGAAGACGGTGATGTGTCTTTCGAAGATACATGTAGGGTCACAGGATTCCTTCGCACATTCATTGAGAATGGCAAGTGAATGTGTACATGATGTAATAGTCACTCTCAGGCCAATTAACTGGAGCTCTCTAATAGGGACAGATTTATCACTGTTGAAACAAGAGTGTGCTAATTTTCTCTTAAACAGTGGGTTCTCAACTACATTAAAAACACAAAGCATATATTAAAGGAACAGTTCACCCAAAAATGAAAATTCTGCCATCTACTCACCCTCATGCCAGTTAAAACACAGGTGCAGTTTGTCCATAAAACACACAGGGAGGTTACCAGCACTACTCGAGAGCAAGTGAGTCTCCATTGACTTCACTGAAGTCTCCACTGACTGCATGTATATATATATGTATGTATATATATATATATATATATATATATATATATATATATATGATAGCCCTTGGTGAGACTTAAAACTTAACAAGGTGTGTTTCAAATAGTTCCAGAGATAAGGAATCATACTTAATATGTATTATGCTGCATTTTATATTAATTATATAAGTAATTATATTGAATATATATTATATGATATACAGTGTTGGGGTAAGTTACTTTGAAAATGTAATACATTGCATATTACCAGTTACCATCATTATAATATTATAATATTAATAGGCATTATAAAATAGAAGAGGGTCATGTTGTTCATAGCAGCTAATCAAAGCACAGAGAGCTTTAATTAGAGTTCATTAACTTACAAATCCAGTAGTGGGCGATATTGCATAGTCTAATCTAATGAAGGCCCTCCTCTGGAGTGCAGATCTGACCGATTCACACATTCACATACAGTGGTTACAACTTTGTATTAAAATGCCCTGCTTATATTAATAAATGTGATGATATTAAACAATTAAATAGCCTAGACCTTTTCAAATAAAGAGATAACTGTGGACACAGGGACGAGCAGACACAGGATCAAAGTCTGATAACTTATGAGATACGGATGAATATTTGAGAGCCAGTCATATGAAACACAGTAGGCAAATGCTGAGGTTAGCACAACAAAAGCAAATTGGCTTGCCAGTCAGTCACTATGACAAGTGCAAATTAATACACCAGAGCTGGTAGACCCACCTGCTGGTTTCTAGTGTGCTGATCAGTTACAACAGCACCCAACACTGAAATATAAGTAAACGTTTTAAGGAATTCATTTTTCTCTCAGTATTATGTATTTAAACAGCCCGCCAGTAACTTCCGGGAACTATCCGAGGTCTACATGAGTCACGTGACCCACAAGCATTTTGGACTTCCATTGTTGCGACTCTGTTATATTCTACAGCACTGGGCAGCACTAGTAGATCACATCGATGTGACCAATCAGACTTTAGACTGATGTTAGGACCGCCCACCTCATTACCATACAGACACAGTAATGTAGAAATAAATAAATGTGGAAATGTGGAAATACAGAAATAAATACAGAAATAAATGAATAAATAAATACATAATTAAATGTGGAATTAATTAAATAAATGTAAAAATGTGTAAATAAATAAATGAATGTAAATATATTTATTTATTCTTTTATTCATGTATTTAATTATTTATTTCCACATTTATTTATTTACAAATTCATTTCTGCATTTATATATTTATTTATTCATTTATTATACTTATGTCATGTTCCGTCCTAGAAGAAATGAATAAATGTAGAAATACATAAATAAATACATAAATAAATGTAGAAATAAATAAATACATACATACATAAATAAATGTGGAAATAAATACATGTAGAAAAGCACTAATACAGAAATAAATAAATGTAGAAATATATAAGTAAATAAATATATACATGTAGAAATGCATAAATAAATAAATAAATACATGTAAATATATTTATTTATATTTTTATTCAGGTATTTAATTATTTATTTCCACATTTACTTATTTATTTATATATTTATTAATGCATGTATACATTTATTTATTCATTTATTTATACTTATGTCATATTTATCCTCCATTATCCTCCAACGATCAGTGGACTTCTGTTCTGACGGTTGGACTGTTAGCCAAGTTGAATCACGAAACGCCAGAAAACACCTTAATGTTTTATGAAGCATTTTTTGGTGATTTCATGTTTGTAACATGTGAATAACGAAAATCATTCATTGTTTGTTAAAAAAAATGTAAAAAAAATAAATAATAAAAAATAAACTAGATGGAACCGCAAGACATATTTGTTCCTCATATTGACGACCACACAGCTTGTTTAATCTACTTTAACCTCCAAAATTCTTAGTAGATCTGAATGAGAATTTATTAATATGTTTTACAACAAAGTAGCTCCTCTGAAGTGAGCTGTTGATGATTATTTGGTACTTAAACTTTGCAGCATTAGTGGTGAAAACATACAAATCAGTCACTAGGTAATTATCCAATGCTTACCAAAAGCTACCTAGAAAAAGTAGTAAAAAAAAGATCAAACACCAAAAGCTACCTANTGCAGTGGTTTATCAGGGAGTGTGTGTTTTTCATATCTCTTTGAGGAGTTTTTCCTTATCCGCTGTGAGTGTCCACAGGACAGAGGGATGTCGTATGCTGTAAAGCCCTGTGAGGCAAATTGTGATTTGTGGTATTGGGCTTATACATAAAATTGATTGATTGATTGATTGATTGATTGATTTTTTTCAAATTTACAAGGAGCCACTGGAGAAGGGCTCCCCCCCAGGAGGAGTCACTGAGCCAGGCCACAGTGGAGAAGATTGTGAAAGACATTCTGGAGAAACAGCAACATCAGCAGGAGCAGCAGCTGGATAAAATTCATACAGTTCAATAAATTTAAAACTACTAATGCAAAAGAGTCTGAATGATTGTCTACCTGCAGATTAAAATCACCTAAAATAATAACTCTGTTGTGGTTAGTGTGGATGATTGACAGCATTTCTGAAAAGTCTGAGATGAAAGAGGAGCATCGTTTGGGAGGCCTGTAAACACACAGTACAGGAGGACTGTTAAAAACAAAGGAGTGAGATTCAAAAGAAGTGCATTCATCAAAAGTAATCTGTGGTTGATGAGGTTGATGAAGTATCTCATTACATTTTGGAGATCACAACTCTTCACGAGGTTCAGCAACACTGCAGCATGGTGCCAACCGCCAGCAGCACAGGTAAACTACCCATGACAGCCACATTTAGAGACGCATCGGAAATTACAGTTCTCCACATCATCACCATTGGACGGTTGGCCAAGTTGAATCGCGAAACGTCAGAAAACACCTTTATGTTTTATGAGGATTAGGTTGGTGATTTGATGTGTTGTGACATATGAGTAATGAAAATCATTAGTTGTTTCCGCCCGGTTTCGAACCAGGGACCTTTCGCGTGTGAGGCGAACGTGATAACCACTACACTACGGAAACTCATATTGCTGCATTTAGGGACAAAGAGGAAAATGGGATCAGCAACATTTACTGTCATAAGAGCCAAATGTTGAAAAACTGTATTGAACCGCAATACGTGTGTTCCTCATAGTAACGACAACACAGCCTATTTAATCTACATTTCTATCTACATTATTCTGCTGATATTCTGTAAATTTCAGGAAGGGGACTGCTGTGCTGCCTTCAAGGTCCTGCACCCTGGGGCTCAGGAGCACCTCTTGTGGGACTGCACGAGGATCTCTGAGACTACCGTGGTAGAGGCGACCTCAAGTTAGACTTGTGTCACTGCGTGTGGTGGTTTGAACAGTAGGCTGCTATATTTCAAGTATGTCTCACATTTCACCAGTGAATTTCACGTGCCACTTTTTTGAGGAATATCAAACATGAGTGGGGTTCAACATTTCAAGTACCTCATTAGTGCTTCTCAGTTGTTTATGAGCTGTTTAATAAGTTAATTTGCTTTAGTAGTGTTGTTTTATGTTCCCTCTCTCCCAGTGACAGCTTACCGGCTCTGAACCGTAGCTGGGAACATGTTCAGTTATTAACAATTAGCTCGCCTCATTGTTAGCTCGTAGCTAGCCAGTAGTTTCTGCTTCCGGCATCACGTAATGTTCCATATCTCTCCTCGTTAGTATAGTGGACAGTATCTCCGCCTGTCACGCGGAAGACCGGGGTTCGATTCCCCGACGGGGAGTTCTTTAGGTTATCTTTACGATGCTTGTAATTCACACATAGTTGGACTGAAAAACCAACCACACATATATCTCGTCCCCAGACAGAAAGTAAGCATATTATGGAGGACAGAAAATGACATAAGTATACATAAATAAATAAATATATAAATGTAAAAACAAATATATACATAAATAAGTAAATGTGGAAATAATTAAATACATGAATAAAAATATAAATAAATATATTTACATTTATCTCTTTATGCATTTCTACATGTATTTATTTATGTATTTATTTATTTCCACATTTATTCATTTATTTATTTCTGTATTTGTACATTTTTACATGTATTTATTTCCACATTTATTCATTTATTTATTTCTAAATTCCTACATTTATTTCCGTATTTATTTATGTATTCCTACATTTCTACATTTATTTATTTATTTCTACAAGGACAAAACATAAGTATAAATAAATATATAAATGTAGAAATGCATAAATAAATATGTAATTAAATAAATAAATGTGGAAATAAATAATTAAATACATGAATAAAAGAATAAAAATATTTACATTTATTTATTTCCACATTTTTATATTTATTTATTTCCACATTTATTTATTGATTTATGTATGTATTTATTTATTCACTTATTTTTTATTTCTGCATTTCCACATTTATATCCATATTTATTTATGTATTTCTACATTTTTTATTTATTTATTTATATCTACATTTATTTATTCATTTATTTCTGTATTTCCACATTTATTTATTTATACATTTCTGTGTCTGTATGGTAATAAGGGGGGCGGTCCTAACATCAGTCTAAAGCCTGACTGGCTATTTGGGCTAACCAGACAGAAGTAAACGATTCCTCAGATAGCATTGAGAAGAAGAAGCTACTAGCTAGTTCATGGAGTTCATGCAGTGGCATCGAGTGGGAGACCACTGGCAGACCTGCTGCGGGATGTTGCAGAACAGCTTGAAAACAGTAAGTTTCTACTACTTTTATTTGGAGGGTCGATGGAGCAGATATTTAGCTAAATGAAAAACTGATGTATCATCCACTGTATTAGTTAGGGATGCCCAGATCACGTCTTTTTTGCGCTAATATGGCGGAGTGAAGTTGGTTTCATATTCAACATTCGCTTGTTTTTACCATGTATAACATCAATAACTTTGGTGATTTTCTCTCCTGCTAATCCCACCAAGCAGCACATCAGAGAGCACTGTAGAACAAAGGTGCCACAGCCCAGAGCTCTGCTGCAGAGGGTTGAAGATGTGTTACATCACTTCTACCTGGCAAAGGACAGCAACCATGTGCCCCTCTTCAAGGCCTCCATGTTGAAGGTGTGGAGNTTGAGAAGACCCTAAATATGAAGGAAGTGATGGTGATAGTTTTCTTTGACATCGAGAAAGCTTATGATTCCATGTGGCGAGAAGGCCTGTTAATTAAAATGAATAAGTCAGGCATAGGTGGACGCTTATACAACTGGATCATGGACTTTTTAACAAAAAGGACATTTAAAGTAAAAGTAGGTTCTGAAATCTCAGACAGTTTCGACATTGTAAATGGAATACCACAGGGCAGCGTCATCAGTCCAATTCTATTTAATATAATGATTAATGATATATTTGAGAATATAGGGGTAGGTATACAGTCCTCATTGTACGCCGATGACGGAGCAATCTGGAAAAGGGAGAAAAACACGCCACATGTTCTGAAATGCATCCAGAAAGCAATAACAGATGTAGCGAGATGGTCCTATGATTGGGGATTTAAAATCTGTTTCAAAATCATGTTATATGTTGGTTACTAAAAAGAAAATAGACAACAAGCAGGTGTTAACTCTTTACAGTAAGCCCATGGAAAGAGCCAGAGTGTTTAAGTACCTAGGTCTATGGATTGATGATAAATATACGTGGAAAAATCATATTGAGAAAGCTGAGACCAAATGTAAAAAGGTGTTAAATCTCATGAGGTGTTTGGCCGGTCTGGCATGGGGAGCTGAAAGAGAGGCATTACTACACATATACAGGGCTCTGTTGAGAGCCAACTTGGATTACGGATGTATGGTGTTTGATATAGCTGCAAAAAGTCATCTACAAAAATTAGACAGGATGCAATATAGAGCATTAAGACTTTGTCTTGGAGCAGTTAATACCACACCCATCAATGCTTTGCTGGTGGAATCCAGTGAACTGCCGTNAATGAAGATGAGCCCTTTTATTACAACGGCCGCTTTTGAGAATGAAGATGAGCCCTTTTATTACAACGGCCGCCCATACTTATTTGAGCCCGAGTATACGGACGAGGAGCTCCTACAAATTGAAGAGCAGACGAGAATAGAGAGAGAGGGCCAACGAGCAGACGCGGGTGAAGCAGCAGCTGCACGAACGCGAATCTCTGAGGACTCGTGTTGCTCCTGTGGTTGCTGTGACTCCATGCCCACAGAGGAAGAATGTCTGTGTTGCAACGAGTGGGACCTGTTGCCCAATATTCATGGTCTCGATGTGTCCTGGGATGATAGAGAAACTACCAAACGCTGTGTAACTACGTTAGAGGATTTCCCCCCTCTGATCAACAGGGCAGTGCTGGATACCTTTTTTCATGTGCCCAAAATAAATTGGAGGAGGCAGCCAAACCCACAGGGACCAAATGGTCAACTATCCATCAAGTAAGTATAACTAATATGTCTTTATGCATGTAATACTGATACCTAGAATTGTCTCCGAGACGCACATTTACTGCAAGCAAATGTGGAAGTGAAGGGTAAGGGAAACACTTAGTATGCTATTTACAGAGATAGCACTGGCGATCTGAACCGGTCAGTGACGAAAAAAAGCACTTTTAATGCGCAAACTTATACGGCACGCATTTGCCCCCATATCTACCGTTTTAGCTCGTTTCGCGGCTGCCGGCTGCATCCGCCTCCCTCAAGACTGAACCAATTTTAAAATGAGTTGTACCTATGAATCATACGCACACATACACATGTGGAAATAGGGCCCAGGCTGAAAAATACCAAAGTTATCCTTTAATACCAGCCCAGAGAAGGTTTTGGAGGCACAGCAGCAGAGTTTGGCCACAAACAACCAAACAGCCACTGTGCCAGTTGTAACCTTGCCCCCTGCCACTTTCAACCCTCTACCTGTGGCTCTGAGTCACTGAGCCGGGCCACAGTGGAGAAGATTGTGAAAGACATTCTGGAGGAACTCCAGTAACATCAGTAGGAGCAGCAGGAGCAGCAGAAGGAGAAGAAAACCAGGAACTGTGTAGCCTGTGGTCAGCCAAAGTCCCAATATCTCTGCGACGGCTCTTCAGTTAATTTTTTTTTTATCAGTCAAAAACTGTGAAATACTTCTACTGCTCCAAAAGGTGTTTCAGACCTACGCAGCTGAGGGCCTCACAGACCCTCGCATGTCCTTCCAGGACCTTACTGCATCTCTGTTCTTTGAGTGGGAGCTGGAGGCCGCCAAACAGAGGTCGGCTGAGTGGAGGAAGGTGGCAGAAGAGATGGCAGAGAGGAAGTCTGAGGTGCAGCTGCCAACAGGTCACCTGTGCAGGTTCTGTCACCAGCCTCTAAAGCAGAGCCCCGACAGCCCTCATATTCACACTGGCTTCCAGGGTTTTCCCTACGTTTTAAGAGGGCTTCGGTGCTGTGGAGCTGCTGGAGATGTTGAATTGAAACAGAATTTTCACATAATTTTGGGCCATAATTATTATTATTGTTATTATTTGTAGTAGTAGTGTCATAATCATTATTATGTTGATTTCCCATATTATTATTATTATTTGTCATTATAATGATGATGAGCGCTGATGATGTCGAACAAGAAATATGTCTTGTCATTGTTTCGACAACGCTTCTGCATCACAGAGTTTGTCAGCAGACGCAGATCTAAATCTTCTGACTCGGGGAACATAACTGCGTCCTCTGGATACCTAACCCCATGGTGGATACCACTCCCAGTCCCTCCAGAGGAAATCCAGAAACTTCTTTCGTCCTTCAGACAAGCTGTTGACGTCCTCTGCTGTCACTGCATCACTGTGACATCTTCTCAGTCTGTCAGTAAACACAGAACATGGAGTTTAAGTCAGTAACAACTTCACTGAAATATAGTAGAATCACCTCATTTCATATTTGCCTTGGATTGTATCAAACCTAACAAACGAAACAGTTTTCCACTGAATAGCAATTAATATGTAATAAAATTAACAATTTTGAGCAACTCTTCATTGCTGAAATTGTTTATAACCTGCCCGAGGCACACCTGTGTAGTAATGATGCTGTTTAATCAGCATCTTGATATGCCACACCTGTCAGGTGGATTGATTATCTTGGAAAAGGAGAAGTGCTCACTAAAACAGATTTGAACAAATTTGCATCTAAAATTTGAGTGAAATAAGTCTTTAGTTTAAACCTGTGGAAAATGGAAGCACAAACAAATCATTGCGTTTAAATTGTTGTTCAGTGTAAATGTTTCATTTCATTTTCATGTCTCAAATTCTGACCCTACCATCTGAAAGTTGCAGCAGAAATCCAGACTCATCAGACCAGGTGACGTTTTTCCAATCTTCTATTGTCCAGTTTTGGGGAGCCTGTGCCAACTGTAGCCTCAGTTTCCTGTGGTTAGCTGACAGGAGTGGCACATGGTGTGGTCTTCTGCTGCTGTAGCCCATCTGCTTCAAGGTTCCACGTGTTGTTGGTTCAGAGATGGTGTTCCGCAGACCTTGATTGTAACAAGTGGTTATTTGAGTTACTGTTGCCTTTCTATCATCTTGAATCAGCTGGGCCATTCTCCTCTGACCTCTGGCATCAACACTGGATATTTTCTCTTTGTCAGACCATCCTCTGTAAACCCTAGAGATGGTTGTTGTGGTGACAATCCCAGTAGATCAGCAGTTTCTGAAATACTCTGACCAACCTGTTTGGCACCATCAACCATGCCCCATTCAAAGTCACTTAAATCACCTTTCTTCCCCATTCTGATGCTCGGTTTGAACTTCAGCAGGTCGTTTTGACCATGTCTACATGCCTAAATACATTGGGTTGCTGCCACAGGATTGGCTGATTAACTATTTGCGTTAATGGGCAGTTGAACAGGTGTACCTAATAAAGTGGCCGGTGAGTGTAGACACATACAGAAAACACTACCATACAGCCAAAAATAGCTTGTTATTTTAGGCCTGATTATTTCAGTCAGTTGTAAGCAAGAGGAAAATCAAATACACAATGAACATAATGTGATGATGATTTTTACTTTTAAGCTTCTAAGAGGTGAAAATAATGGATCACTGCATCACAAGCTCAAACGAGTTGGTGATGTAACAGTACACATCATCACCACAGACTGGTTAGCCAAATTGAATCACGAAACTTTAGAAAACGTCTGTATGTTTTATTAAGTGTTTGTCTGTCTGGGGACGAGATATATATGTGGTTGGTTTTTCAGTACAACCATGTGTGAAATACAAGCATCGTGAAGATAACCTAAAGAACTCCCCGTCGGGGAATCGAACCCCGGTCTTCCGCGTGACAGGCGGAGATACTGTCCACTATACTAACGAGGAGAGATATGGAACATCCTGTGATGCCGGAAGTAGAAACTACTGGCTAGCTACGAGCTAACAACGAGGCGAGCTAATTGTTAATGTGTGAACATGTTCCCAGCTACGGTTCAGAGCCGGTAAGTTGTCACTGGGAGAGAGGGAACATAAAACAACACTACTAAAGCAAATTAACTTATTAAACAGCTCATAAACAACTGAGAAGCACTAATTAAGTACTTGAAATGTTTAACCCCACTAACGTTTGATTCCTTAAAAAAGTGGCACATGAAATTCACTGGTGAAATGTGAGACATACCTGAAATATAGCAGCCCACTGATCAAACCACCACACGCAGTGACACAAGTCTAACTTGATGGTCATGTCTTTGTTGACCTTGTTTCTTGAGGCACTGTTGTTAGCCAGGTTTCCAGAGGTCGCCTCTGCCACAGCAGACTCTGAGATCCTCCTGCAGTCACACAAGAGGTGCTCCTGAGTCCCAGGGTACAGGACCTTGAAGACAACACAGCAGTCCCTAAAACATTAAAGGTGAACACCACCTACATTAAAAATTCCAATGTTATTTCCATGGTGTAGGGAAGTTTGATCAATATTTATGAGCATAAACTGCTCTCTTTCAGAATATATATATATATATATATATATATATATATATATATATATATATATATATATATCAGTTTTAACGTCTGATCAACTGTGTGTCTATGACCTGGCGCCTTTTCCTGAAATTTACAGAATATCAGCAGAATAATGTAGATGGGAATGTAGATTAAATAGGCTGTGTTGTCGTCACTATGAGGAACACACATGTATTGCAGTTTTTCAACATTTGGCTCTTATGATAGTAAACGTTGTTGATCCCATTTTCCTGTTTGTCCCTGAATGCAACAATATGAGTTTCCGTAGTGTAGTGGTTATCACGTTCGCCTCACACGCGAAAGGTCCCCGGTTCGAAACCGGGCGGAAACAGTGGACACTTTTCGTTACTCATGTCACATACGGCTACTACGACACATATCAAATCACCAACCTAATCCTCATAAAACGTAAAGGTGTTTTCTGACGTTTCGCGATTCAACTTGGCCAACCGTCCAATGGTGATGATGTGGAGAACTGTAATTTCCGATGCGTCTCTAAACGCGGCCGTCATGGGTAGTTTACGTGTGCTGCTGACGGTTGGCACCATGCTGCAGCGCTGCCAAACCTCGTGAAGAGTTGTGATCTCCAAAACGTAATGAGGAGATACTTCATCAGCCTCATCAACCACAGATTACATTTGATGAATGCACTTCTTTTGAATCACACTCCTTTGTTTTTAACAGTCCTCCTATACTGTGTGTTTACAGGCCTCCCAAACGATGCTCCTCTATCATCTCAGACTTTTCAGAAATGCTGTCAATCATCCACACTAACCACAACAGAGTTATTATTTTATGTGATTTTAATCTGCAAGTAGACAATCAATCAGACTCTTTTGCATTAGAAGTTTTAAATTTACTGAACTGTATGAATTTTATCCAGCTGCTGCTCCTGCTGATGTTGCTGTTTCTCCAGAATGTCTTTCACAATCTTCTCCACTGTGGCCTGGCTCAGTGACTCCTCCTGGGGGGGAGCCCTTCTCCAGTGGCTCCCTGTGGATTTGACAAATCAACCAATCAATCAATTTTATTTATAAGCCCAATGCCACAAATCACAATTTGCCTCACAGGGCTTTACAGCATACGACATCCCTCTGTCCTGTGGACACTCACAGCGGATAAGGAAAAACTCCTCAAAGAGATATGAAAAACACACACTCCCTGATAAACCACTGCATGGAGTGAAACAAGTGTAACCTATTTGTATTATTATATTATTTTCTTTGTATTATATTTTGTTATAATTGAATATCACATGTATATTGTCAGTTTGATCTTTTTTTTTACTACTTTTTCTAGGTAGCTTTTGGTAAGCATTGGATAATTACCTAGTGAATGATTTGTATGTTTTCACCACTAATGCTACAAAGTTTAAGTACCAAATAATCATCAACAGCTCACTTCAGAGGAGCTACTTTGTTGTAAAACATACTAATGAATTCTCATTTAGATTAAACAGGCTGTGTTGTCGTCACTATGAGGAACAAATATGT
>NC_065508.1:19089303-19091150 GCF_006386435.1 Epinephelus moara | reverse complement strand
AGGTATCCAGAGGGCGCAGTCATGTTCCCCGAGTGAGAAAATGTCGATCTGCGTCTGCTGACAAACACTGTGATGACTAACAAACCAGGGCTCGGAGCTCTGGTTGTATCCAAACGGAGAGCCGGGGCTAGCTCAGAGACTAGCGGAGGCTAACTGACTGTGCTTCCCTCCGGTCATGCTGCGGCTAACGCTCCGCTAGCCGCTCCCAGCTAGCTCCGGTTTGTTATTCAGGTTAAAGTGGGAAGAAGCAGTGGATCTGTAGGGCAGCTGAGTGAAGTGGAGCCTGAGGAGGAAGCACTGGTTAGTCCCGGTTTCACTACAGGCAGATTATTATTATTATTATTATTATTATTATTATTATTATTATTATTATTATTCTGTTTTAATGGCGGGCTACAAACCAACGTTAAAGGTGCATGCCGCCACCTACTGTATCGGAGTGTGTAACATCATGACTTTATACTGGGTTCATTTCATAGATTTAAGGAAAAAAAAAAAAAAATCAATAATAAATACTCATATTCTGGACATTAATCCTGTTTCATATATGTACTTAAGAACTGCCCTTTGAACCTGAGTCTGTTTCTCTCCTAGCTCTAGGAGCCCTTTGATGCTTTTGAACCTGAGTCTGTTTCTCTCCTAGCTCTAGGAGCCCTTTGATGCTCTATTCCCTACCCATTTTGACCACACCATCCTTCAACCTTTTCCTTTCTGTAATGAATTTCCTACATCCAAATAGTACATGTTCAACAGTTTCTCTAAGTCCACAAGTTTCACATTTATCTGATTCTCTCTTTTTCATGATAAACAGTGTACTGTTTAGTCCTGTGTGTCCTAGTCTTAACCTAGTGAACGTGACATCTTCTTTCCTACATTTCCCTCTGGACCTTTTCACTCTGACAGACCTTTGAATTTTGTAATATTCCCTACCCTTTGTGTCGTTATTCCATATTTCCTGCCATTTTGTCTTAATTCCCTGGTGGATTATTGATTTTGCCTCTTCTCTCCCAAAACAAAGATCTAAAATATCATTTTCATTTTTGTTTAATGCACTTTTAGCCAGTTTGTCTGCTATCTCATTTCCCTCGATGCCTGCATGCGCCGGAATCCAACAGAAGTGGACATCTATCCCTAGATGCTGTAGGTTCAATAAAATCAAGTACACTTCTAACAGTACATCTTCTCGAGCTGTTTCTCCAGATTGAATACTCTGCATTGCAGCTGCAGAATCTGAACATATAACTACTTTAAGTGGTTTGACCTGCTCTACCCACTGAAGACTGATTATTATTGCTACCATTTCTGCCGTGAACACTGACAACTTGTTTGAAATTCTTTTGACAATACCTTTATCAAACTCTGGGATGTAAATGCCTGCTCCTACATGCTCATTATTTGGGAGTTTAGATCCATCTGTAAAAATCTGCAGGTAGCTGTAATAACTGCTCTTCAGATATTTTTGAGCCAGATATCCTATGTTCAGGTTATTCTTTATCCACTCTGTTTTCTTGTCTAATATTTGCAGATTAACTTTGTGTGGAAATATCCATGGAGGAATGCTGCTAATTATAACTGCTGGACTATGCTGTATGGAATCTAATTTGTACTGTTTCACCTTCTTATTAATTTCCCATCCAAACCCTTTACCAGTAAAAGTTACGTACTCCCAACAGTTTTGCAGAACAGAAGAAGCTATATTTCCATTTCCTTTTCCCTGAATTCTTATCCAATATGCTAGTGATAATTTAGTTCTTCTTAAATTCAACGGCAGTTCACTGGATTCCACCAGCAAAGCATTGATGGGTGTGGTATTAACTGCTCCAAGACAAAGTCTTAATGCTCTATAT
>NC_065508.1:19049476-19089173 GCF_006386435.1 Epinephelus moara | reverse complement strand
ATTTCCCTCAAGGAGAAATCCATATCAGTGGCTGAGCTACAGTCTACCTTTTTGGTGTACACATTTCCATTATCTTTTAAAACTTCCTCCTTCTTTCGTTTATGTATGTCTGTAAGATGATTGCCACGATGAACATTTGCAAATATCCTCCCTAAAACATTGGCCTTTTCCACATCTGTTATTGCTAGGCAATCTTGATTAGCAAGAACCGATATTTTATTGGCAGCCTTTCTTCCACTCATCTTTCTGAGCATATTCCATACATGACTGACATCTCTTTCTCTTCCAATAGTAGAGCAAAAGTCTCTCCAAGTATTCCTTTTAGCAATTTTAATTATTTTGCAAGCTCTAGCTCTTTTTCTTTTGTATTCGATCAGATTGTCTAGACTCAAGTTGTTTCTGAGATTTCTGAGGGTAATATTCCTTTCTTTAATAGCCAAACTACATTCATCCTTCCACCATGGCACCATTCTCTTATTCCCTCTTATTACAGTTTTAGGAATACTTTTTGAGGCAGCTTCAGATATCATATTTGTAACTTCGGCAATACACTCATCCACATTACCCTCCATCTTAATACTGTTAGCCAGTTCCCTGCAACATACTTTAAAAGTGTTCCACTGAGCCTTTTTAAAGCACCATCTATATATAGGGGCTCTTTCTTGAGTACATGTATCAATTTCTATAGTGCACATGATGGGAAAATGGTCACTCCCTATGTTGTCTTTGTATATTTCCCAATCGCTTAGGCTATACATTCTTGCAGAAACCAGTGTTAAATCAATACAAGACATCTTACTCCTATTTACATCTAAACGTGTTCCTCCACCATTGTTTAAACATACAAGATTTCTTGTGTCCATCATTTCTTCCACCACTGTACCATTATTATCAGTATGGTCACTTCCCCATAAACTGTTGTGTGCATTGAAGTCACCACACCAAACTTCTCTGTGTCTTTCCTCACCCATCATTTCCTTGAACACAGCTACAGTTAGAGTATGGCAAGGGTTGTAATAATTAATTATTTTCACTGGGTTTTGTGTACTGTACACCTCAACAATTGTACATACATGTTCATTTGCAGTACTTATTCTTTTAAATGCTAAATTGTCTTTAATGAACGTGATACATCCACCCCCTTGGTTATTTGCTCTATCATGTCTGACTGAGTTGTAACCCACCATAACAAAGTCTAGATGGGGTCTTAACCATGTTTCCTGAGTACATATTATGTCTGGTTTAACACTCAATTCTTTAATGACTTTCTTAAATTCCTGACCATTTGCGATTAAACTCCTGGCATTCCACTGAAAAATTGTGAGTACCATTATTAGATTAATCACTAGAAACATCATAAGTAAAAGGGTTCATCATTTCTTGTATTGTTTTACACTCTACACTTGAGATCCCAAGATACTCCTTAGCACCTTCAACAATCGTTTCAATTCTCTCATTCCTGTCATTTTATTCTAATCCGATGTAAACCACTTTGCATATGAATGCCACAAAATTTACTTTATCAGCTAGCAGAGTTCCTTCCTTTACCTTACACTTGTGGGAGGTCTCATGCTGACCTGTCTGGTGCATCTTACTGTTTCCTGCAGCAGGGGGATCACTACTGTTAACAATGTTACTCCTCTCAGTTTTGTTTTCCTTCGCTACCTGTGCATTATTAACACTCTTAACAGCCTCTGCATATGACACTTTGTTTAGAATCTTATATCTTTGGGCTTCTTTTGCTTGCTTTTGTACCACACAGCCCCCAAAAGCTGCACTGTGGTCTCCTCCACAATTGCAACACTTAATCGGCACATCTTTCCCACACTTTCCAAATGCATGGTCTCCTCCACATCTTGCACATCTTTCTCTACCTTTACACTGTTTTGCAATATGTCCCATTCTCTGACATTTAAAGCACCTTAGAGCTGGAGGAATGAACTCTCTTACTGTGTAGCAGAAGAGGCCTAGCATAACTTTTCTTGGAATGTCATGTTCAAAGTCAATAATTACTGACAGCGTTTCCGCTTGTTCTCCATTTCTTTTATTAGTAATGCGTTTAGCATCAAGCATTTTACCTCCCTTAAGTTCTGTTTTAACCTCTTCCACTGAGACAGATAGTGGTACTCCAGAAATGACCCCCTATGTCTAGCCGCTGTGCCAGTAACATGGGTTTTGACTTTTTTACCATCCAGAGTATTCATTTTCAATAGCTCATCTTGTTGCTTCTTACTCATTGCATGTACAAGTATGTGCTTGTTATTCAGGTACTTCGCAAACTTTACTTTGCCAACATCCTTTTCGAGAGCTTTAGCCACCGTAATAAGGTGAAAATTCTCAACAAATACAATAATCACTTCCCAGTCATTGCTGCCATATTCAGCTCTGGGGCTTCGATCTGCCCTTACTCTCTTAACTGTTTCGTCCGATTCTGCCCCCGAACTGCTTGAGGAGCTAGTCCTCTCCTTTTCTTTTTTCTTTTTCTTTCTTTTGAGATTCGCCACTTTCTGCCACTCCATTCCTCCATAATCCCAACCTTCATCCTCACTACCAAAATTCATGATTATTACATTCACAATACAGTTGTTTGTAGTTACCCGCGCTATCAATCCACTTCCTCCCCAGGCAGATTCACTCGCTACAGGGGCGAGGAAACAAAACCTGAACAGCCAATCAGAGTGATCTCTCTCACCGACAAGCTCCGCCGCCGATTCAACATGCTCAATCGACCGAAAAGCCACCGACGCCGAAGTGCCGACGGTGTGGGACACACCGTAAAAACTAGGCCGACAGACGCTCACCGACTGCCCGACTTTGGTCAATGGCCAACCGTTGGCTTGGTGTGTCAGGGCCTTAACTGTCCAATAGTGGAGGGTTGAAAGTGGCGGGGGTCAAGGTTACAACAGGCACAACGAGGCGAGCTAATTGTTTATAAGTGAGCATGTTCCCAACCACAGTTCAGAGCCGGTAAGCTGTCACTGGGAGGGAGGGAACATAAAACAACACTACTAAAGCAAATTAACTTATTAAAACAGCTCATAAACAACTGAGAAGCATTAATGAGGTACTTGACTTTTCACTGGTGAAATGTGAGACATACCTGAAATATAGCAGCCCACTGATCAAACCACCACACGCAGTGACACAAGTGTGACTTGATGGTCATGTCTTTGTTGACCTTGTTTCTTGAGGCACTGTTGTTAGCCAGGTTTCCAAAGGTCGCCTCTGCCACGGTAGACTCTGAGCTCCTCCTGCAGTCACACAAGAGGTGCTCCTGAGTCCCAGGGTACAGGACCTTGAAGGCAGCACAGCAGTCCCTAAAGCATTAAAGGGGAACATCGTGGTCAATATTTGTGAGCATGAGTTGCTGTCTTTCAGGGGTTTTTTTAAACAGTTTTAACATCTGATCAACTATGTGCATCATATGTCTACGACCTGGCACCTTTTCCTGATATTTGCCGAATCTCAGCAGAATAATGTTGGTAGAAATGTAGATTAAATAGGCTGTGTTGCCATCACTATGATGAACAAATATGGTTTGCGGTTCCACACAGTTTCCTAGCATTTTTGGGGCAAAAAATGGCTTTTATGATAGTAAACGTTGCTAAGCCAATTTACTGTTTGTCCCTGAATGCGACATGAATACGGAGTTTCCGTAGTGTAGTGGTTATCACGTTCGCCTCACACGCGAAAGGTCCCCGGTTCGAAACCGGGCGGAAACAGTGGACAATTTTAGTTACTCATACGTCACAATACATCAAATCACCAACCAACTTCATAAAACATAAAGGCGTTTTCTGACGTTTCGTGATTCAAGTTGACTAACTGCCCAATAGTGGTGATGTTGAGAACTGTAACTTCTGATGTGTCTTTAAATGCTACCTTCACAGGTAGTTTATGTGCCCTGCTGGTGTTTGTTATTCACTTCAGTTGCCAGTGTTTTTGATGTTTAGGCTGATCACTGTATGTACATGTGTAAAGTTAACAGTACTTTTTTCAAGACTAGTGCACTGTCCTTTGAGTGGTTTTGGTTTGTGTGTGACCTGTAAACAAGTCTGTACTTTTTGCAATAAATTTGATTTAGTGGCTCCAGTGTAAAGTAATTGGCAGCTTGCAAAACTCTGCTTTCAACACACTGCTACTATCTAACAAACTACATTTTGTATTTTCAACGTTATACAATAAGAGATGCTTTCCAGTTTTATGGCCTGTTGTGACCTGTTGACCATTGGGAAAGAGCTTGTTCAGTGTTTGTTCAGTGTTATACATAAGTGTTTGAAATGTTCCTTAATTTTGATAATGAAAAGTTCATCGGTAGAAAAAGATTTCTACACACTTACATGTATGCAGTGTCTCACATTATTGCTGAGCTGTTAAGTGACGCTTTTCAGTTTTATGGCCTGTTGTTTAGGCTGATCACTGTATGTACATGTGTAAAGATAACAGCACTTTTTTCAAGATTAAGATCCATGTTTATAAAAGAACAGTGTAAAGAATGTTCATGAAGGTGACACATTTCACTTTATGTCTGAGCTCTGTTTAGATCAAGGGTAGGCTCTTTAGCCCTTCTCCAGTGGCTCCCTGTGGATTTGACAAATAGATATACGGAAAAAAAGCAGGTGTTTTACACACACTCCCTGATAAACCACCGCATGCAGTGAAACAAGTGTAACCTATTTGTGTTTTTATATTATTTTCTTTGTATTATATTTTGTTATAATTGAATATCACATACAGATATGTCTTGCGGTTCCATACAGTTTTTCCAATATTGTTTGTCCAGAAAAGACTCCCGTGGTGGTCAAGGTTGCCGACCCCATTTTACTGTTTGTCCCTGAACGCTGCATCGCCACGGAGTTTCCGTAGTGTAGTGGTTATCACGTTCGCCTAACACGCGAAAGGTCCCCGGTTCGAAACCGGGCGGAAACAACTATTAGTTTTCGTTACACGTTACAAAGAGGACATCACTGGAATAAGCTTCATAAAACATTAACGCACTTTCTGGCTTTTCGTGATTGAAGTTGGCTAACCGTCGGTTGGTGGTGGTATAGAGATCTGTAATTTCCAAGGCGTCGCTAAACGCGGCCTTCAGAGGTAGTTGACATAAACGCTACTGGTGGTTGGCGCCATGTTGCAGCGCTGCAGAAGAGTTGTGGTCTCTATTTTATCAACCGCCGGGGCGACCGGTTATTCTTCCGGTCTTTGGTAAGTGCTCATATTTAGCCTCTCTGTGTTTAAATACTTCTGTCCACCGCCGGCTGTGGTAAGCTAACGTTCCTCTGAGAGGAGGAGTACCGTATTAACTGGCCCGTTTTACCTGAGCGCCCACAAGCTGCAGTTGCTACCACTATGTTTGACTGACTTCTTGTGATGAAGGATGTGTACTGTTTCATCACCAACTTACTACTTCTTATGATGCAGAGTGAACCATTATTTTCCCCTTTATTTTCCCACATTACGTGTATTGTGTATTTGTTTGCCCTATTTCACTGCTTACAACTGACTGAAATAATCAGGACTAAAAAACAGGCTTTTTGTGGCTGTGTGGTAAATATCCTGGATGTTTAGTGTACATGTATGTACGTTATACCAGTTAGAATCTGTCCTGACATATTTTGCATTTTTTTAAAAGTCTGCCAGGATTTCCAAAAACACTTGGCTGATGGCTGAAAAAGCCACCAGAGAATATAATTATATTATGGGTTAATGATTATCCTTATTATTATTATTAGTAGTAGTAGTAGTAGTAGTAGTAGTAGTAGTAGTAGTATTTAATCAAAGATGTGCACTCTGCTGCACTCAGGCAAACAAGCATGTGAAGATGAAAGAATTTGATTTTGCTCCCATTTTTCACAGGTTTAAATTAAAGATTTATTACTTTATTTCTTTTAGTTCAGATGTTTTCAAAACAGGTTTATATTACTGAAAGTAAGGTATCAAAGTATTGTTAGTCTAGAAAATAATCTAGATAATATCATAGTCTGATATCATGTGTTGCAGTTCCATACAGATTTTTAACACAAAGTAATAGATAAATATATATAAAATTGAAAAGGGATGATCATTTTATGATTATATGATTGTATAAAAGTCACATATTTTTAAGTTAACATTTTCAGTGGAGGGATTTTATTTGTAACAGAGTGTTTTAACAGTGTGATATTAATACTTTTACCCAAGTAAAGGATCTAAATGGATTCCTCTGCCTCTGAACATGTGTTGGACGAAGGAGGTTGTTGGGGTCAGTGCTTGTCTCTGCACCATGTCAGCTTAGTGTGCATCCCCCTGCTTCAAAATGTCTTTAGCTCCATGATGTTTGTATAGCATACCAAGACATGGTGCTGGACAACGGCACATCTTCTTAGCTACTTTACAGGTGTGATCTGGCCTCAGTTCCTGTCCAAAGGTTCCCTGCAGCAGCAGAGTGAGGGGCTACTCCTAATACTGATACTCTCAGACCAGGCAGTCGACCAGGTTGTGTGCTGCAGAGAGGAACTGGCAAAAAGAGCGGTAGAGTTCCAACAAAGAGCTGATAAAGTTCCATCTAAACAATCATTATCAGTTTAAGTGTATGCTATATTGAGAGTGTTTTAATCACTTAACCTTTCCATCAGACAGCCCGTTCCGACAGGAGAGCTGTGAACGACTTGAGTTGTAAAGTTTAAAAACAAATATGTGGTTGATTTTTCAGTATGACCATGTGTGAGTTTACAACCATAGTGAAGATAACTTAAGCATAAGAACTCCCCGTCGGGGAATCGAACCCCGGTCTTCCGCGTGACAGGCGGAGATACTGTCCACTATACTAACGAGGAAGTCAAGAAGAACCACGTGATGCCGGGAAGAGACATCGATAGGTGAACTTTCCCTTTGATATGATACATACTTGCTGGTCGTTAGCTAACGTTAGCAACAAACTTGAGAACCTGTCGATGCTAAATGTTGCCGGCTAACTCTTGTTTTCCCCTTCAAGGACGGTGGCCTTGTGGGTAACTTGTGACCATAGATATATATACATATATATACGTATATATATATCTATGACTTGTGAGGGTGTGACGTGTACATCAGTGTGTGTATGGAGGGAATACAGAGTGGTGATAGTCAAAAGAATTAAGTGTCTAAATAAGCTCAGGGCTGCGGTTAAACCTCATTATGAGGCCATGTTTGTTGTAACTTAAGTGAAGGGCATCTGAACGCCTCGCCGTCCTTCCCTCCACAGAGTGGTCCGGGCCGCTAGAAGCTAGCTACCAGCTAGCTACTAGCTAAGAACGAGCCATGGTAATCTAATGTTAATGAGCCAGCTGAATTTCAATGGTATACGAGCGTATCGATTACTTATACTGGAGTCACGTGATACGTTATAGCCTTCCTCGTTAGTATAGTGGACAGTATCTCCGCCTGTCACGCGGAAGACCGGGGTTCGATTCCCCGACGGGGAGTTCTTTTGGTTTTCTTCACTATGGTCATAATTCACATTTTGCTGTGCTAAAATACTGACGAAAATTTTGTATTGAGCGAATCTCTTTGTGTCGTCGTGACCAGCGTTATTTCTATGATAGGTTTACAACCCTTAAACATCTTGATACATAGTTAAGGGTGTACATTTGTATAACTCCGTACACAAACACCTGTAGCAGAGACAAATAAGAGAGAAGGAAAGACAGAAAAAGAGAAAGAAAATTAAAGAAAGACAGCAAAAAAGCAGGCAAAGGAAAAAAAGCAAGAAAGAGGACACTCAAGAAAGAAAGAAGGCAAGAAAGACAGACAAAGAAAAAAAATATGAAAGAAAGAAATAACAGACTCAAAAAAAGGCAAAGAAGACAGAAAGCAAGAAGGAAAGAAATAAAGAAGAGAGAAAGACAGAGCAAGAAAGTCAGAAAAAGAGAGAGGAAAGAAAGAAAGATAGATAGATAGAAAGAAAACAAGAAAGAAATAATATTAATAAAAACAATAGGACTCCAGCAGTGAGTGTCGCTGTTTGAACCCCTTATAATCATTAGTCTGATGGTCAGGTGGACACTGTGTCTCTTACAGCACTAGAGGGAGTCAGCATGTTCATCTGTCTTCATGGTGCATTTAGGGGCCGTCAAAATGGGTTGGAATTACCAGAGAAGCAAATGGCCCAAGAACTTGACAGAGCTGAACAAGTCTTAGGCCTATAGTGTCAGAAAAGCAGCAATAATAATTTACTTTTATTATATGATTGTAAATCTGGTGTCAATAATTAGAAGGCCTGCTGTATCTTCATTCGTCACTTACCTAATCCAAACTTGATTTTTTGCCTTGATAGCTGTCATGTAGGATGTTTGCCTTATTAATTGCCCACTTCAAACTATTAAGAAATACATTGCACAAGATGTATTTCAAGCAGGGTCCAATTCGGTGTGATTTCCAACCTCAGAGTACTTGAATGCACCGTCAAGTTGAGTAACCCAGAAGACGGAGCCTGTGAGTGGGTCTTGAATGCAGCATGAGACTCTGGCAGAGCGGCAGACTTGAGAGTTGCAAACAGTCGGTGCAGGATGGTGTGAACTTCAGTGAGGACCTTGAACCCAACATTTCTCTGACTTTGCTATTACAAATCTCGTTTATCTTACCTGGCTTAGAACTAACATCTGGTGCGTGAACGCAGCATTTGTTTTACCTGCTGAGTTTTTTCATTATCATTGATTTTTATGTGAGTGTCGGTGTGACAGTGAGAGCCGGTTTGACTCAGACATGGCTGAGGTACCGCCACCACAGGCACAGCCGGTCGAAATAGACCCGGAATTTGAGCCTCTCTCCCGCCCGCGGTCCTGCACCTGGCCGCTGCAACGACCGGAGATCATCGACCCGGCCAGCTCCAACACATCCTCCCCGGCCCCGTCGGTGCAGCAGGAGCCGGGAGGCAACACCGAGTTCATCAGCAACCTTGGCTTGTTGGAGGAGGACTACGAGGAGTACGCAGAGCAGAAACCGCCTGTGCCCTGCAATGATTATCAGCCCCACCACCATCACCATCACCGTCTTCAGCAGCTCCCGGGTCCCCAGCTGCCGCCTCAGCAACAGGTGCCTCCTCCTCCTCCTCCGGGTGTCGCACCCTTGGGCAGCTCCGCGCAGAGGAAGAGCAGCTCGTCCCGTCGTAACGCCTGGGGGAACATGTCGTACGCTGACCTGATTACCAAGGCCATAGACAGCTCACCTGAGAAGAGGCTGACACTGTCACAGATTTATGACTGGATGGTGAAGAGTGTGCCTTACTTCAAGGATAAAGGGGACAGTAACAGCTCCGCGGGCTGGAAGGTGAGTGTGTGCACGTCAGCATCCAGCTGTGTAGGATGAACCTGAGGTGTAACTATTAACTCCTTTAACGCCATAACAAAAGTAGGAAAAGTGTCATTCATTGCAGTTTGCAGCACATCTGCACAGCACTGTCCTAAACACTCATGACCTGCAGGCAAACTGATCTTCAACAGTGTCTGCACTGATGCACATTTTAGACCTTTTATTATAATGTGTAAAGAGAGCAAAGTCCTATAAATGCTGGAGATTTGTGCCCTTTTTTTCAGTAGTTTTTTCATTAGTAGCATGCAGAATAATTTCCTCTGTAGTCCTGCTTAAAAACAGAAATAGATGTTCATATCACCAACTCTCATCTCCATCATATTCTGCTGAATAGGGCTGTATTATAGGGAATATAGGGACAGCACATTTTCTCATGTCACAGTAGGACAGTAACAGGTGTAAGTATTAAAATTTATTTTTCTACAAGGGGTGACTGAAATGTTTTGACCCTCAAGGGAACAGGACATGGCTCTGCTCTGCAGTGCTTTTATTTTTCAACATAATCCCCTTCAAGGGCAACGCACTTACTCCAGTAGTGCTGAAGCGCCAACTCTTCAGGTTGGGACCCTACACACTCCCTGCAACGCTTGAATTCTTGTACCCAGACTGAGGCATATGAAGGGGCATTGTCGCGTTAAGTATTGAGCATATCTTGATGGTGATAGTCCTTTGAGATGAAGATATTTGATCACTCCAATTTCTCCATTTTCACCAAATCACTGACCACTATTTACCTCAAGAATCTGCAAAAATAAAAAGAGTTCCACACATGAACATGCTTACTGATAATAAGGAAAGGTGGTAGATTATAAAAAATATCATCCTCTGAGTAAGGCTCAAAACTTTTCAGTCACCCCTTATGTATCAGTAGCACCTGTGTTTTCTAACTACCAGCAGCAAAAGATGTGACATCACTCACTGTGATGTGCTCAGTCCAACATGACTGAACGGTTTAACCCAAAGAGAGAGTTCACCAGCACTTGTCTGACCTCTGCAGATACCATTTTCCCATTCCCATTACAAAATAAGTGTAATTGTAAACAGTTCCTGAGGAAGAAAGTATGTAATTAGATTACAGTTACTTAAAATATTGGTGATTACAAAGGGCTTGCTGCCATTTTCCCATGTTGGTTTAAAGCTCTGTACTTTTTTTTTTGTTTTTGTTTTTGACAGCAGTTTACAAAGCAAAACATAAAATATGATAATGTAATTTCTCCTGCTTTTCAATTATTTATTTATTTATTTATTTACAATTTATGAACTTTGTAGAACAATTTTGGAGAGATCAAGTGTACATATAAGCGCCATATGTCTTGAGGGATTTAGGAGATCAAAAAAAAAAATAGAATAGCAGTCAATGAGGTTTGCTTGACTAAAAATCATTGGTGATAACAAAGGGCCTACATATATACTTTTTCAGCAAAAAACTTATTTGCAGATTAAAACATTCACTCTTTTAGTTTGCATCTTTTCGCCATGCAGGATTTTGTCATATTTCTGGACAGTGCGGGTCAGCAAAGTCATTGCGACAAATTTGAGTACAACATTTACGCACTTGTGTTTATCTAGGACTTTTTAACTTTATTGCACAGCGTAAAACATTTGTTAGAAAAGTAATCAACTGTAAGTTATATAGCTCTGATGCAGTAATTAAAATAGTTACTTGTTACAATTCTAACAGGGTATCTAATTATCTGTAATCTACTACATTTCAAAAATAACCTTCCCAACATTGTTAATATGAAAACGAAATCTTTTATCCCCATTGTGCACAAAGGTTATAAAATGTTCTTTGAACGTGCTTTCACAAATGCTGAACGGATACTTTTGAATTTGGCTGCTGAACTTTGGCATCTCAGTAACCTTTGAAGTTTTGGGGTGGTTTCCTTTGTGAGCGGCAGCACACGCCTCTCTGCTGCATCAGTGAGGAAACGTACAGTTCTGAGGCAGCAGAGGACCTGACTGTAAACATCCCATACTGAGAATATCTCTCAATGCTGGGGCTTCAGCCCTATTACACTAATGTCAACTAGGTGTTTGAGAACAGGGTTTGACTGAGCAGTGGTTGAAATCTGGTTTCACTGAGGGGAATAATGTGCAGGAACACTGTGTGGATCAACACAGATTTCAGATATACCCTCTCTTAAGCAAACCTTTGTTAGTGGGAACAATCCATCCTGTATTATTACCAAACACACTGACTCATGGTCAATACAGCATTTCCACAGTCATGGAAATCCCAATACAGTCCCGAAATTTGACAAAGTGCAGCTTTCTGGCCTGGAAATGTATTGGAAATATTTAGCACAGGGGAAAAGCGGTAGCCTAATGCCTGTACAAACATGCTAATCCGAGTCTTAACATTGTCTCGCCGGGTGAGGAAGTTACTCAGCCATGATGGATAAAAATTAACTGAGGACAAAAGCAGACAGAAAGCAAAGTGGACGCTAATTAAAACCTGCACACTCTTAACAAGATCTGAATTCATATTTCAGCTCCGCAGCCCTTCCTGTAACCCCTGCATTCCTGTGAGATGTAATTTTGAAGTTATGTCAGGAAATGCCTCTGCGGACCTCAATCAAATATAGTTTCCATTGTTTTAACACCCCCTTGTGAAAAGCTTTATCACAGCTCCTATTATGACTTATGGCTCTGCTAAACCTCCCTTTCCTCCTTTTCTTAGTCTTTCTGCAGTTCTTCAACTACACTTTATGTACAGTAGGAGCACAGGCTGGTGGGAATGATGGCATTCAGGTTTTTGCAACTGTTTGGAGCTCCCTCCGACAATAACAGGAGGCAACGCAAACAGCTCAATCAGTGTTGGGGAGTGTGTCGGAGGGGAAGGGGCTCGGGAGAAGGGAATGCTGGGAACAACGTCAAACATCCTCCATTCCTGAGCTGTGTGCTCATATCTTTGTGTCCCTGTCTTCTAGAGTTTCCTCAGCGGATGCTACAGCCTGGAGAAAGGGATCGCTGCTCTTTATCCTATCACTTCCTTCTCTGCCCTCTCAGGCCTTCTGTGGAAGGTGTTTGTTCAGTTAGAGTTTGCATAAGAAGCTGGATTTTTTAATACTTACTATTACTTTTTAATTTTATTGATTATAGTCTGCAGTTTTTGATAAATGTCTATGGACAAACCAACACATTCTCACTCCGACCTTGTCACATATCGACGTTCATGGTCATGGACTTTCCACGTCCACATACGACGTGAAAGGTACCCTGTGTGCATTGGTTGTTGACGTTCTGGGACACCGTGTCAAGGTCTTACATGCATTGCCTTCTTTTAAAATACACTTCTGTTTTTACAGGAAATTTAACGTTTACATACAGTGTCTTTCAAAATAAACGTCTGTACAACACCGCAAATAGAAGTTTTTTTTCCTTCAACAAACACACATGGTTGGGTTTGGGAAAAAAATAACAGGGTTTGACTTTAGACTTTTACGGGACGCGAACACCGCTCTTTCAGATGAAAGTCGTGTTTGTTGGACCCATCCACCCACCACAATCGGACTTTCACCGTCTTAACATTCGTCCTTGTCCCACCTCGTTTCTGTGCTGGGCACCATTAAAATATAACAGCAACCAACTGTGTATCATGCCAACGTTAAAGGACGCCTTTTTCGTTGGTTTCTGATTCCGCAAGTCACTGCCCAAACGCCGGATTTCGCCAACTTCGGAGTGAGACCGGGCTCAACTAACCATAGGAACAGTCATCTAACTAGAAGTTCAACCAGCCAACAGCCCAGTGTCTTTGACTTGTCATACTGTATTTCTCTAATCTAATTCACCCTGTTGCTCCAGCCTGTTCTTTTGCAGTTTGACGTGTCCTGTCAACAGTTTTACAGATATGTCTTTTACAGTGGTGGTCTATGGCAGTGGTTCTCAAATGGTGTGCCATTTCATATCAGTCCAGATGTATTGAGGGATTTTTTTGATAACCGAATATCATTATTGCAATTTTCAACTGGTGCTATACAAAAAGTTATAAATGAATTTTTAATTGACTGTATCAGTATGTTGTGGACACCCATTTCCCAATAAAGAGGCAAACTCTAGCTAAAAAATGTAATTTAATTTAAAAAACCTTCACAGGGAACCTATTTGTCGCCATCGGCACGTGGAAATTATTAATGTGTGACATATCAAAAGCCCTGATTGGCAGCCAGTGTGAGGGGTGATAACATTTAAAAGGAGAAAGCCGTGAGTGGGACAATGGATCGCTTTATTGTACGGAGCAAATTACAACAAAGCACCACTGAACGACCTACCATCGAAAGAAAAATCAGTCAGTAGACAGTATCACGAAAGCTACCGGTCTTATTTTTATTGTCTTATGTGGTGATAAGAGTGATAACACTAGCTATAGTAGCTATTGTGCACAGATATAAATACAGTGCCTTGACATTTTGGCTTGCCCTTTGGTGTGCTTCGGGCACAAAAAGTTTGAAAAACACTGGTCTATGGGGAAAATACTTTTTGGACCGCTGGGGATTTTTTCACTGCAGTACCGCAAGTGACCACTGGGCAAAATTGTTGCAAGGCTTGCCAGTGTTCCTGGAGGCCTGGCTATGCTGCATGCATCTGCCCTTGGTTGCTTTGTAATGTCAGCTGATAAAGTAATTTGCAAACGGCAAGCGAGTCAGTATCATGGTCCAAATAAAATATAGGCTCACTGCGTATACTAACATTATTATAAATATGGCTGTGATTTGTTTTCCAGTCGTCTATCAATATGATGCAATCACAGTCAGTCTCATGTTAGTCAGTGTTGTGGTAGCTACGGAGGATGCTGACTGCAGTTCACTTCACAGCGTCAGAGAGAAATGTTACTAAGGATGTTCTGAAAGTTACATATAGACCCTTTAAAGTAAGCATTTTACCCACAGTCCTAACTCAGTGTCAGAGAGAAAAGTTTTCATTATGTGCCATTCAGCGAAGCAGCGAGTGCCCCAAGAACAATAGCACCAGCCTGTTTATCTTTAATATTAAATCAACAAATCTCCACTTCAACCTCTGCATTCCTAAATGTTGGCATGCTTCACTGGGCCTTGGAACCAGCGGCTAACAGTTATTTTTACACTTTCCTGTTAAAAAAACACGGCAGTCCCCCCACAATGAACTATGATGCATTTCCTGCAGAGTGGATGGAAAACAGTGCCATGTGTTAACATCCCCGCCCTGCAAAACACGAGGGTCAGGGCTGGAAAAAGAGGAGGAACCGCCAGGAGAGACCGTACATGGATCATGTTTGTGCGGCTACTTCTATGTGAAGTCATGTTATTCCATTTCAATGTCCCCCGCCACGTTCTAAAAGAGATCATCAGCCCGCTTGTCATTTTATTTTGTGTCATATCCTGGGCCATGTATTGACTTTAGAATCCACATGCATGAGCGTCCCTGATTGAAATGACAGATAGAGATAAGCCAGAGACCTCATGGTGGGCAGAGGGCGTTGAGTTTGAACCTCAGTGATTATACAGCTCCACCTAGAACACTGAAGGTGGGTGGAGGGCAGGACGAGGGCGACGCTGCTGCAGCTAGAGCTTCCTGCCTCCCTCATGTCATGGTGATTTTTTTTTTGTTTTGTTTTGTTTTCCCTCTAAAAATTGTGGTGATCATGATGCCTTTACCACAAGAGAGGCCCCTGCCAACTGGGAGGACTGGTTCCCCTGGGATACTGGTGGGTCTGAGAGGCAGTGTGCAGCATGTAAGGTACTTTACCATCTTACTGGTACTGCCACTGTTTTTCTCAGTGAACTGTGAACTTAAATAGTCGAACAGGAAGTAGCACCCCAGAGTTTAACTGGCGGAGAGGTTCAGAGGTGCTCATTTCAAAACATGTAAATTGCAAGATAGCCTTTTGAAGGTTATGGTTAAACGCTATTGGTTCATAGAGCTACACAGACATAAGGCAGTTTGGGTGTTCATGCATCAGTGTTTTAAAGATAAATATACAATTTTGGTGGCAGCCTGTAGCGTGCACATTTGCTGTCTGTTGTAAAGTCATTTATCTCACTACATCATTTAACACAGGTGTCAAAAAGGCTTCCACTGCAGCCCGTTGATTGCGCTGTCCGGTGTCTGATGTTGTGTGGAAACTAGTGACAGACAACACTGGCAGTATTTATTCAGGATGAGCACAGTTGCTGGATGGAAAAGCTTACGCTACCTCCATTTAAACAACATCACCCAGATCAAGTGACAGCTGATAAAAGGGCCCGCTAGTGGAAGTGCAGGTTGAGTGTAAGGTACATGTGTGATTGTAGGCGGTGGTGCCATGGATTAGCTTTGGTCCAACAATGGCTTCAGTTAACCTACACAGCTGAAGTGTCTCAAGTAGTTTGACAGTATAGGATGTACAAGTATTAGTTAGAAAATAAAGACAGCCCAGGTAAATAAGCTGATGTCGCTGGCTGTGGGGCTCCAAGGATGGCAGTTCTGTCGCTCGCTCAGTCTACCACTTGTGTCCAGACTGAAATCTCTCACCAGCTACAACTGGATGGATTGCCATTAAATTTGGCACAAACATTCATATCCCCCCTCATGATAATAACCCAGGTAATCGTTTAAAGAGACAATTCATCCCAAAATCAAAAACATATTTTCCCTCTTACCTGTGGTGCTATTTATCAGTCTAGATTGTTGTGGTGTGAGTTGTTGAGTGTTGGAGATGTCTGCCTTCTCTTAAATATAATGGAACTAGATGGCACTTGGCGTGTGGTGCTGAAAGTGCCAAAAAAACACATTTAAAAAACTCAATAGCAGTGTCTCTTTCCAGAAATCATGACCCAGTTACTCAAGATAATCCACAGACCTTGTAATCAGTTTCATGTAGGAACTGTTTTCTTTCTACCGAACTACACCAACCAGCCATATCACCGCAGAGAAGGGAGAGTGCATCTACTCATGGACGATACGCTCGTGCTCGTGACAGCACAAAATGAATATTAATGGTGTCCTCCTCAGCTGAGATGTAACGTGTAATGCTCAGTGGTGCTAGGTGAGATAGCAGTAGACAAACTGTGGTGGTGTCGGTAGAGAGAAAGTAGTTCCCACATGAAACTCCAGACAACAAGGTCTGTGGATTATCTTGAGTAACCGGTGCATTATTTCTGGAAAAAGACATTTTTGGCACTTTGAGCACCACATGCTGAGTTCCATCTTGTTCCATTATATCCGAGCAAAGGCAGACATCTCCAACACCAAAACAATCTAGATTGGTAAATAGCACTACAGGTAAGAGGGAAAATATGTGTTTTTGATTTGGGGATTAACTGTCCCTTTACTTCTTATGTGGTGCCATCATATAGCATTGTCATTGCAACCTTTTCAGCATCACAGAGCAGCTAGCATAGCTGTAAAATATTCAAAACTGTATATATTCAGAGTAGAGATTAAATTCTAGAAGTTTAGCTTCATTTTTAAATGACCCACCCCAAAGAGGTGTTGTATAGTCGGTGTATATGCTCACTTTGGGTACACAGGCCTGAAAAGAGCCAGCTACTAAAAGACACAAGAAAAGAAAAGACAAACTGAATGACTGCCAGCTATTTGTCTTGGGATCACAAGGTTAAAAAAGGAGGCCTGCCCTTAACTTAAGAGGCCCACTGAAAGCTCCAAGTAACCCCATGAAGAAAGGGAGGCTTGGGGCAGGGGCTTTCACAGAGGAGCGACCGTGGCTTGAGGGAAGGAGGGGAGCAGTCAGCTGACTGGCTCGCTGTGGGCTGAGGCCTGTGTACAGTCTGCTGTCTACACATGTGTGAGTCTGAGGAATCCGTGGCATGTGGGTTTCTGCATTGTCCTCCAGTCCTGCACAGGATAATAATCCCCCTCTATATTATGTTCACAAAAAGAACCTGGCCTCAAACCCATTATGCAAAATATAAAGGACATGGGTGCCGAGGGAGGCGACGAAATATGTTGTGAAGAAAGAAAAACTGGATCAGACGTAATTGAGATTAGTGTCCAATCCGGTAAAAAAAACACTTGGTCTTTTTACCCTGTAAAGTGTCCAAAGAATGTGTGTCACTCTCAAGTTAGGCTGCTTAGAACGATTAGAGATCAAGTTTCCAATCAGCTTAATATTTCCGAGTATCTGGTATGATTTAAGTATGATTGTGTTTTTTTTAATCAATAGCACATCACATGATGATCTATCATTCTCATTTGCCCCCTGCTTGTTTATCTAAAGCTGGACTCCTAACACAAAGCTCCTCATTCCTTTTCATAGTCCCACTTTGAAGCTGTTGCACAAGTAGGTCACTCAGTTTGATGCTCAGTGTTAATGAAGTAGCCTGCATTGTGCCTGGAGCCATGAACAGGCCGTACGGTCTCCACACCGAGTTGGAGAACTCCTCTTATTCTTCTTCTGCAGCCGCGCTCGGCTTTTTTACCGCCCTGTAACAGAAGACGCGAGTCCCACGCTTGTTTTCAACTTCCTGGGTCAGAGGAGAAAGGGGGGAGGGGTGCACAGGAAGACACTGTCAGGAAGTGGCTTGTGTTTTTACTGTAATCTCTGCAAGTGCTATGCTCACTTATTGTCTTATTTACACCACATATCACGGCAATTATTAAAGATAACAGCTCAGGTTAATTGTATTTTTGCACTCACCAAAAGCCACCATACAGAGTAAGAAAAGGATGCAGTGTGTTATTATTGGGTCAGACTCTTCTCAGATTTGCCTTTTCCATTTATAAATAGAATAGTTGATTAATTATTTTTTACAAATAAGATTTTTCCACTTTTATTCAGCAGCTGCAGAATGAAATACCTCATGTGCCGTCTTGCATTTTAATATGACAGGAATAAGAATTAAGGCTACAGGGCTATAATATTATCAGTATTATCTTTCAGCAGAATTAAATCTTGATAAGATTAGTTTTTTGTTTTATAATTTTCAAAATGTAATGACTCTGACCAATATTAGATAATTGAAGGAGACCTGTTCACTCTAAAAAATAATCCACTGGAGCATTAAGGTGACCATTTGCATGCATATTTTTAAGCAGTTTTATCTCTGGTCTTATACAGTAAATTCTGTGAGAATTTCAGGATCTGACAAACTCAATTAGTTTAGTACAACCAACATGATTTGCTTTGACCTCAAAAAACTTAATTAAGTTGAATTAACTTGGTGCAAAGACCAGGCCCCCAGGAACGCCATTCAGGGCTGCTTACAATTTCCAGTGGCCACTATTCCAGTATTGCAGTGAAAACATCCAAAAGCCGAAAAGCATATTTTCCTCTTAGACCACCATTATAAGAGAGACGTCTGAAAATCTGTTGACAGGGTCCCTCAAACTGCAAACCAGGTCAATTATGTCTTTTTTTTTTTTTTTTTTTTTCTTAGAGATTTTTCTTTATCCATGTAGGTTTTATATCTGTAAATCTTTTCTCAAGCTGAGAAAATCTGTGACAGTTGATGAGTCAAACAGAAACCCGCAGGTGAAAAACTACTGCACATATTCAGTGGGCTGCATACCGCAGATGTAAACCCAATTTTTATTGGATTGAATAGGCACCATCTTGGGGTCTGGTTTCATTTTACAGGCCTAATAACATTCATGGCAGAGACACCGAGGGTACAGATGCGGAAGACCTGAAAACGCAGACCAATCAGAGCAGACTGGGCTTTTTTGGGAGGTGGGCTTAAAGACCATGCTATAACAGAGCGGACGGTGAATACAGGTATATATCCAAGCAGACAGTATGAGAAAACCAGTGTTTCATGAACTTTTAAGCATGTAAACATGTCCTTGTCGAAACTCAAAGTACAACGAAAATGAGCACAACAGGTCCCCTTTAAGTTTTTGTTTTGCATGTGTGAAGAGAAATTAGTTTCATTATTGTACTCATGATATTACAAATACAATGTATCTGAACATATATATGGTTTCCCATATTTTGATATATATCACTATGAAAAATAATCATATTGTGGTACTACTTTCAGAAATGTCACCCACATATATGAAGCTACCTGTCCATTGACATTGTGACCTACACAATCAACTTGTTAGCAGATGTCTGAGGGATTCAGCCAACAAACTGGTCAAGAAGTATACCAATCTGATACAGTTCATGGTGCAATATGAGCTAACATTAGCCATCATAAGCTAGTGGTCATACCTGACTAAGAAAGGATGTAGCACAAAACCTCTGCATGTACAGAAGGGTGTGTTTTATTGCTTAACATTTCAAATTTTCACTTGAAAGGGTAAAAAAATATGTTATTTTAAAAGTACAGTGCCACTGTCATATTGTTGTGATAGCTGTAGCTGCTTGATCCCACCACATGTAAATTTAAAGTGGTTCTGTTTTTCCCTCCAGTCTCTCCTCACTTGCTAAACATCAGGCCTCATCACTGATATAAAACCGAGTTACTGATTTGAGAAGCAGCTGGTCTCCAGCAGAATGTCTCCGGGGGGAATCCTCTGTCCTGTCTGTGGTCGTGTCTGCCGCTGTATGTAAAACATTTGGACCAGTTGAGGCCACTTTCACTGTGGCTGCACCTGCCCCTGCAACTGGGCCTTGTTTGTTTACTTACCCTGCGACCGTTACTGCAAGCCTCATGCTTCGCTACACAAGAAACAGCAGCTGTGTCAATTGGATTGTTTTGAAGTCCAGTAGGAGGAGTCGCTCTTTGCTGCAGCAGTTTGTCTCGGTGGTATTGATCACATGTGATTTAAGGATCATTGGGTGCATTTGAAAAGTTGTAAGATGGATGGCGCAGGGTTCTCCATGACCTAACGAAGGTCTTTTGAGTGCTGCCGTGTATCTGGGGAGGCAGACTCAGTCTGTAGAGGGACAACTGCTTTCTGCTGCGCAACATTTACAGCATGTTGTTTGAGATGTTGCATTTCTGAGGGTTAACTGAAAATAGATTTTGTCAGAAGCAGAAAGACCTTTCCCAGGTCAGACATCCCTGCACCAGCTGAGCTAGAACCAGAGTGATGTTAAAACTCACATATTCTTCAGTCCTTCATAGAGCTTTGTTTATGCTAATATGTTTTTCTTAGCACAAAAACACATTAAATGCTAATAGCAAGAATTTGCCAAGACAATGCAAGATATTTTGTCCTCAAGTCAAGAACAGCGTTATATGAGATACACTGTATGAAATGCATTTTAACTCTCAAACAAGCTTGTGTGTTTGATCACTGCTGTAATTACTCAGCAGGTCTCCTCTCTCAGACATTTACGTCACTTACAGACCTCTATAATCTGTGCCTGGGAACTTCCCTGGTCGTCTAGAAAGGTCAATGAAGAGCGTATAGATTTCTTAACGCCCCACTTTCACATGAACTGCCATGCAGCTACAGGTGCACATATTTTACTACTTCAAAGTTGTTTAAGAAACAAGGGCGGTAACAATATGTTTTATAAAGAAGTTTAGCAACAATGAAACATATAGGCCACCTTGGGTCGGGCTTTCAGACACATAATGTGTGAAAGGGGCACCTCCTGAGTTAGTGAGGCAGGGGATGTCTTTTGTTCTCTTTGGGTTGAGGTGAGGTCTGTCTCAGACTAGGATTATCCCCGGCGGAGAAGAGAATTCCCCTTCCCAGGGCCCAGTCATGCAGTCCGTGATCTATTGTGGGCACTAATCAGAAGCTGCAGACATTTGCATATCACTAGTTATCTCAGCCGTGTGCAAGCAAGGCATGCCGTTAGGGTAGTGGAATAAAAGTTGGTTCACAGGCTGAGTTTGTGCAGCACACTGCTCAGATCTCAGGTCCTCCGCTAATGACTCATTTCCTGTCTTTGGTTACAGATTAAGATCATGCAAAGACAGAAGAATAAGAAGGGAGAACAGTTCATGAATCAAATGAATGGGATTCAGATTGAGCATTGCATTTTGGAGACCATTAAGTCCAAGTCAAGTCTGTCCATTCTGCATGTGCAGGATGTCCTCCAACACAGGAAGCCTTATTTAAAAGTCAGTGGAAGAGAAGGGAGGAGTCCGGGTTCTGTGGTGGAGTGAGGGGTGGGGGGATTGTCTGTTATGGTGAGTCAGAAAGCAGGCAGTCCGACCCAGCAGCACGTCACATCTGATGCTTCTCCTCCTCTCTGTGTTCTCGCTCCATCCAACCTGTTTGCATGTCTCTGTCAGCGCCGGCTGAGGAGCTCATGTTCAGTGAACTCATTGACCCCAGCTCTGCCGGCAAAAACATCTCACTCTGTCGCCCTCCCCGTCCTCACTTCGAACTCTGTAACCTCCCCCCCTGCTTTCTTTTTCAGTAAAAATTTCTCATTCATGCACAGCCCACTGCCTCCACTCTTAGGATCAGGCTTCACAAGGCCACTGTTGATGTATATAGCTTGAGGTTGAACTTGCTGTGGTTCAGTGCCGTCGTACCAGGACAGTCACCGAGCTTGTTCTACTTCTACAATTATCTTAAGTGTCATCCTGGTCTAACACCGGCAGCTACACAAAATGCTTGTAAATGTATTTATTTTATCACTTTATGGGGCCATCCTCTGTATGAAATAAATTATAATAATATGCTAGAATAAGTCACATTCTGATTGTTATTATGTACTGAATGCCCTCAGCTCAAGACCAGCATTTTATGCCCAAGGAGACCAGGCTGCACAGTACATCTCTGTCCTGTGTGACCGTCTCTCTGTTCCCCGACCATCGTTGTTTTTCTTCCTGAGAGAATTACCGCAGGAGGCGCCTCTGCGTCCTTTTTAGAGCTCACAACATAGCATTAGAGAAAATGGACTGAATAAGGCTTGAGGTACATACATGTTAGCACAAGGACAAATGTGACCACATACAAAAAAAGTGAGCAAGTTGGTGAAACCTAAAGCTATACAGCATGTTTTATTTAGGAGAGTTTTTTTTAAATCTGCTTTTTCAGTAGAAGAAAAAACATTGGTGCTGGTGGAAGGGTGGGATACGGCTGTGAAAGTCAAACATGGTGTAAATAACACATATGATTACAGTGAGGAGGAATCAGGATGACCAACCTAATAAACTCAAATATAGGACTTTTAAAAGCAAGCATTCAAAACACAGAAATTTAAAAGTAAAAATACTCAAATGAGATACACATGCATTTTACCATCATATCAAAAGAAAGAGACTTAGGGTGCTTTCACACCTGCCCTGTTTGGTTTGGTTCAATCAAACTCAAGTTAGTTTGCCCCATAAGTGCTGTTCATTTGGGCAGGTGTGAACACAGCAATCGCACTCAGGTGCGCACCAAAACAACCGGACCGAGACCTTCTTGAAGAGGTGGTCTCGGTCCGGTTACCAACAAACTCTGGTGTGGTTTGTTTGTGGTGAGAAGGTGTTCCAACCTCAATCTGAACCAACTGCAGTCACATGACACATTGTTTGTGTTAAACATGAGCATGTTACAGTCCTGGAGGATTATTAATGTGCACCTCCTCCTGTACTGCCTTAATATGCACATTCAGCACATCCAATGCATCAAAACATTGTTTTCTAGTTGGAGCCGCGCCTCGTTTTCAAACTGTATGGTTTGACTAAAATGAACAATGACAGCAATATAGTCCACGATGAGCAGCGCTAAAATCAACCTGCGTAGTTGTCCCTCCATTGTGACATTAGAGAGTGTCACATTTATTTTACAAGTGTACTCTTCTTCAACGTTTTGTTTACTTCCTGGATTTTTCCCACATGGAAATTCTGACCAATCAAGAGCAGCCTGAGGCAACTCTAGGCAATTATGCAACTTTATAACAAAATTAGTCCCTGACTCAGACCAAGGCAAGGGAACTCTAGGTCTGAAAGCAACATAAGTCTTAGGAAAGGTTGCAGCGATATCCCAGTTTTAAGGTATAGCCTGATATGAAAATTGACGATTGCCATACCATGTCCGTTGCTTATCTACAATATTGAAAAAAAAGATTCTGTATTCAGGGGGGCTGGAGCCTACCCCAGCTGACACTGAGCGGGATGCAGGGTACACCCTGGACAGGTCACCAGACTATCACAGCACTGACAAGTAGAGACAGACAACCATTCACACTCACATTTACACCTACAAACAATTTAGAGTCACCAGTTAATCTGCATGTCTTTAGACTGTGGAAGGAATACCCAGAGAAAAACCCACTCTGACACGGGGAGAACATGCAAACTCTGCACCCCACAGGATCCCCCACCCTGGGTTCAAACCAGAGGCAGCAATGCTAACCACTGCAACACCATGCCACCCTAGAAGTCTCATACCGGTACAACCCTAGTCTTAATTTAAGCACAGAAACCACAATTTAACGTTCACAACCAGAACAACCAGTGGGTTCCCCGGGTCAGGGTCACTCACTGGGCCCAGTTTTAATATAATAGAGTATTGAATATCTGGCAAATATACAAGATAGAAGTGTTCTCAAGGAGCAAAAGCAAAACCAGTGCCTAATAGATTAATATGAGTAAGATAAGTAAAAGACTAAGTCTCTGCACTTATGTCCCAAGTCATGTCGGAAGTCCTAAACTTTGAGTTTTTAGTCTTAAACTAGTCATAATGTGCATTTCACCAAATGTAATACCGTTTTAACAACAGAATAATAATACATTACATTTAGAAAAATCATCAATGCTTTTTTATTGACCACAGTGTGGTTTTTTCCAACTGGCGCTCAGTAACGTAGTTCTTCATGGTTCTCTCCTGCAATTTGATTGGATGCTGTTGGATTGGTTCAAACAAAATGGATCATTTGGGAAATTAAGTGTCAACTTGCTGGGTATGAAAAGTGTTAATGTTAGTTGAGTCAGAAAATTAAGGGAAATTAGTTTACATGTGACACACTTTTAAATTACACGCTTAATCTTTGGGCTTGGGAGGGTGGGGGGGTGTTGGGGGGGGGGGGGGGGGGGGGTGTAATGTGTTTTCAAGTCCAAGTAAAGTCACAAGTCATTGGTGTTAAAGTCCAAGCCAAGTTGAGTTGTTTTTATTTTTTATAGTTGAGTCATAAAATGTATGACTTGGGGCTGATTCAAGTCCACACCTCTACTTAACAGTCAAAATGTACCAAAATGCTAACTTTAAATAAACCTTGCTCAGCTGACAGTGCCCCTAGTGCCTGTATATACTGTTTGTATTTGTATTGCATCTGGTCTGTTTGATGCCATCTTTCATTTTGTTTGTCGTCATATTCAGTAACAGACTCTGTACTCTGTCTCTGGCTGTACTGACATCTGTCTTGCAAGGGTATCAAATATTTATTTAGGGTCAAATAAATGACACCACATGTCCCATCCGTCCCTCGCTAACTCATGCCAAAGTAACTAATGTCTTCTGCTGGAGTGCGTGAAGAGGGAGTGGAAAAGGCTCAGTAGACATAATATTGTTGAAGGAGGATATGGACGTGTGTATACTTCCTGTTCATCTGCTGGCTCTGACATCACACTCAACTACCAGATTCCTCTCCATTCAGTACCAAAAATGACAAATATTTCCTCTGCACCAGTACACCTCATTTAATTCCCACTGAAAGCAACCAAGATTAACTCACAGTTGCTTCTCTTTGCACCAGAGGATCAGTATTTAATGTTTAAACACTTTATAGCTGCACTTGAAAATTTCCAAATAAAAGTATTGACCGACTTTTTGCCCACTATCATAAAAAATCAGCTCTGGAAAATGTGACTTTGATGCCTCTAGCTGCACTGTAGGCTCCACATAACAGCAACTCCACAGATAACTCACAAATGATTCACTTTTTTTACCACCCAGAACTCCATCCGACACAACCTGTCCCTGCACAGTCGCTTTGTGCGCATACAAAACGAGGGAACGGGAAAAAGCTCCTGGTGGATGCTGAACCCGGAGGGTGGAAAGAGCGGAAAGTCACCTCGCCGCAGAGCTGCCTCCATGGACAACAACAGTAAGTTCGCCAAGAGCAGAGGAAGGGCCACAAAGAAAAAGGTACGGTCACACCTTTTATTTACACTATACTCACATGGAATAGTTTGACATTTTAGAAAATACAGTTATTTGCTCTCTTGCTGAGAGTTAGGTGAGAAGATCGACATCACTCTCATATTTGTCTGTCAATGAAGCCACAGACAGCAGTTAATTAATTTAGGAACATTCAGCAGCTACAATGCAGTGAACTGATGATTTTACAGTATAACATCCATCAGCCATCAGTGACTGGAGGGACGCTATACGAAAATGGCCTGTAATCATATATTAGGACATTTTTAATTACTTTGTAGTGTCTCTTCGTGTAGATGGCTCCACTACGAGGAAGCAAAAGCAAAAGCAAAACACGACTGCAAATGGGACTTAACATGCTTGACTGTCCACAGACTGGGCTAACCATCCGATCACCAGGCGCTGTACGCTATGGTTACTGCCACCATACAGCTAAAGGCCTTTGCACACTGAGTCCCTTTTTTTTTGTCCTAAATTGTCACACATCTAAAAAATAAATATGACCATGTTGTGTCAATCATGTTCTCACAAGTCCGAAACATTTGTCAGTCATTAAAATTTTCGGAACAGGTTCGATTTTCTGCGTTTTTCGCATCTGACCAAGAATCAGTGAAGAAAATGACACAGCCACGACAAGACAGAGGAACGGGGCGCACAGAATCATTTCATAACCCAGACAGCTCACTTTCAACAGGTCAGATGGTAATATTAAGGTGGATGATGGTGTAGAGGAGGAGGAGGATGTGGACCGCACACAGAATATGGAGGACAGAGAGGGAGGACGGGTCCGCCCCTTCATGCAGCTGCGGTTCCAAATGAAAGACAGGGAGGGAGTGATGACAGTCAGATAGGTAACTTTAGTGGAGAGAGGCAAAAGAGTAATTGTGTCGTTTAATTTTGTCATGTATGGGAAATTTTCTAATTTCAAATGCATCGGAATCAGTGCGCAAGGATTCTGTGCGTAACAGTGTGCAAAGGCCTTAACTGTTACTCACCTGTTATCCTGTTGCCGATAACACCAAGCACCTCGCTAGCAATAGTGAAGCCTTCTTTCATGTTAGTTATAGCAACTAGGTATACAGCATCACCATCGTCATCATCATCATCATCATCTGTATTGATGTTCAACATTAACATTTTTTGCTGACAGTGAGGGTAATTCCACGTTGGCGCAGATTTCCAAACAGGCGTTATTTGGACAAACTGATCACATATTGGGAATCTAAATAGTTACTGTCTCGCCTGAAAAACTGTTTAAACTTAATAACAGCGTTTTTTTGAAGCTTAAAGACAACTTTTTGGCAAGTAAACAATGATAAAGCAATCACAAAATCACACAGCGCTGAAGCGACCAAGTTCAGGCAAAGAATAAGGTGACTAAAGGTGACTGGTTATCATGCTATATCATGCTATATTCAATCTGAACAAAAACCAAAGTGTAAAAACAACAATTTGTAGTTTTACCATCAATTATGTTCAGGAATCTTAGCAAAATAGGTCGTAGCTTCAGATATGAGAGTGGTAACAGGCTTCTCATCTTACTCTTGGCAAGAAGGCGAACAAGCAAATTCTCAAAAATGTTGAACTATCCCTATTTTTTGGATGTAAGTTAATAATACACTGGTAATTTTATGGCAGCCTGTGTGAGTTTCTGATCTTTTTCTATGCTTAGATGGCTCTGCAGGAAGGGGTTGAAGGAGGAGCAGGCAGCCCTGGTTCCCAGTACTCTAACTGGCTGGGAAGCCCAAACTCCCACAGTAACGAGGACTTTGAAGCCTGGAGCTCCTTTAGGACGCGCACCAGCTCTGACGCCAGCACCCTTAGTGGCTGCCATTCACCTTTCCCCTCTGAGCAGGATGACCTGGGGGAGTCTGATGGCCACATGATGTACCCCGGAGCGCCGGGAACCAAGATAACCTCCACCCTGCCTAGTCTGTCTGAGGTAGCTGGATCAATGGGCCAGCATGGCTCAGAGAACGTCATGGAGAGTCTGCTGGATAACTTGAACCTGCTGTCTCCCAAACCCCCCCAGCTGGGCTCTGACTCCTCACATTCATCAAATACTGCCATGCTTCAGAGTGGCCCCTACAGCTCCACTGGCTTGACCCCGCACCAACAGAAGGACTACCGTAAGTGCATGTACAGCCAGGTGAGGATGAACTCCCTGTCCCCTGCCCTCATGCAGACACTTCCAGAGACTAAGCCGGGCTTTGGGGCTTATGAGAACCAGTATATCTGCCCGGCTGGCCTCCTCAAAGAGCTGTTGACCTCAGACGCAGAGGCCAGTAGGGACACACAGGTGTCTCGGGTGGGGAGGGGGGGTTGCCTAATGCCCACTTACAGCCGGCAGAGTCACATGGGGGGTCATAATGGGGTAAAAATGATGAATCCTCCTCAGAGTCACACAGTTCCTCATGTAAATCCACAAGCTATTCATAGCCAGGGTCCCTCAGCCTCACAAGACTTGAATAGCTGTAACATGATCCCCCTGACTAGTCTGACTAGTCTTTCAGGGGCCCCTCCTCGAATGACCAGCCTGAGGACATGCATGCAGCTGCCCCGTGGACACCCAGCACACACTAACGCTGTTTCGGCAAGCTACGGCAGCAACAATGGCTACAGGGAACTGAACTCTGTTCACCCGCATAGTCACCACCAGGAGCGGCTGCCCAGCGATCTGGACAACGTGTCCATCGAGAGGTTTGAATGCGACATGGAGACTGTCCTCCATGACACCCTCATGGATGGCGGGGCGCTGGACTTTAACTTTGACCCAGCAGCTGGGCCTCATGGGTTTCCTCAGAGGGTGAAGACGACCACACATAACTGGGTGTCCGGCTAGGACGCATGGTGGATCACAAACAGGTGAGACTGGCTGTATTCAATGCATGTATGCAAACTTAAACATATAAAATGTCCTGTTTCCATGCCCTGAATGTTTTCCATTCTCCCTCACAGGTTTTTCTCAGCATCACGCCACTGCTCACCTTCATTCAGAGGCTGGAAAATGTAAATCCATAGAAGCCACCTGAGCATCTGACCCAGTTATTTTCAAAGATGTGCACGTCTCAAGTGTCAGCTCCATGTGTAGCAATACATATTACTTTATATTCAATAGAGTAAACAAAATAAGTTCAGACCCGGACACTGAAATAAGACACAACAGCCAAATTTTCATTCTTAACAGCAGTGAACATGCTTGTAAAGATAGCTCTGCAGAGAGAATATGAATAAGACAAGCCCATAGTCGTAGATTTCAGGGTGGACACGTCCCCCTCAACATTTAGAACATGTGCATTTGTCCCCTTCCCCACCAAATAAACACATGACAGCAGCAGATGACTTTTATTGTGACAAAATGTAAATGAAAGACATTTTCACATTAAAGTAAACATTAATCAAAAGGCAGGAAATTAAGTGTTTGACGCTCTAAATATCCTGGTGAAGAGCCCCATCCCCTTGTTTCATATGTCTGTCCCCCAGAGAACAAGCCATCATTAACACACTAGCCTTGTTTACAATGGCCTTTCAAAAACTGGAATTACGTGTTTATTTTTGCTGATTCGTGTTCATATAAAGATACAGCTAAGTATGCAGAAGTCATAACACAGTATCAGAGTGCCTGTCAAAAAAAAAAAAAGCTTTGAGAAATTTCTAAAAATGTATGAGTTGTGGCCAGTCTGACATCGAGCCAACACTGCATAATCACCTTTTGTTTGAAAGCAGTAAACAGGCACAGCTGAGCATAGCTGTGGGACTTCAAATTGCAGTGGGGACACAACAACTCAGTTATAAGTTAAGGTTTGACTACAAACTGCTCTGTAGATCAGTGGTTCCCAACTGGTGGGTCGTGGGTCCATTCTGAATGGACCACAAGTGACTTGTAAACGAGTCAAGTTTGTACGAAACGCACCTTATTTTAAAGTACAGTGAATTTCCAGCACAGAGCTTTTATTTTGAAGCGCTGTTTCCTGCTGCAGAGTGAGTGACTAACGGACAGCTACTTGACAGAGACAGCAAACTAGCTTGACGACATGGCCATACACAAGTATAAAGCTGAATATATTAAATTGTGTGGACCTTGAACTAATGACTAAGGTGAAATCTGGACCCTGTGGTTGGACCAGTTGGGAACCACTGCTGTAGATAACGAAAGAAGTTTTAAAACCAGTTATATACTTGCTACCATCCAGTGAAAGGGGCCAGTTTGGGGGCCAACATGGCAGTTAGATATCAGTATGGATAAATATTTCCATTTTTGAGTTAACTCATTGGGGGCTATTTGGTCAAGTTTAATGTGAAAATGGCAGGACTTGATAGTACATTAGAGTGGACCAAAAACCTGCTAAATCTGATGTTCTAAATGGTCTGATCAGTACCAAGAATTTTAGTTTTTAAGGGTTTCATTTTAGCATCCAGCCCTTAAAGGAAAATAATTACAAACGCGTTAAGCTAGTGAGCTCTTTCGGCTTAAATGCTAGATAAACCTGCGTATCATCTGCATAGTGATACACATTAACTGTATTAAAACAGTGACTTATAATGACACAGGGGAAATGTACGGTGAGAACAGGATATGTCCTGAAATATATCTTTGGACAACACATAGCAGATAATAAAAAACTAACACCAAAAATATTCTCCTTGGTGTACACACAGATTTAATGTATATAGACAGATGTCGTGGTACAGTGTTGTCAAACATCAGCCATATTTCCTCACCAACAGATGTCATTAGAGGCAGTGAGACAAGCTGCATCTCTGACTAAAATGAATTAATCATTCATATACTGTATGAAGGTATTTATTTATGTTTTTTATTGTAATTGTTGGATTCTTGCTTTGTACTTTGGATGCTTGTAAAAAATATATGAGTGCCTATGCTGTGTACAACATATGCTGTATTTTAGTTACATTATATTGTTATGCTGTTTTTCTCATTACATCAAACTAATATTGAAGGAAATTTAAGATACATCAGAGACATTTCCTTCTGACAGTTCACTGAATGTCCATATCAGTTTATGTAGAGAAGTGCACTGTGTGAATGCTCCTTGTTACATTGATGGTGTTTTAATGCAATACTTAAGAGTTGTTTAAAAAGTGTAGGTGTTTTGAAACACCTATCAACAAAAATGCTCCTCAACATTGTATTTTGCCTTTTTGGATTCAATGTTGTTGTCAGGGGAAAACTTTCTAAATTAAGTCGAGGACCACTTGAACCTTTGTGAGTTTAGGAAATTCAACAGTGCTCAAAGTTATGAAAAACATTTCAAAATTGCATGTGGATAAAGTGAAAGCATAGATGACGTTCTGAAATTCTATAATGTATATATATTTTAGAGAATTTGGAGATTTTCACAAGACTTAAATGGATAGTTTGGATTTTTTTAAGTGGGGTTGTAGGAGGCACTTATTCATAGTCTGTGTATTACATACAGTAGATGTCTGTTGGTATGCCCCCCGTTTGGAGACGCCTCAGGAGTGACAACACGGAAACTAAGCAATGATGGAGGCAGCAGCAAAACATATATTTGTCACCTAAGATAGTGTTCCAACTAATAAAATCTATAACAGTTTAAGTTTATGCTATATTAATGATATTTCTAACCACTTTACCTCACCATCAGAGAGTTCCCAAACTATACTCTAGCCACCAGACTCCATTGACAAAAACAGTAATTTTAGCTTGCTAAACACAGGAGCTGCTGATCTACCACTCCCTTGATCAGATAGTTAATTTGTGTTTGTGTGTGACTTTGGTGAATCCAAACTAACCCTTGTAAACACCAAAGTCAACAATAATACAAACAAAATAACTGATCAAGGCAGCGGTAGACCAGCAGATCCTGTGTTTAGCAGTGGTAAATTACAGTTTTTTTCAATGGAGTCTGGCTTTGAAGAGAGTGATATAACGGCTTTATTTCTCTTCCTCTGTCCAATGATGAGGTTAAGCAGCGAATATATTCTTAATATAGCACACACATAAACTGATATAGGTGTTTTTAGGTAGCTAAAGCATGTTTGGTTGCTGACTCCTCCACTGCAGTACATTGCTGAGCTTCCATTTTGGACTGCTTCTCCAAACTGTGGGCGTGCCGACTGACATCTACTGTATGGAACACACTTACTATACATAAGCACCTCATACAACCCCACTTCAAAGATCTGAACTATCCCTTTAAGATATGTGATACAGTGGGAGAGTCAGCAGGTGGAGGAGCTGATGACAAAACTGACTGGAAATAGACGATGGTCTCCAAAGTTTAGCTGACACAGCACAGAATTTTCTTTGCTATTTACCTCCCAGCAGCTACAGTTTTTATGCACCAAAGAGCCGTCTACTCTACCAAACACATTTCAAAGGAAGTGTGCCAATTCACTGTGCCTACATGGTCTCACAGACTTATAATGATGTACATATTACTTTCTAGTAGTACATATTTTGTATATGATGGGTTTAAATTAATTGTTAGGATTATACTGAAGTATTATACTGTTTGTATGATGGTGTTAGACATGGTTGTTTACATAACTCAGTCCAAATCATATCAATAAATATATGAACACTCATACCTCAAAATGTTTTACCTCTGAAGGGTTGAAGGGATTTTTCCTGCCATTTTCCTCAGTGAGTAATGTAATGAATTTGTCTTCTTTTTTGACATAGTTTTGTACATTTTGTTTGTTTGTTTTCTTTTCGTGTATTTGATTAATGCTGTTTGGACCTGTTCAGAGTGACGCACCGTCTGCCTTTGTATTTTTAATGTTTTCTTGTGCTTGAGGATTATAGCCATTAGTCTCTAGTAAATATTTGTGACAGCACAGTAAAGAATTTTAAATTAAACGTGTATTTGTGTGAAATTCTACATTTTGAAAGATTAAAAAATATGAATTCGTCTGTTTAGACCAAACTCAAGGACGGGAGTTCAGTAAACAGAATTGAATTATACCTTGTAATAAAGCAACTACTTCTGTAATTATGAAAGCAAAAATTAATGTGTGATGGGAGCATTTTAATAATGGGTTAAACTGTTTAAGCTTAAAGAAGCGCTTTAGTCTGTTAACTTTCATTTAAATAAAAGACAGTATAATGCAGTTTTTATATGTATAATCTTTGACATTAAACAAATGACGAAACCCACTGTGCAAAGTTTGGATTTGTGTGACTTTATCTGAGTATCTTCACACAGTATTCTCAGAATTCCTTTGAATTTCTGGAACATTTTAGGACACGTCTTCCTTTTTTCCCTCAGCTTTGTAACTGTGGTCAGCATTGGCTCTTCCTATAGGTGACACAGGCGGCCACCTAAATTCACATAAGGTAAAAATTATCTAGCGCTAACAGTTAGTCTGTAGTTGGGGTACCACACCTAGTCCTGGCAATGCAGTTCACCTTTATGTGTTCATCAGTAAGTGACCATCACAGTCTGGTGGAGTGGAGAGCATTAGGGCCGTGCATTAGGGCCGTTTCATAGTCGATGCAAAGGCCCACAGATGCGAACGCATTGGGACGCATTGGCCGCCATGATGCGTGCTTGTGTCTCAAAATGTGTTGTCCATTTTTTTGATACGCGATGCAGCGACATGTGTAATACCATGCGTTGCCAGCGGGGGTGATAATGCAAGCAACGTACTTGAAATTAACCACTTTTCGTTATTCACAGAAGAAGCAGGTATGAAATATGGCGGGCGCGAGGATAAAGTTTGCGAACTCATATGGGCACACCCCCATTTATATGACAGTTCTAGTGCCCTGCACTCTAATAAAATAGCAGTACTAGCTAGCCGGAATGTACCAGTGACTCTGCTTCCCCCTATTGCGCGAGCGATGTATTGCATTTCAAGTGTCACCCGCGTCGCTTGCGTTCAATGTGTTGACTATGAAAGGAAGTGTGTTGCTCGCGTAGCTTGCGTCGCTTGCGTGATTGTTGCGTGTGTCGACCATGAAACGGCCCTTAGAGTAAGAGAAAATGAAAAGGTCAAGGCCTTCTGGGGACGCAGTATGAAAAAAGATTAAATTTGCATATTTCTACCTCAAATGAGGGAGTTCATACATCTCAGGGTCTTGTTCACGAGTGAGGGTAGAATGGAGTGGTAGATGGATTGGCGGTTTGGTGCGGCGTTTGCTGCGATGCGGGCCGGCACCAGACCGCCGTGGTGAAGAGGGAGCTGAGCCAGAAGGCAAAGCTTTCGATTTACTGGTCCATCTACGTCATGAGCTCTTGGTAGTGACTGAAAGAATGAGGTCACGGATACAAGCAGTGGAAATGAGTTTCCTTCGTGGGGTGGCTGGGCTCAGCCTTAGAGATAGGGTGACGAGCTCGAACATCTGGAGGGAGCTCGAAGTAGAGCCACTGCTCCTTTACGTTGAAAGGGGCCAGTCGAGGTGGTTGGGGAATCTGACCAGGATGCCTTCTGGGCGCCTCCCGCTAGAGGTGTTCCGAGCACGTCCCACTGGTAAGAGGCCCCGGGCAGACCCAGAACATGCTGGAGGGATTATATATCTTATCTGGCCTGGGGATGCCTCAGGGTCCCCCAGGAGGAGCTGGAAAGCGTTGCTGGGGAGAGGGATGTCTGGGGTGCTTTGCTTGGCCTGCTGCCCCCACGACCCGGCCCCAGATAAGCAGATGAAAATGGATGGATGAATGTATTCTTTTATTTTTTGTTATTTATTGTTATTGTTTATAAGCTAAGTTTGTGCTGATTTTTCATTAGCTAAATCAAATAAATATAAAAGATAATAGGCCTAATAATTATCATTGTTATATAATGGTAAGAATTTAAGCTGCAATGCTTAGCTTTCACTGTGATAGCAATGCTGCTACTTTGAAATAACATGTTAATGTTGCTGTCCACAAACATCAACTCTTACTTCAATCTGAGTGTTTAGTGGGTTTGAGAAAGACCAAAACTGTAACTTCTTAAGATGACGTGACCTCGCGTGACTTGAAGTCATTATGCAACTCATCAGCATCTTTAACAGTGAAGCTGACAGTGAGGAATGAGGCTCATGCACAATGGACACCCATCATTAAGCACACATGCAGCCCACATGCTCTAATCCAGATCCTCAGGGGTCACACTAGGTCACACAGGTCAGTAAGCACCTCACGTCAAAGTCGTTTACTTTGGGGATTTTTAGCGTGTGATAACTACGATCCAAAAGAAGATAAAGCCATGTCAGGTATGAGTCACACACATTATCACATCTAGAATCTAGAAAATGTCTGTCATTCAGCTGTCCTTAAACAGCCTTTAGAAAATGATAATGCTCCCTCTGATGTAAAAGACAGTTATGAGTCACCAGTGTAGATATGGCATCTCACGGCGGGCTTTAGTAAGTGTATCATCCAGCTTGTTATGGCTGTTGATTTGATCAGTGTTGATTCCTTAAATTGGCAAACATCATTTACATGTGTGCGCAAGTCTTTCAGTAATAAACTCAGGGTTGATTCATGCAGCTGTTATCCTAAATGGCATCGGGGCATTTACTCATGGGAAGTCCAAGAAATTAGTGAAATGAGTTATTGTTGATTCACGTTATTTTCACAAATAAAAACATGCTGTACCTCAAAGAAACTGCTGCAAATACTTTCCAGGTTGTAGGCCGAGGGCAGGCCCCCAAATTAAAAGCTCTTTGGTTTCTCCACGACTTTTGATCAAAATCAGGGCACATTTTCAATCCTTCCTACTCTGACTCATTCAGGCTCTTGACTAATGGTGTTGAATAAGCTGTGGGTTCCTGCAGTTGGGCCTTTAATAGAGGGAGCGTGGCAATAAATTTTAACATTTAGCAGTTACCAGAAATGGAAACCATTAGTTAAAGCAGATTGATGCTTTCTTAAGGCCTCCGGGTGCTTTTTTAAAACATATTTTATTTATAGATCATTCATTCATGTTGTTTCCTGTTTTACTTTGAAACTCACATTGTTTCAGATCACCTCACTTCTTGCCCCTGTGTGTTTTCTTTCCCTTTTGATGACTTCACCTGTGTCTGATTGTCTGTCCTGCCCTGATTAGCCTCACCTGTCTCATCATCCTTCCCCTCACCACAGTATTTAGTGCGTTAGGCTGGACTATTAATTGAATTTTAAGGTATATATACATACATGCAAACACTTTAGGAATGAATAGAACATGAATGGTCGCCATATTGTATCAAAGACTACAGAGCTGAGAGAGACGGTGTATCTAACTCCATGTGTAACAAGTTGGTATTTTCTGCCCATCAGGTCTTAAAAGAAGGCACATCCCCAGTTTTCCAAGGAGTTAAAATATTCCTTCTTGCCACAATCATGCCATATTGTATTGTCTTTTGTTGCAAGTGGGACAAAGCTAATAGATGCTGGGTGCCACCCAGAGGGCAGTGCGTGGGTTGGGTGTAATATCATTGTTAAATACTACTGACAAGCATTTAAAAATATCTGACCAGAACTTGTCTAGCTTGGGGCAAGACCAAAAGATGTGGCCCAATGTGCCCTCTGCTGACTTACCTTTAGGGCAGACTGGAGAGACAGAGGCATAAAAGGAGTGTGATTTAGCACAAGGCCTCTGTATGCTTAAAAGAACAAGTGTCTTTGTGTGTTGCACTTTGTACACAAAATAGTGTCAGAAGTAGTTGTGTGAAGAAAAATTTCATATCCCTCCCTTTAACTCCATTCTTCAGTCATGCTTTCTGTTCTCGTTCCAGAGGCCGTTTACACGTACACGGTGATTTTGATAAACGGAGACATCTTCCTTCGTTTGTGCCCTTCGTTTACACGCAAACGGAGATTTCTCCTCTGAAAACGAGTCTTTCTAAAAACTCCGGCCAGAGTGGAGATTTTGGAAAACTCCGGTTGCGCGTTTGCATGTAAACTGAGATAAACAGAGATAAACGGAGTTATAAGCAGCCGACGTCACAGTATGCGCCGGAACTTGCGCCTGTGTCAAAAATGCGACCTATGTTGCTATGGTGACAATGGATACATGGAAGGCTTGAGCTTCTCGTTACACTGCCACCTACATGTTTGGCATACTCTTGTGTATATATACACGGGTAAGTGTAAACGAAGATCTTTTTGAAAATGGAGACGGTGATATGTCCGTTTATGAAAATAGCCGGCAACATGTAAACGGCCTCCCAGATGACTTCACTCCCTGCCCTTGTGTTTTCCCGCCAGTCTTGATTGTCTGCCCCGCCCTGATTACTTTCACCTGTCCCTCACTAGTCCTGCAGTCTACCTACCTGTTATCACTTCCCCAATAACTGTCTCCCTGCGCGCACCTGCCCAGTTCGTCTTCATTTTTGGTTTGGAGCTCTGTTGCCAGTTTTCTGTGCCTGCCTGCTTTCACCTGCCTGATCTTGGATCTGTAAGTATTTATGTAATAAACCTTTAAATCTGTCCTGTTGCTGCTCATCTGTTGTCTGCAATTGGGTCCAACACTGCTATCTGCTCTTTCAGACCTAACACTTAGCTCTTGGTAGCCTCTGTAGTCGCGGGTGTGGTCTAAGTGCTGGAGGTTCACTGACTTTTGACAGTGACTAGTTTGTTGAGGTGCATTTTATTACTGTAGTGTTTTTATTTACAGTGTGGTTTGTGGTATTTTTCTCAGTGGTCGTGTATTCCAGTGCTCAGTGGTGACAGTCCTCTCTTCCTTCTTTCTTTGAGAGGTTTAGTATATGTTCTTTATAAATAGCCAGTTATGGCAGTTAACCCACACTGACTGCTGTGGCCTTTATTTAAATCCTTGTCTCTCAATTCAGTTCATTTACCACTTCTATGAGCACTCCAGTCGCCAGAAAAGATGTTGGCATCGTACATTGTACCTAATTAAGTAGTGGATTTGTTGAAACTTTATTTCACCAAAACTTACACCAAACTTTTTTTCAAAACAAAAATGAGATTTCGTGTAAACATGACCTAAAACACAACCAGTTTTGTTGTTTGTTGGTCTTTAACTGTAGTCTGCAGCTTGGCAGGCATCATGTGACACATCATCCACCCTCTCCACATCCCAGTGACAAAGTCAGCTCATATACAACATTGGTTTTAAAAAGTTTATATGATATGTATGAAATGTGCAAATGTAACGTAGTCCTGGTTTGCAGAAACAAACAGTGCCAACATTTTCTTTTGTGAATGGGCTGAACATACTGAGAGGAAAACAGGATATTAATATCAAATAGATATAGAGCTTCTTGGAGGTTGTTTTATATTGTGTATTTAAAAAAGAAACTGTCTGTTGTGCAAAATGGTGAAATAGCTGACTCCTTGTGAGTAAATCACTAAAATGATCACTACTATTAAACCCAGTTTGAGGAGATTACACAGTCCCCATGAAGAAAATAGTCTTAGGAGTATATGAGCAGATACATATGTCACCTTTTTAAATACATCAGCAGATTATAATATGGGTGCTTTATCAGTTCCAGATTTTTCACAGAATATCTGTGAAACATAGCTGCTGGCTAAGTTCAAAACCCACAACTGCAGAATTACTTCCAGGAAACTCACACATTTTTTGCTTTTGTAGCAAATACGAACAAATTGTAATTAGTCATCTTTCATGTGATCTGTTTCCTGTTGGCACTTGAAGCCTTTTCTCTACAAAACACGCCTGGTTTTATTGAGGGCAGGAAATGTTCAAGCATTAACAAATGGAATAGGACAGAAAGAAGGTCTTTAAAGTGTCTCAACACTTTCTGTTTCTGTCAAACGTGACAAACTTGACGTCAGTGATAAAAGATTCGTTTCCTGTATGAAATGAGGCCACCAGACAGCTACAATAGGAGGCTTGCATATGAGACAGTTTCAGTTTCCAGCTTTGTCATTAATTTACTAGAAATATTAATTGAAAAGATCAAAATCAATTAAACACTTTTTGTGTCAATGAAAGATCATTTCTAGATCAGTACTGACACATATTAAAGGCCTTGCTTCCATAAGGAAACATGCATTTACGTCATTTATATAATCTAAAAATGTACTTGCCCTCCTCTTCCTCTTAAAAGCCAGTTTAACATACACACATCTTGCGTCACACACAATTAATCACACAGTGAGAGTCATTCAGCAGCAGGGAGGCAGATCACAAAGCCTATAACCCTTAAGTTGTTGTTGTCTCCAGAGCCGTCGGGTCACCTCTCCTGCCTGACTGGTCAATTAAGTGTATTAGTAGAAACTAGGTGGTGGGCTGTGTGGGGTTAAACAGACGCCCGCTGTCATTTATTTGTTGACAGGGGCACATCTTGTCAGCCTCGTTGGTTACAAAACATGCTCTTTAACATACATGTGAACCACCTCTGGACTTACGCAAAAGATCAAGTGTGGGGGAGTTATACAAATTGTGTGATGTTTTGGGGAATACCCTTTTTTTTTTTTGCAGAAAGTCACTGCATGTTCAGCAGAATGCAAGGCGACTTTCAGAGGCGTTTGCCTCTGTACTTCTTGTCCCCTTGTTCTTTTGTTTGTGGGGTATATGGTGCACAGGTTGTTGTCAATTATTGAGAAACACACCCACAGCTGATTAACTCCCCCCACACACTGTGCACTCCTGTAAAATTGGTGGAGCAGTTTGTATTTCAGCTCAGTATTGTAAATAATGGTGTTGAGCACTTGACAAAGGTCCAGTAGAACCGAAACGTTAGTGTTACTAATAAATTGTGCAGCTGAGCGAGAGCAGTGTGTGTGATTTTCTGTTCAAAGACTCGAGGACTTTGCATAAAATGTCAATGTAAAGATGTGAATTTGCCCAACTAGAGCCAGGAGACAATTAGCTTAGCTTAGCTTAGCTTAGCTTAGCAGCTAGCTTGGCTCTGTCCAAAGGTGAACAAATGTGCTTTCCAGCAACTGCTTGTAAAACCACAACTTTTTATTTTTACATTATAAACAAACAACATATAGGGTGTTAATTATTGAGCTTTACAGGCAGATTTTTAAAAAACTTTTGGACAGTAGGCTAGCTGTTTCTAGGGCTGCGTATCATTTGAAAAAATACCAAGAGTACCTAATTTTATAACCATGATGTGAATAGAGTAGCGTGTAATGTAGTAATACTTTTGAATGTTTTGGTGGTATCCCGGCACACAGAACCGCCAATATACCGCATTCAACTACACCACACCATGGACTGTATGGGCTGTAAGCTAGCTGCTGCTGCGGGAGTATAAGCTAGCTAGTGTTAGCTAGGAGCTTTGAGAGATCGCGCGGCTGTACACATATAGGCTGACTAAACGTCCTCTTTTGCCCGGACATGTCCACTTTTCACGTCCCGTCCGGGGTTTTTTTATAAACTGATGATAATGTCCGGTTTTCCGTGTGTTTGTGTGTGTGTGTGTGTGTGTTAGAGTGCGGCATGGCTGCATATTTCTGTCCGAACCCGAACCGAGCCCGACATTATTTAATGACCAAAGCACTGAGTTTGTGTCACACAGTTGTTACGGTTACAGGCTATTTAACAGGCC
>NC_065508.1:19015875-19049329 GCF_006386435.1 Epinephelus moara | reverse complement strand
AATTTCTGTCTTTGAGAGATATTATTTTGTAATATAACTGAATTTTCTATCCATACATATAAATTTTAAATATATTAAAATGATAAGGCATCTTTGAGTAAGCTGCGAGTATCATTTAAGTAGGCTATGTCGTGGCCGGCCGAATGTCCTTTTTTGGAAATCAAAATATGGTCACCCTATACACATACAATGACAGGGCTCACTGTTAGCATCACATGGCTAACGTTAACTAAAAGTATTTTGTTTATTGACAGAGTTAACTTGTTTCTTTGTTGGTTTGAGTTTGTTGGGACAGTTAACGGGTCGGTGTTGAATGTCAGCAACTGCTGCTTTGTTAGCTTGTGCTAACTGGGCAAAACTCACTAGTAGCTACCCTGACATTTTTCTGACAACCCCAAATTTTGAAGCCCAATTCGTCCAAAAAATGTCCCATTGGACCAAATGCCTATTTCTTTGACAACCACTGAAAACCACCTACAAACAAAGTTACGTTTCTCTGAAAAGACACACTCTCTGCACTTAGATTCAGTTTGCCAGCGGTGTTTGAGACACCAATCATGTGTGTTTTTACCAACCCATCGCTGTATTTCTTAGCAGCGTTTTAACCACCAATCTTTTCCCAACGATAGGCAAGGTTGGTTTTTTTTGCCTAAATCTAACCACACATTTACCACAGCATTGTGGTAATGGTTATGTAACATATCCATGGTTTATCTACGGAAATGTACAATGCAAACTTTTTTTCTTTTTCTTTTTTTCAATGGGCATTTGTTTTTTGATAACAAGCTGTTGGAGAGATGGGCTTTCAGTCCAACAGGACAAGTTTGCTGATCTATTGGAGTCAGGACAGTCTGTAATCAGAACCCTAGTGCAAAAGGGATCAAATGCAGGTATCATTTGGATGGGAAAGTTTAAATACTACTTGGCACTGGGTTATTTCATTAGATGCTTTTAAGATATTGAGTAATGATACCCAGCCCTGGCTGGTTCCCTCTGTAGCTACTATATGCTATAAGTTAAGGGTCTCCTGGCTGTAGCTTCATAGCAGTGCAGGGACATGCCCATGGTGTCAGTCTTATCTTATTGCTTTTAGAATATTCTGTGTTTTTGCTGCCTTTCATTCACTCTGTTTTCTTCCATAATTGTATTTATGTAACAAACACCAGCAGGCTAAACATAATCATTCATAACATAATAAGCATTAATATTTATAAACATTAAATCTGTTGTTTGTGTGCCATCACGCATTACGTCAATTGACAGCTGTGTTTATACAATTGCTGATTTAATTGAAAGTTAATACTACTCTTGCACTGATTGAATGTTGGTCTGTGAGTAACCTGTGGCTGTAATTTATCACTAATGATTTATTTAACACATAACAAACATTTGTCTTTGTGACTCTGAATGTACAGATTACTCTCCAGCACACTGCGTACAACACAGTCATTACCTCATGACACAGATGTGGTTTAAAGGTGTCCTTCTGTGCTCCCACTCCTGGTTGATGCTCCTAATTGTCTCATAGAAAAAGCAGCAGAACCTCTATTAACATCTGCACAGAGTCGAAGATGAAGACTTGTTTAATGCTCAGAGATGATGGAGATTATTCCTGCTATGTTTGTGTGGCCTGGAGGAGCCACACAGCGAGTCAGGGCCGGGCTAATTTATCTGTGTGGCCCAGGCACAAAGCCAGGAAATTAGGTGGTCTAGGCCATTGGAGCTTTGCTAATATAAAACACAATATGCACATGCACACCCAGCGTCAGACCTGCAATGCATCTCTGTGTGTCTCAGAGGGAGGCCAGGATCAAGATTAATTCATGATGACATTAACCTGTCAGCAGCTGATCAAGTCTCATCACCTGATTCTTGAACAGGAAACAGCGGAAATCAGGTTGGTCGTATGGGTGCAAACAGCTCTGGGAACTTGGCTATTGGCTTGACAGAATCATGGCTGTGTACATTTTAAACAGCTGCTTTTATAAAATGATCCTACATAAGGAAGCTACAGTATCTTTAGTTTGTGCTTTTGAGAGGGAAAAGATGTTAAGATGATGACAATTTTTTTCTGGTGAAGGGGTACACTTATAAAGTTAGGGCACTTAAAAGACACTGATTTAAATAACTGAGTTGATATCGCACTAAAGGAATGTATTAGTGCTTGTTGGGTTATTTACCAAAACAAAAAATACTATAGAGCTGTGACATTATAATCATCTCTTCCTCTTTTTATACTTGCGTGTCATTTTCTCTTACTAACTGTTAATATTTATTGTTAGACCGTCAGTCCCTGAAGAAGACTTTGGTCGATACGCGTAGGTCTGTTTTGTTTCCTTTGCTCAAATAAAGTTACTTTATATATTTTTACCTGAAGACGGAGTGCCTCAGCATTTTTTCCTTGGTTGTCTGCATTTTTTACAAACAGCAAGACCTCCTTGGTTTTTGTTCAATATTTACTGTTAATCCTTTGCAATTTTGAATGTACATGCACGTTGTTCAGTTTGTTCTCATGCACTGTTCTTAAGTACACCTATGAAAAGTAAAGCCCCACATTTATGTATAACCCACATAATCATGAGCAAGGAATTTGTGTATAATCCATTGAATTGGATAGGCTGTAATCACATGACCAATGTGCTGATGAGAGTATAAAAGGAAGTAGTGTTAAGAGTGAAAGTCCACATAAGGAGGCAGGTTGAGGTAGTGGATGGGTCAAACAAACACAGGACTTTACCCCAGGAGATCAGTGTTTGTGTCCTGTGTGAAACCAAGTGAATTATTTTAGGGGACATTGTCACCATGTTTATATTCCTAAACCTACTCTACTGTATGTAACTCTATGTTAAGAAGGTAACATGACAGTACCCAACCTAATCTACATAACTTTATTTGCTCAAACCTAACCTACATAACTTTACATTAAGAACGTAACGTGACTACACTTAACCATGTGTCTTTTCCTAAACCTAGCATACATAACTTTACTTTGGTTAACCTAACCTACGTAACTGTACGTTAAGAACGTAATGTGACAACACCCAACTATGTTTCTTTTCCAAAACCTAACCTACGTAACTTTACTTGCTTAAATCTAACCTACATAGCTTTACATAAAATACGTTATGTGACAACACCCGACCATGTTTTTTTTCCCCCTAAACCTAGCATACCTAACTTTACTTGCCTGAACCTAACCTACATAACTTAATGTTAAATACGTAACATCATTCATGTGCTGCTAATTCGTTAGATATCATATGAACCATTTTATATGCATTTTTGTAAAAATTTTATACAAACCACTGTATGCAGGTATGATGCACTGTTTTGTGCAAGATACATTTGTGAAGGTTTAAAAACTTGAGCTTGTATTGTCTAAGAATGGATAAATAACCCAACAGAAGTATGAAAAAAACCCACTTACAGTGGGTCAAAACAACCCATCAGTACTGGGTAAAGTTATGACATCATCAGGGTTACTTTCTCAGACATTATAAAGAAAAATAGTGGAGCGCCCCTTTAAGGAGCTTTGTATAAATAGTACTCTGCATGATTTTAATATGTTCCATTCATCTGCAAATTACAAGGGCACACTTCTTTTTTTCTTTTTGTGTTTGTGGTGAAGTAGAGTTGAAGGTTATTTATAAGGACAGGAAGCCAAGCTCAGTGTTTTTATTTGTTCCTTTGTATAAAGAGCTCATGTAATTTCCATTCAGAAAATCTTTCCACTGTTTCTGTGATCTACACTATGCTTATTATCACAGGAAGTTACATCAGTTGCAGCTGCTTTATGGTATTCTGTAACATGTCTTTATCGTCAGTGACACTGTTTTTGTCTTCGCAGCAGTTTTGATACAGCCTCCCAAAAGAAGTAAACGTGATGCCCCTTCTTTCTGTTGGGCCCCATTTCTTCAACATTCATGAACAAACTCAATTGTGACTCTTTAGTCGCTCTGCTATCTGCCTTTTCTTGCAGGCTGACTCCCCCGACAACTGAAACCTTCATCTCCCTCGTTAAAGTTAGACATTTATAAACCCACGATGATTACAGTTTTTGAAACTGACATGAATCCTGCCTCTTTTTATGAGTACTCAAGAAGCGTATGTGTGAAAGACAGATGGTGACACTGTGTTCTTTTGGCAGACATTAAGCACTGTGCTGCTTTGGGGCTACAACTAAACAGGATGAGTTTTCCTCACCTGGTCTGGATTTGTGCTTAAAACAGCTTCAAGTTTCAGTTTACTTTAAATTCATCCAAAAGCTGATATCATACTGTACTTAAGGAACAGGCCTTTCACTGTAGATTGTTTGACTTTTGTGCACTGGTGGAAGAGGTCCTGACATCTTTTTATGAGTGAAGAGTAGCAATATCTCAGTGTAAATTTACTCATTCACTATCATAAATCATGAAGTTACGTCTAAACATATAATGGCAACACTTCATTTTAATAGTCTACCTACAGATAGTTTATAGAGTATTTGTAACATTTCAGCTGCTTATTAGTTGGGATTCAACAATACAACTCTTTTGCTTTATTATCTAGATGTTTAACAAATTATCTAAAGACAATTCATGAACATACCTTCATATTCTTAGATTTATTTAGTTTACTATACTCTACATATACACATCTACAGACTTGTTGGATCTCAACTAATAAGCTGATGAAATGTTACAAATACTCTATAAAATATCTGCACTAAAATAAAGTATAACCAAATATACTTAAAAAAAGTACTTCAAGTACCGACATTTAAATGACTTATTATGCATAATGTGTCAGCCAAGATGGAGCTTCTGCTAGGCAGAATGATTAGTGACCATATTTTGCACTTACTCACTCTTTACACACTTTTGCACAAAAATCTAAAAGCACTACACACCCACAAGACACTTTTGTTTTTGCTTCCATTTTTCGCAGGTTTAAGTTAAAGATCTAGAATAATAGATTTATTTCTCTCAAATTGTGGTTGCAAATTTGTTCACATTTGTGTGAGAGAGCACTTCTACTTTTCCAGGATAATGACAGGTGTGGGATATTAAGATACTGATTAAACAGCATCAGTACTACACAGGTGTGCCTATGGGATTGTCACAATAAAAAGCCACTTTAAAATGTGCAGTTAGATCACACAACTAAATTACCCAGACGTCAGTATTTTCGAGGGAGCGAGCCATTGACATGCAGACTGCAGGAATGTCCACCAGAACTGTTGCCCATACTGAATCTTCATGTCACTACCATAAAACATCTCTAATTTCTGATGCCCCAAAATTCAGATTTGTTCTAAATATATTTGTCAACACATCTGCCAAATTTGGTGCTTTTATCACAAAAATGAACAATTTTATAGCTATGCCGCCCCATTAAATGTCATTTCCATGAATTAGGCAGTAAAGGCCTCACAACCACACAAGCTGGTTACAACAGTGACCTGCTTTCAGGTGAGGACCCTGATGAGGACAATTAACATGCAGGTGAGCTTCCTTGAGGCAGTTTCTGATTTGTGCAGAAATTCTTCTGTTGTGCCAACCAATTAATGCTTCAGCTGTTTGGGTGGTTGATCTCAGACAATCTTACAGGTGAAGACGCTGGATGTGGAGGTCCTGAGCTGGTGCGACTAAATGTGGTCTGCAGTTGTGAGGCCTATTGGATGTACTGCCAAATTCACAGACACAACACTGGAGATGTATTTTGTTAGTGAAATAAACAATCAGTTCAGGGGCAACAACACTAGTGGACATTCTTGCCAACTTAAAACCTGCAACATCAGCAGCATTATGTTGTGTGATCAAACTGCACATTTTAGAGTGGCCTTTTATTATGACCTTCCCAAGGCACACCTGTGTAGTACTGATGCTGTTGAATCAGCATCTTGATTATGTTACTAACTGCTCACTAACACAGATTTGCGACCAAATTTGGGAGGAATATATCTATTAAGTGTATTAAAAAAATTGTAGATATTTAACTAGATATTAGATAGATATATTTAGATATTCATTTAACAAGGTGGCACATTGTATGGTAGCCTCAGCCACCAGTGTATGCATATGTGTGTGAATAGGTGAATTTGACTACTAGTGTAAAAAGCACTTTGAGCGGTCAGATGACTAGAAAGGCGCTATACAAGTGCAGATCCATTTACCAAAACCTTAGCAAAAACAAGTGTTGCATTTAAAATTTGTTCAGTATAAGTTGCACTATTTGCAAAGCCACTCGTAACTATAGGTGTTAAGTATAGGGTAAGTGGTATACATTTTCCCTCTGAAAGGTAGTGACACAGCAGATGTATCTAGCAGCCACTGTAAATAGTGCAGGTACAAAGGATGGCTGTGTTTAGTTAAAATATACAAATAAATCAACTATTATTAATATTATTGATATTATTGATTAGACCTGTTTTTTTCTCTCTTGACAGACCCTCAAGCATATGGGACTAAACTGTGTGTAACCTCATTACCACAAGTATTCTCTGTATTTATGGGTCTGTCAAATGGTAGTGCTGAACAACAGCTCCCTCTGCAGGACAAAATGTGGAAGCACCACCACAAAACAAACCAATGCATTGATGACATCTAGTGTAAGACAGAGGTATTACATTAGGCATGTTTTAATTAATCCAGGCTATTGTTTTTAGGGTTTTGGAGGGTATGTATATTTTAACTGTCTTTATTAGCAGCAAGAGTGTTGTTTACAGACATGGTGACTTGTGCAAAGAAAACACAGGACACTTTAATTGTGCATAACCTTTATTTGTTACTATAGTTTTTCTATAGCATTTAGCACACCTTTGGTGGTAGAAGAGCACAAACAAAACAAGCTGACTTATCTATTTGAAAAAATATAAAGACATCTTTATTGCGAGTACTACTTTGCAAATAATACTGAGCAGCGCAGCGTCTGAAAATGAAGGCATACATAAAGCAGTAATGCAGCGTGGACACAATCATTGTTAAAATGTGACGAGTAAAAAAGAACATTCAAATTACATTAGCAACATAAAGAGAGCCTACACTGGCCCCGAATATGTGTGTTACAATGTGGAAGGCGTATCCAGTGTTAACATAAAATATAAAGATGAACAACACATAAAGCTACAATATTCTTTCATACGTCACATATACTGTGGATATTAACACATGCATACTTGTGCAGGAGGAGCGTGGTGTCTAAATTAAATAATGATTATTTAATGAACAAAGCATCACGCTTGTTCTCACCATATACCATCTTGGCAATGTCTGTAATTTCAAGTTCATCACTCTCACTATGAGGCTGCAGAGCTGAAACCTCCACATCTATAAACAGACTTTGCAAACTAACACAGTCACACATCTGCATGTGTTTTAATGCGGTAGAGCAGATAGCACCAAAGCACTGATTGAAACATGGTGCACTGACATTGGAGTCTTTTCCCAAAAATCATCCCAATCATGTTGAGTATTTGTCTTATTGCTGTCTAAGGGGAGTAGAAAAGAGACTGTCATTGAGCTGCTTTGCTGTAACCAGGTGAACCTCACATGGGGGTACAGTATACGGACGTCTCACTTCTGTTCACAGGGTATTAGTGATTAGTATCGCTAGCAGTAAAGGCAGTGTTTGCGCAGTTATTCATTACTCTAACTGAATAGCCATGTCAGCCTCCTACATACCTGTCTAGATGTCTATAGGTGAGCAAACAGGTGAGATTGTAATGTAATCCAAATTAATCTGTGGCATGATAAATCCAATCCATTCTTGTAGTGTTTGAGGGAAGAGCTCCACTTTTAATGTCAGTGTGTATAATAAAATGTAATATAAATCTATAGGAAGCATCTGTTACTCTGTAACAAAAATACAAAAACCACCACAAAATTAAGATTTATTTGGATTTAAAGTGGAAATAGACAAGTTTTCTGCTTTAACTTATCATTATGAAGCAAATGCTGATTGCACAGTGTAGTGGCTTTAGAACAGTGGTTCCCAACTGGTGGGTCACGGTCCAAAAGTGGGTAGCGGGTCCATTCTGAATGGACCGCAAGTGACTTGCTAACATGTCAAGTTTGTAAAAAACATTCTTTATTTTTAAGTACAGTGAATTTCCAGTACAGAGCTGCATTTTTGAAGTGTCGTTTTCTGCTGTAGAGTGAGTGACTAACGGACAGTCACATGACTCAACTCAACTCAACTCAACTTTATTTATAGAGCACTTTAAAAACAACCACAGCTGAAACAAAGTGCTGTACAAAAATAAAAACATAAGACAAACAATAAAAACAATAAAACAGTAAAACAAGAGCAGAGTCTCATGCTGGGTTAAAAGCCAAGAAGTAAAAATGGGTTTTAAGACTGGTTTTAAAAACGGACAGTGAGGGGGCCAGTCTAATGTGGACAGGTAAATCATTCCACAATCTGGGGGCCGCCACAGAAAAGGCTCTATCCCCTCTGAGCTTCCGCTTAGTCCTCGGTACATCCAGGAGCAGCTGATCAGCTGACCTGAGGCACCGAGCAGGAGCGTAGGGATGAAGCAGCTCAGAGAGGTAAGGTGGGGCGAGACCATTTAAAGATTTAAAAACAAATAAAAGAATCTTAAAATGAATTCTAAAGTGCACGGGCAGCCAGTGAAGGGAGGCCAGAATGGGCGTAATGTGTTCCCTCTTACGTGCTCCAGTTAGTAGCCGAGCAGTGGCGTTCTGAACCAACTGGAGACGTGCGAGGGAAGACTGGCTGACTCCAAAATAAAGTGCGTTACAGTAATCCAGCCGGGACGTGATGAAGGCATGGATTACTATTTCAAAGTGCTTTTGTGCAAGAAAAGGTTTAACCTTTGCCAGCTGCCTAAGGTGAAAGAAGCTGGACTTAACCACTGCACCAATTTGACGCTCCAATTTAAAACCACTGTCCATCTTAAAACCCAAGTTAGAAACTGTTGGCTTCACATATAGTGCCAAGGGGCCCAAATCAACAGGGGGGGTTTCACAGGAGCTATTTGGACCAAACACCATCACCTCTGTTTTCTGACAGAGACAGCAATCTAACTCGACGATATGGCCAAACACAAGTATGGCGCTAAATACATTAAGCTGCGTAGACCTTTAAGCAATGACTAAGGAGAAATCTGTGGCTGGACCAGTTGGGAATCACTGCTTAGGAATAATGACACCATCGCATGTATAGATGGTTCCCTATGAGTCTTGCTTTTACTATGCAATTCCGTCTGCCACCAGAGACGATCTTTGAGAAAAAAATAAAGGCATGATTTACAGGGGCATTGTAGTGAGGGAGGAAAGTGGGACTGATATCACAGGGCCCCAATCAGAGGGGGGCCCTCAAAAAGCCTGGATGAAAACTTTGGTTTTGTTTGCAAATTTTTATATCGAAGTAATTGCTACCATAATTAAATTAAAATTAGCTGGAAAAATTGGTTCAAAGACTGAACTTTGTATAAAAAACAGTGGTTAGACCCATCTAACCTGCAAAATGGTTTAGTCCGCTCCGCACTATTTGTCTCTAAACACAGCTAGAGCCAAGTAAGCGACTATATTCTTTAACTGCCTGGAAAATGCAAGGTTGTGCGCTTGGCATTTCTCTTGTGCCTACTCTGTGACAACTTTCAAGGGCATGGAGTCAGGTTGCGCCTGAGGTTGCTAAGCGATAATTAACCAGCACCGCATCATAGCCTACTTGCCAGAAATCCAGAGTACAGAGCTGATCTTCATCCAGGCATTGTTTTGTAAGAGTGTTTTAGGCCAAAAATATTGACAGAAGTAAAGCTCTGGGTAGCTCTCCACTTAAATGATCAACTTCTTCTCCACATTTATCACAGACTGATATATATGGAAGAAGGGAAAGATATCTGCCAGCTGTGATTGGTTGTTCCCATCACATGAAATTAAACTTTGTTTATTTATGGACACAGTTTTCATGCCCTGAAAAATAGGCGTTTGGGAGTGTGACATTGTGTACATCGAAAACAATAAATTTGAGGGTGCAAAAATGCAGCATGTGTATTTAAGCTGCCAGAGCCACAACGTACACTGTCATGTCTCTCCCCGAGAAAAGGAAATCAGGGTTTCCAACTTGAGAAGAAAGAAAGGAAGGGGAAAGAAAGCAAACTGACTTAATTTAAAGATATTTAAAATTCAAAGGGTGCGTCAGAGAGACGTGGATTGAGAGAGAAAGGGTGGGGGCCCACAGAGACTGCTTATGCATGGGGCCCTGAATTTGGTGCTACGTCCATGTTGATTTATGGCACAGAGAAAGTGCATCAACTATTGCACGGTAGTGTATCAGAGTATCAATCTAACTTCTTTGCACTTTACTTTCCTCAGTAGTGGAAATAGCAGATGGTGAAACAACCAAAGTGGTAAACAAAGTGCAGTGTGTCCAGTGTGTAGGTGGGCTCTGAGGAAAACGGAACGTAATTTGTTTGTCTTTGTGACGGTAGCGGCATTCATAATACCACTTGGAAATGCTCGTGGGGGAGAAGTTAAAAAGTTGTCTGTTTCCACTTTAAGAATATAGTTCTTTATGTCGATCAGTCCCAATTAATCTTATTTACAAGGGAGACCTGATCAAGGCAACAGATTAAAAACCTCAACACTGTTCACTGCTGCATTTGTTTGCAATGTCTTACATTTGGCATTGTCATGACTTTTTTCTCCACTGTTAATACTAGTACTGTGGAACAGTGGTGTTCAAGGTACAGTACAGTGATGACAATGAAGTCTATTACATAAAAGCTTTTACATCTCAAAGGTATGTTTTTTTTTTTTTAAAGAACAGCCTAATGCTAAATAAAATATTGATTTCATCCAGTCTTATTTATTCCCAGGAGTTTTCATGGCTTCTTCTCACTGCCTAAAAAATAAAAGTAAATAAAAGCATCCCATATAGAGTCAACCACCAACCATCAAACCACAGTGAGTCACAAATCACGTTAAGAAAGGTCCGTTGAGTTGTTACCCTGCCAGTGTGAGAATTCATGGACTCAGAAGACCCACAGCCACCGGAAGTGACATCACCAGTGACAAAAACCACGGCGCCGATTTGAACATCACACTGATCGCAGAGCAGATTGGAAGAATCCCTGTAACAAAGAGAAATGTGAGTTTAGATATAGTTTCAGTTGGTGTTTGGAGGAAACCTCAGTTACAAGCTGAACTCTACTCACTGTGATGGACCGCCATGCTGTTCTCCTTCCACGAGTTGCCCTGGTAGACCCTGCAGGTGTAGGTGAAAGGCTTCTCATCAGCCAGCGGGGCCCAGGTGAGGCGGCACAGGTTAGGAGTGACCAGGCTGACATTGCTTCTCCTGCGGTCCTCTACGGACACATAGATGACAGAGTTGGGGAAGGTGGTGCCCACCAGGCGGCTGTCCTGTCGATACTCACAGTAGGGGCCGGGGACCTGGTAGGTGGGCGGAAACTCACAGTCCACCCTGACGTTTCGCTCCAGGTAAGTAAGACACGGAAACATCTGAGGGCCGCGAGGGGCGAACAGAAACGTGGACACTGAGCTCACTGAAAGAGATGCAAACAGGATGAGAATCACACATTTTCTTTTTTAAAACATGAAATGAAGGCAGCGAAACACTGAGAAATCCTGGAGACTATTCTGCCGCAACCTGCAGAGAACTTAAACATAGGAGGAGACTTGTTTATCAGCAGCACAATGATCCCAAACATAGTAAAGAAATCTCCGGCGGCAATAACAGCCTTGGATCTTCTATGTGGATAGACGTGACATGGCCGTTTTTAAATAAAAAACATTTTATGTATGGAGCTACGCGCACGGCATGATTTTGCCAAATAGAACATGCTCCTGGATCAACATTCCAACGTTCCAGGACCAACATTGCAATCAACCAATCACAGCTTTCTGACATCATCAGTGTGCTGCTGCTGTGCTTCTTTCAAAATTCCTTTGTGCTCCTTCAGAGCTACGCTAGTTTTCCAAAAAGTTAATACAGTTAAATGTTGGCTAGCTAGCTTGTAGGTATACTATGCAAACAAGTAAGCTTGTCAATAGGCTAGAATGTTAGTGAGTTAGCTTGCTGACTAGGTTGGCTATGCTAATGAGTAAACCTGCCAATAGATGAGAATATTGGCTAGCTACCTTGATAAGTAGGTATGCTATGCTAACAAGTAAGCTTGTCAATAGGCTAGAATATTAGTGACTTAGCTTGCTAACTAGGTTGGCTATGCTAATGAGGAAACCTGCCTATAGATGAGAATATTGGCTAGCTAGCTTGATAAGTAGGTATGCTATAAAATAGGAAGCTTGTCAATAGGCTAGAATGTTAGTGAATTAGCTTGCTAACTAGGTTGGATATGCTAGTGAGTAAACCTGCCAATAGATAAAAAAAATAGTGGCTAGCTAGCTTGCTAAGTAGGTATGCTATGCTATAAAATAGTAAATTTGTCTATAGGCTAGAATGTTAGTGAATTAGCTTGCTAACTATGTTGGCTATGCTAATGAGTAAACTTGCCAATAGATAAAAATATTGGATAGCTAGCTTGCTATGTAGGTATGCTATGCTATAAAATAGTAAGCTTGTCAACAGGCTAGAATGTTAGTGAATTAGCTTGCTAACTATGTTGGCTATGCTAATGAGTAAACCTGCCAACAGATAAAAATATTGGATAGCTAGCTTGCTATGTAGGTATGCTATGCTATAAAATAGTAAGCTTGTCAATAGGCTAGAATGTTAGTGAATTAGCTTGCTAACTATGTTGGCTATGCTAATGAGTAAACCTGCCAATAGATAAAAATATTGGATAGCTAGCTTGCAACGTAGGTATGCTATGCTATAAATTAGTAAGCTTGTCAATAGGCTACAATGTTGGTGAGTTAGCTTGCTACCTTAGTAGGTCATGCTATCAAGTATCTGTTCACTAACAAAAAGTTGCAAATTCCTGCATTTACCACATTTTCCCTCCTTTTTTTTGGTTAGGTTTATTCAGGACCATCATCACGCTGATTCTGGATTATTTGTTTATGTCGACATCAACTTAACAGTGATGTCCTGGATCAATATAAGCAACTCTATCCAGGGTTAACGTGATGATGATGGCCCTGGTTCAACATGAGCACTGCAATCCTGCAAAAAAAAAAAAAAAAAGTTTTGAATAAGTTATTAAAGGTCTTCGCAACTGCAAAATGACATCATCCTTAATCTTAATGTAAATGAACAATATCTGAGTCTATTGGCAAGTTTACCTGTTAGTGTAGCCGACCTAGTTAGCAAGCTAATTGCTAACCCTGTAACTTAGAAGGTTTTTGTTCAATGTTACTGAGGTTTTTTTTAATTGTACTAACTTCAATTTAGAAACTAGCTTAGCTCAGATGAAGCACAGAAGCAGCACACTGATGATGTCAGAGGGCTGTGATTGGTTGATTGCAATCTTGGTCCTGGAATGCGATGTGGGATGTTGATCCAGGAGCATGTCGAAAATAAAATTTGATGTTAAAAAGGGAAACATTGGCACATTAAAGATTCCACTGTAAAAATAATACACAAAAATGTTTTTTTTTTATTTTATTCTGTTTTTGTTTTTTGCATTCCAATGTGCTTCTTTAATGAACATCTTTCTGACTTTTTCTTCATGTCCCTCTTTCTTCAGTGATAGTTCTTTTTTTACCCAAGCCACACTGAAAAAAGAGATTGGGAAAAAAGTGCCATCTTAAAAAACTGACCCTAAATAAAGAGTGACATAAAGAAAAAAAATCAATAGCTTGGCATTGAAAAAAAAAATGCAAAAAAATATCAAAATAAAATTTAAAAAAAAAACAACTGAAAAAAAGGAGATTGGGAAAAAAAGTGCCATCTTTTTAAAAAATTACCCTAAATAAAGAGTGACATAAAGAAAAAAAATCAATAGATTGGCATTGAAAAGAAATGCAAAAAAATAAAAATAAATAAATTAAAAATCATTATTGTCTGTGATTAATTTTACACTGGATTTCTTTCAATGCCAATATTTCCTCTTACAATGCCAAATTTTATTTTCAGTGCCCAGACTTAATGTCACTGTTTTAGTTTCATATAGTTCCCTTTCACTCCAGTTTAAAAGTTTAACTTGTCTTGGAAGTGACCACATCCCTCTGTAATAAAACCAGTATTTGTTAACCATGATGGATCTTTACTGATCACTGTGGTGAAACAGGGTAATGACACCTCTGCTGCAGTGTTACTGATTTTTTTTTCTGTTGTCATGGACAAATCTGGACATGATCCCGAATTGCCTCAGCCTACTTATCAACACAGACATTATATTACGTCTCAATTTGGCTACTAGAGCTGTGTTTTTGGCAACTATTCATCTGCTTAAAGTAACCACCCACAGTAGGCCTGTATAGATCCAACTTAAAATGGATGAGTTGGCAACCAGCACCTCAAATTTACAGTCTTAAAATAAGCAAACACAAAGGAATAACACATACTGTGCTGAGTTTGATGCGTTACCGTGATCCCACCAAAGAGGAGGAAGGCCGTGGCGAACAGGTGCAGCATGATGATAGTTGTCTGATCAATAACCTTCACAGCACCCCTGACTGGAGTTCAACATGGGACAGAGTGAGAAAGTTGCACATGCAGCCGCAGAAAACCACCACTGATTATTACAGACAGACACAAGATGCGTTCAATCTTCAGAGAAATTGCACACATGCAACCCTAACTGCACCATATATCAGGCCACAGTACCGCAGTGAAAGCGGGCCTGGATGTGCCGCTCAGCCTGCAGCCCAAATGCAGATAGGACTACGCCCATGCAGTGTCTTAGCTCTGCAGCAAACCAACGGTCTCCGCTCACATGCGCATTTTTTTTTATCCCTACTGCAGGTGAAAGAGCCGGACAGCCATGGCGACATGCCTCTGATACACGCATTTGAAAATATTAGCTCTCCTACACTGACATATCTGATCCTTATTTTCTTCCCTTTAGATGAGATAGCCGGTCTTACCTGAGATGCGGCCCCTGTCCCAACGTTGAGCTGCGCCGGTGTGCCGGTATGCGGAGCAGCAGCAGCAGCAGCAGCGCTCCGTGTTGGACTGATACACTTATTGCTCTGTACGTAGTCTAACACGCACACATAGGCTCCACTCTGTCATCCTAAAGAGACCATATCCTCATTGCACAGCAGGGATCCAAGTGCAGGGGGATTAATTTTCCTTCAGTTTATCAGATAACAAAGCTGCAGCTCTGACCGCAGATTTTATGCCCATTACCCCCTCATGTGTGGCTCCAGCTGGACGAGGAGGGGGCGTCTTAATTTGGGGATCCCTGCGTTAAAAAGTTGGCAACTGAACCTTTTATACACTTATACATAATGGTAATGAACTTGCTTTTATATGCAACTACTCGTATTCAGATTACTGGTTTTGGGGTACTGTCATATTTTGGTGCAAAAAAAAAAGAAAAAAAAAGAGTTCCCTCTGCAGGACAAAAACGGGAAGCACCACCACAGAGATGACAAATACAGCAATCAATGTTTTAGTGACATCTAGTGTAAAAAGAGAGACGTGGGAGGACATGCAAACCTGCTATGGCTGCAACATCCCTGAGTGAGAGAAAACTAAATCTAAATTTGTTGACTCCAGGGTTTGTCTTATGAAAGTTAACATAATTGACCTGTACCTCTGCAGCACTTTCTCCACTGCAATCTCATGAAGGGCAAATGATCTCCCCCACTTTGTTTGTTGTTGTTTAGTCATTGCACATGTGGGCTGCATTGCACTGTCGTTTATTTACTCTGCTATTTGCTCTGCAGCAGATATTTGTTCTCAAATGTGAATGATTTCCAGACACTAGTTCAGCATGGGACATCATGAAGAAGTTGCACATACAGCCCCAAAATGCCATCATCTGTTAGAGCTGAAGAACACAAGAAGCTTTCAGTCCACATAATAGAGACTGAGCATGGGGGATGGGGAGGTCCACTACGCAGACTGAAGCAGATGTGTTTACGTCAGAAATGTCTGAAATTGATAGCATAAAGTTCTAACAATGTATCAGCATTCTACTTTTTCAGTGTTTCTGTTTGCTGTAAATGAAGCAGTGTGTAGGTGTAGTGAAAGAACAAGCCTTTGCAGGTTTAAACAAGGACAAACTGTGTGAAACAGTGCAGTTGCATGTGCACGAATGACATCAGACATGTAAATTATGATGTATAACAATGCAAACACACGTGTGTTAGTATAGTTGATCAATGATATCAGTTATCGCTTACCTCTGTAGACCACTCAGTCTGCAGTCTGGACTACCAAACTTTCCTGCAACTTGAGAAAGTCTGCCAACAGCTGCATAATGCTTGACGACTGGTTCCTTCAAAATAAAGGCCTCTTTCACACTGGGAAAGCCTTCGGAAAATTGTGCAATCATACAATGTTTTTGTCAACCCTCACATATTGAAAATAGCTTCCTTATAAATGCAGAAATTTGAACTTTGCTGGACAGATTCTTGATCGGGAAAATGGATTTTAAAAGAAGTGACTTAATCGATATATTTGGTGCACCTCATAGTCTAATGGTGGTACTGTTTACTAGTACCAGTAGTATAGCGTTCATCACTGAGGAAGAGTAGGTTATGGCTCTGTGTTTCATCTGCAGTGTATCAGCAGCATCCAGCAGAGGAGCAGCAGGGATCACAGCTACAGAATCTCTAATGAATACTTTTGGCAGGGATCACTACACCTGCGCTCTGCTTTTGATTGTCAAAAGGGAGGAGAAGAAACAAATGTATATTTTGTTAAATGAATATTAAATAAAGCTCAGTTTAAGGTGGCACACATCCTCTGCTCTCATTGTTTGCTGTGGTTTGTGCCAGCCAGAGGGCTCTGCAACACTTCTGTCAGTGTCCTCGGAGACTGCTTCAGTATGGCAGTTGTTCAGCAACTGTCCAGGAAGGACCTTGAGAAAATGGATGAGCAGTGCAAAGAGGATACAGTGAGAGGATACAGAGGACACAGTGGGTCTGTAGCCTCAGTGGATTTGACACAGCGTTCTCAGTGTTTTTAGGCAACACAGCCAGTGTTACATCATTTTACATATATGCATATTCTTTCATATTTAGATAAACATTTGCCATATTATATATCTATTCAACTATACCATGCTCACATGCCAGGCCTGCTAACCCACTGGAGTGACACCTGACTCTGTTAATCACTGCATTTTTTTTTTATGGTTGATCACTGAGGCTCCTTAGTTGGTACTTCGCTGCCTAAAGGATCCTTATGTGTGCTATCCTGCTCAGAGTGCTGTGGTGGGTGGCTCTATCTTCTCTTCACTGAGGGCGTTTAAGTGGACATGAATAACCCATTTATGAGGCTTATCCAGGTTATGATCATATTCGGTTTCTCATAAACAGAATATGGTGTTTACAAGCTCAAACACATACGGAAAACTCCCAAAACCCGATCATAAACGTGAATAACCTGACATGCATAACCTGTTTATGATCGGGTTTTTGGAGTGTTGAGCTTGTAAACACATAATTCTGTTTATGAGAAACCTGAATATGCCAGCTGGAGTACTCTGAAAGAAACTGGGATGTATATGGGAAACATGAATAACCTGATTTCTGTGTCTTCATGTAAGCACCATATCCTGAATATGATCATAACCTGGATAAGCTGCATAAACGGGTCATTCATGTCCATGTAATCACACTCACTGTTATAGTCTTTATGTGATAACAGTTAATACTTCTGTGTCCTGCTGAGTTCAACTTGAGTTATCCCACCAGATGAGGATTGATACAGATTCTCATTTACCAACACTGGCCAAGCAGTGACTCGGGGCTACCTCAACCAATGCCAGCTCATTTTTACACATGCTAACAGTGTGAGCTGTTAAATTTAATACAGGCATTCGAGGTTCCCAGAGGATAAATCCTACTGACTTTGGTGATCACATAACTTTTTTATCTGGCTCAGCCGTGAGGTTGGCAATAAAGTGCCCCTTGAATGAGTCCTCAAACCTGTAAATTAGTTTGCGTTTTTGCAATCCAGGTTCCTTCATCTCAAAGTAGGTCTGTGGTTAGCACAAGCTTAAGAGACGGTCATGTTTTGTTCTATGACATAAAACACGTGAATTTCGAAGCTTTCTATGTGTCTTAAAAAAGGTGGTTACTGACAAGTGGCAAAATTAGACTACAGAATGTCATCACAACAGAAATAAACATGTTTACAGCCTGGTACAAAAAACAGTTTTGGTTTCTATAGCTAATTTCCCCTGAATAGTTTTTATATAACTCACCCGCTTACATTTTATTGAGGCTTAAAGTTATGAATAATTAAGGGCAGGCCTCTTTGAGTGACAGGCTCTCTGCCGATGGTGTCCTCAGCTTCTCAGTCAGATCTACCCCTCCCTCCTCCACAACGCCATCCCCTGTCCAAATATTGGTCACTTCTGGCTTCAAAAATCCAAGATGGCGGTGACCATAATTACAAACTCGAGGCTTAAGAATGGGAGGCCACAAACCAGTGGGTGACATCATAGTATAGCTACGTCCATTATTTTTACAATTCGTGGTTGGCATTGGCCTTGTGAACACATTAGTATGCTGACATTGGCCTTTAGCACCACTGTGTGAAAATGACAGGCTTCCAAATTAGCGTTTTCAAGTTATTTTAGATATGACACACTAAAACACCTCAGATCTCTTCTTTATCACCCTGTTTCAGTTGCACACATAAAAACTGTGATTCACAGCCAACATCTTGTAAGGAGAGGACAGACACAGCCATGTTACTCCACTGTGTCTCGGTTCCACCTGTCCCCTGTCCCAGTGTCTTTAATTGTTTTTAAATGTAGTGTGGACGTGCTACTACTACTACTCAGATGTGGCGCTAACAGCCCTCTTAATAGCATAATGTTGTCCCTTTTAGTCCTTTAATATAATGCAGTTATGTAGATGATACACCTATACCCTTTTTCCACTCAAATTCGCACATGTACGTGGGTTTTTTAAACACGGGAAAACCCACATAAAATAGGCCATAGACTCCTTTCCCATTGTCAGTGGACTAGAGTTGCGTACACGGTTCTGCAGCAGACGAGCACCAGCAAGCATTTCTGTTTTTTTGTGTCATGTTCGATGTCACAGCTGGCTGGAAAACAGATTAGTAAACATTAAAGCAGCATGGAGGCCAGCAAAAATGTAATGGCGGTTACTTTTTGTTTTTAATCTCACATTAGTCAGTCTCTCTTTCAAACTTGGTCAATGTTTGAGCGCTGCTTGAGTAGAGACGGACGGTGTTTTGTGATAGCGCATTAATGTACTCACCTGGGTGTTGTATTTCCATCAATGCTGAATGGAACCGGAGCTGATAAACACCAACTTATGCCTTTTCTGTATCAGTTCATGGTGTAAATGTCTTTAATTTTGTCAAAATAAAAGTCCTCTGCTACATTCATGTTCTTATTAGGGCTCAAATGCACATTTTGAATATTGAGGGAGGGGTCTTGTCCCCTGTGTTCCCCCTGAAATCTACATCTAAGCACCTATTAGCAGACTTATATGCAGTATTATATCGTCCTGTGTGTTCTTTTGTTTTCCTTTGTGGTGTTTTTCCATTTTATGCAGGTGTTAATGTGGTATGGATCTTCAATACATTAGTTTAAATGGACTATCTGAACGTTTGTGTTTAATATGTATTTATTTTAATTTATGTCTGCAAAAGTAGCAGAGAAACTGCTGACACGTCTTGTACTCGCATACTGAATGAGGAAATGTCGAACAGCTGCTGAGGTGTCTCAGCTAATCAAACGCTCATCACATCATTTTCAGTTTCCGTCCCATTCAGCATGGATCCAGTCCTTCAATATGAGGCCAGGGGTTTGTGTATTGACATGTGATCCTCTGTCCTGTGGTAAAACAGAGAGTAGGAATCGATACAAATCCGGATACAATACTGAGAAATGTCCCCAAAGTCCACTGGAGCAGCATTTTCTCCCCCCTTCTCTCTCCCCACTCCCCTCCCTCTCTGTCCCACTCCCCTCCCTCTCTCCTCTGTTTCTTCTATAAGCCGACCTCTACTGTATCTACCCCTGGCATCACACTGCAGAGCACTGAGGAAAGCTCAAACTGCATCAGACAAGGTGAGAATGATTCACTGTTATTTGCTGGATCTGAGCTATGTTAAAATATTGAACTGTGTCATGATGCACACTGCTTCTCTTTTTGTCTGGATGGAATATTAGGCTGGAGTCAGCACTAAAGCAAATGACTGAAGGCGAGAGCAGGTCTGCATCAAGCAAGCAGGGCAGAGCTGAACTGCTTTATGTATTTTCTTAACATGTTAAATGCAAGCAGGTGAAGAATCAGTGCAGGCGCTGGAGAGAAATGTGTCATTGTTGGCAATTGACCAGTGAAGTTTGCAGCTCATCTGTTTGCACCAGTGAGGCTGTATTGTGCTCAGTTATTCAGTAATATGGTACAGTGACTTTTCCACAGTCACCTCTGCAGAAGTGTGGTATTCGTGTCTGTGGAATCTGACCCTGCTCTTTACAGCACAGTCAGCGTTATTCGATTTGAAATTCAATAATGCAAAGATATGACAGCAAATTAAAGAGTCCAGCTGTTTGCTGGTGTGTAGTTACTGCCTGGTGCTAGTTTGCTGTGATTTATTCAATGTCTTTGAATCTTTCTTTGCAGGAAATTTGGGAGAATGTACTTCCTTGGCATAATTTTACTCTTCGGTAAGACACACATAATGTTAATAGAGGACAATCTTTTAATACCGGTATTTGCATATTTTCTTGTGAATAATTTTCTAATCTGAATCAGTTTTTAATTGTTAAATATCTGATCATTTCTCTGTGTTGTGCTACACATAGGCTTTGCGTCAGCCCAGAAAGTGATTCAGTTGACCTACTGCTCAATAGATGAGGACAACCTCAGGATGGACTGCAAATATGCGGTTCCCGCTGAGTCGCCAGAACCATTTTGCAAGTACACAAACGGCGAAAGACTCTTTGACACCACCGACCCAGACGAGGAGCAGCACGCCCCCTTCAAGAAGCGCGCCAAAGTCCGCATCTTCCCGGGCAACATCTGTCGCCTGCTCTTTAAAAACCTGCCCAACAGCAAGTCCAACTTCACCTGCAACATCAGGCTTCCCGACTCGGCGACGGTTTCCAAAACCTCAGTGGTTGAGAAAAGTAAGCTGCTTGTGCTTTTTGTTTACCACAGCTGTGCACATCCTGTTATTTCACAAAAAAAAAACAGAAAACATCTGAGTGACTGCCAAACAAAATGCTCCTCCTTCTGAACCTGCATTATTTTTTCTTATTGCAGAGCTCCTCCTCCCCTGCTCAGCGTGGAGTGTCCTATTACAAAGCTGCAGTGGCCTGCTGCTGACCTTGATGACACTTCCCATGCTGCTGGCAGTGGCCTGCTGCTGACCTTGATGACACTTCCCATGCTGCTGGAAATTCACTGGCTGTGAATGAGGCGCCAAACTGCTGCATACGTTAACACTGCACCCATAATCATCTGGTGACTCTCCTGAAGTTGTGTGTATGCACAAAGTGCAATGAGTTGAAGCGAATGAACGTACAGTATATATCTGGAATGTCACAGGTCTGCTAACTCTGCATCATGCACTCGATACTAAGCACACATACTACTGCATATACTCTACAGTACTCTCTCATATAAACAGTTATTGAAATGTGCAGTAGAAATCTGTTTCTGACAGACATGTCTAACAGGGTGATGAGTAACAAGCATGAATGTGACTTAATCCTTAACTGAAAGTCTATATTCTGTAATCTTTAATATCTACATTCACTAATTTTTGTGATTTTATTCAGCGTGATGAACGATACCGAGCTTTAGCCTTTAGTCTTAATAACAAGATAGCACGAACTATCTGTGTTTGACAGCAAATAAGAGGGATTTTAAAGGGAGATGAAAACTGCTCAACCATCAGGCAATTTAAATTTTCTCAGCTCAAAAGTGATGCAACGTCGCACTCCGCAATGTGACATTATTGCTGAGTATCATCACTCTTTAAGGTGAGCGATCTATTTTGCCTGACTGAAATCTGTCCCCTGTGTCTCCTTCTTGGCTGCCAGATGACGAGGGCAGACAGAGGCGACCTTGTGCCACACAGGCCCGCTACAGTGGAAGACTGTGTCGTATTAGTCGATAAGAACTGGGCAGGGCAACAACGATAGCTTTGGCGAGGGTTGAGTCTGATGACAAGCAGAGAAACAAAAACTTTTGAACTGTTTTTGACCGACTACTAATGTATGCATGAGCAATAACGTCTATACTACTCTGAGGAGACGATGTATAAAGTCCCTCTACTATCGTGACAAAGAAAACCAAAACACAAACTCAGTTTTATTTTGCCTTTCACTTGTGCCTGAGACACATGATCCATGTTCAGCCGAGGCTTGTTGTCATAAATATACAGTATGTCTCTGAAAGCTCTACGTTTAGTCAGATCCACATCGACGGTTCTATTTATACATGGACAGTGAATATGCTTTATATGGTGTAATGTTTTCTCTGATAATGTTCAAGATTTTTACTTATGTATATAGTTGAGTAGGTGGTGTGTAGTCAAAGCACAATCATTTAATTGCACTGAAAAGCACTGCTGTACTATGTACTGTATAATGACAATAAACTGAACTGAAACTTAACTGCGTCAGATTCAAACAATGCTCATTAAATTAAACCAACCAAGCAGTTAAATGTGTTCTGGCATGAACTCCAGCATGCATGTCCTCAGTTGGTATGAGCATTATGTTGAAGGTGCTGTTGGTGTCCTGTAGAGGGAAGCACTGGGTGTTAAAAAGAGGAAGGAAATGCAGGAAATGCAGGGATTACAGCCATGAGGAACCATGCCAACATTTAGACATATGCAGTAATGCAAACATAGGCGTAGATTTTGGGGAGGACGCAGGTGAAAGAAGCAGGAGGCTTTTATTTTGACAAATTTAAAGACATTTACACCTTAAATTGATGCAGAAAAGGCAAAAATTGGTGCATAGAAATTCACCAGAATGCTGGAAATTAAGAGTCAGATGATCAAAATCTTCTGGAGGAGGCCCCTGACACCCTGTTTTACATGTGTCCCCCTCAATGTTGCAATGCTGAAATAAAACTTACGCCCTTGCAGTATTGTGTCAGAGCAAGTAGTTCAGGGATTATCAGCATGTTATATGATAAAAATAAATATAACTGCGCAAACAGGCTAAAAGAATGTGTTTGTGATCTTATAATATCCTAACAACAGTTCACCTCAGTGGACAGTGTAGAAGTGGTGCAGTGGTTAGCATTGCCTCACAGCAAGAGAGTACCTGGGTGCTCTCAGGGTGGGGGAGCCCGTCTGTGTGGAGGTGGCATGTTCTCGTGTCAGTGTGAGTTTTCTCTGGGTACTCCAGCTTCCTCCCACAGTCCAAAGACATGCAGGTTAATTGGTGACTCTAAATTCGAATGTAAGTGTGAATGGGTGTCTGTCTCTGCGTGTCAGCCCTGTGATAGTCTGGTGACCTGTTCAGGGTGTACCCTGCCTCTCGCCTAGTGTCAGCTGGGATAGGCTCCCGCCCTCGTGTGACCCCTAACAGGATAAACAGTTATGAAAAGTGAATGAATGACTGAAATGCATAGTGTACAATCCTCATGAGAGCTGCAATATTGCAATGTGATGATTTGTCTGTACAGCGGAAATACTTTATTCATGTGTTCACTGTTTCATGGAGGTCTTAACAAATGATAAACCATATCGGCAAAAGTATGTGGATGCCTGTTTCGTACAACTATTAGTGGATCTTCCTTTTGGCAATACAGTGAGCCGCCCAGGGTGCCAGCCAGAGGAGGGGCACCAATGAAAACAAAAACATTTGATAAAATTATTAGTCATTCATTTACTTATTGATATTTAAAAATTGAATATAGGGAAAATAGTTGGGTGGAGAGCATTAGAGTAGAGGCAGAAGCCATCGAGGGTGCAGTACGAAAACAAGAGGATGAAATTTGCACACACCATATTTTCTTATTGTTTGTTATTTATTATTATTATTTGTTGGCTAAGATTTTCATTTTTGTTGATCTTTAGCTCTTGTTCTTGTTAGTAAAAAACACAATACTACTACTGCTTCTACTACTGGCCACAACAATTTGTAATTGACAAACATCTCAGTTGAAAAGTTTGGGTGTTAACATGCTGCCATAACAGCCTCTAAACTTCTGGGAAGGTTTTCCACAAAATGTTGGATCCTGGTTACTGAGATTTACACCTATAGTGTGTGAGTGAGCAGTCCAACTGTAAATGTGCGCCTACAGTTAGGTAGGGTAAAGGACATGTATATTTCCCTTTTAGCTAATTCCTCATGGCACAGAAAGGCTGAGGTTGCTCACAGATTTGAGTCAGCATGTTGCCTAAAAATGCATGTCCACTCTGCAGTCAGGAGGACTGTGTGACACAGACTGTAGTAATGTACTGCTGATTAGTTCGGAGGCATTTCAACAGACTGACTCATGCACCAGACTTCTATCAACTGAATTCCAACCAGGTGAATATAAACCCAAGTTTCACTTTCAAACTTCAGCATCACAGGTGCTCATGTGGTAACATCTTTACATTAATAGTGTTATTGATTGAATTAAATGAATGCAATATACATGCTTTGAAAAGAAACATATTGTAACTATTGTTGATGTTTTATATATTGTATATCTACTGTATGTGGACTAATTCATGGTGATGTTATTAACTATAAATTAATAATCACTCAACAGTCAAAATGCTTAGGATTTACTTCATTCAAGTTTATATAAACTTTGATAAAAAATATTGCACTTTGCATTTATCCATAATATCACTACTATAGTGAGTTTTAAACTAAAAATTAAAATGGCTGCCTCATATCTCATATTTTCTATGTATATTCTATGATATATTTGCATTTATCCATAATGATACATATTCAAATATCTATACTTTTTATATTTATACTGTCTAACTGCCTGTGCAATTTTTCCTACTGTGCAATATTTTACCACTTACTGTGGGTTGTGTGTTTAAAAATCCATTAACACCTATGCCTATAAAGCTTTTCAATAATGGCAGATAAAGCCAGAATTGGAACTGGATTATGATGATTTGTGTTTTTGTACAGGTATTTCTAGGGTTTGATGTTATTTATTCATTTATCTTTTTTGCGTTTTTCTGTTATTGTTACATTTGGTGTATGATGTTGATTTGTTTATGTACCATGTTGTAGGCTATATTCTATATCTTACTGTACTGTACTGTACTATACTCCACACCATGCGTGTATTTCAGTTATCCTCTGCAACCATCAATCATGGACATACACTATCTGTATAAGTGAAAGGTTTATTAGATTTTATATTTTTTTTACTTCATCATTTTTTGCACTAAATTAATTTTTCTTCTTTTTAATATTATAGAAATAAAGCCTCGTCCCAGTTAAAGGCCCAGTCCATTTTATCAGCCTGGTGTGGCTACACATTTTGACAAATAAAGGCCTGTCTCAAATAGACACCTGCTCTGGATGCCAAGCACTTCATTTTTTATATAAGTTCTTCAGATGTATAAAAGCGGGTTGTTGGCTACCTCAAATTATGTGTCCGTTCCTCAGATAACTTGTAAGTAATTCATATTCCCTCAGTCCCTAAAGGTCCTCAGATCAAAAGGTTCAAGAGGGATTTTCATAAACTTCATTCCAACTTGTGCATATTGTTTAACATGATAAAGGCAGGCAAAACCACCAACACAAGAAGATTGGCGGAAAATTGTGAATGAGATACATGATATGGAACTGTTTAACCCACAGGATGAGGACTCAAGAGGAGCGATGTTGAGAGAAATGGGAGAAATGGACAGTGTTTACATGTGAACATGTTTAAAAGTGTTTGTTCTGTTTTGGTTGTTTTGCTTAATAATATTTTATTGTCTTGTGTCTGTGTCATTGCTATGTTGCCATGTGAAGCACTCTGGGCTGCATGTTTGTATGAAAGGTGCTGTATAAATAAAATTGAGCTGAGTTAAGACAAGATGAGAGACTCAGTAACTGACTATGTCACAGGGATGAATAGCTTTTGAGCTTTTTGGGCCTTTTTATTCATTTATTGTATACTTATTTCTGTTTGTTTGTATCCTGTTTTTATCCTGTGTTAAAAAGAAAATTGACAGCTCACAGTAAATTACGGTATATTGGCTTATTGTTTTTTTTTAATCATTATTATTTCCAATACTATGACTGAGTTCATGTGATTTTACTTTGATGTATCACAGATTTTAAAAACAGAATGCCACATGATTTTGATCTATGCATGCATAGCAGTTTCACTTCTGCTGTGGTGCCAATAATAAGCAGCCACCTGAGAGGATACATTGAATTCACAGTCGAGAATTATACGCACCTGGGTGTTTACTCGACGTGAGGAAGATTTTTAAGCACTTTTTGTGAATTTTCCAGGAGTATTGTGAAGAAGAGACTCCGTGGTGAAGCAGAGAAGGACCACACTGGTCGACATGTTTGTCAGCGGGCTGGTTTCGGTGGCTTTGTTCATCGCAGCGACAGGTGAGTGATTTTAGGCATTTGCTTTTTCTTTCTTTTTTTGAGGACAATCAACGCGTTCAAATCTTTCTTGTTGCACAGTTTAACTCAACAACAGCTGTAATATCAGTAACAATTTTGACCCTAAATATTAAATAAACTGTTTTGGCTGTTGTTGGTGCTCATCGTCCTCAAACGAGCTTCAGGCCTGGTCCAGGAAACACAGTGTAGTAGTGTTTGTGTCCGCTCAGGAGCAGGAGCAGGTCAAGCTGACGTCAGAGACCATAACATATGATTCATTTTGCAGTGTACAAGTTGTAGGATATTTAAAACGTTTACTGTAATGTCTAGTTAAACTTAAATGACAGCAGAAAATGTGCTTCGCCCTGAGGGTTGACGCAGCTGTAAAACCAGTAACCACTAAAAAGTGGAAGATAAGAGTTACTAGTTCCTCCTCTTTTGTCACAATTGCATTGAAACTTGATCATAAATGTGGGAAAATGCTCTACAAACACAAATGCTATCACTATTTCCTCATTCTGGTTATAATTAATATTACTGTACATATTGAACAGAAGTAGGTCCAGTGAGGTTAGATCAATAAACTCAAGAAGAAGAAGATGTTCCTCTTAGATCCCTGAGGGGAAATTCAGATTTTCACTCTCTTGTCAAACACACACAGGCCCATAATACACACACATGCACAAGCAGGACTTACATACATTAAATGGAGAGATGTCAGAGCGAGGGGGCTGCCCATGGACGAACGCCACAAGCATTTTGGGGTTTGGTGTCTTGCTCAAAGACACATCCGCAGTGCTCAGGAGGTGAACCGGCACCTCTTCAGCTACTAGTCCACACTCCATATTTGATCTTAACAGGGACTTTAATCTGCAACTAGAGCTGCACGATATGACCTCAAATCAATATCACGATTAACGGAACATTTTACCTCGATTACAATTAATGAACGGTTGTTTTGTGTTTGTTTTTGCCCTCATAGTTCACTGACAAGATTTGTACTTTAAATATGCTCAACTGTTAAATCTGGGATGTTTTTTGCTAATGAAAGAGTGTGTATCTTATCTTTGTGATTTTAAAATAATTGCATGAGACACACACAGATGAACATATTGTGTAGCCTCTGTAAATGCTTGTGTTATCGAGAGCTGCTTTGTGGAGGTGTTTGTCGCTTGGTGTTTGTCCATCTTTCTTTTTTGAGCCGTTCACTGTTCATATTCGGTAACGTGATCGTGTTCAAGGTGCTGAAACAGATTGGCGGTATTACCTTTGGTCACTGAAACGGCTTTTCCGCAGTGTTTACATTTGATTTTCACAGCGTCTCCAGTTGAACAATGTCAGATTGGCCGTTGTTACGTGCAGGTTAACATCCAGATGCTTGAGTTGAATGTGGTTGTGCATTGCCCCAGTCGAGTGATTATATGCCAGTTTTTCCCGACACAGCCTACACGCTACCTTATTGTCATTTTCCAAATCAAAGTGCTGCCAAACTGTGCTGGTTTTGCGAGAGGACATCTTTCCAATTTCCCACCGTGCTGTTTTAAAATTTCAGTCTACTCGAGCATTACCGCGGGGAGAGGGCCTACTGTCTCACTGCTTTGTAGCTCCCACTAGTGGCCGGCAGCTGCATGACAGTTAAGCGGCCTTGTACATGAATAAAATACTAATTGGTTTAACCGACTAATATTTCTGCTGCCGACTAGCAAGGGGGCGGATGTTTAATGGTTTAGACAGCTTGTGTGTTTCTTTACTGAACCCGCTTGTTTTGAGCAGCACATCGTGGCGTTTCCTAGCAGTGTTTGTGGCACCGATCCTGGTTGTTGTTTACAGTACCGTCCCTGCTTTTCTAGCACTTTTTGTGTCACTGAATGTGGATGTTTTTAAGCCAAAACCTGATTTTTTCCCTAACCATAACCAAGTGGTTTTTGTGTCTCAATCTAACCACACCTTCACCACTGTGTTGTTGAGAAACACAAAGTTTCAACATATCAGCAGCTGCTACAAAATAATAATACAAATGTAATGTATGGTGGTTTGCAGAAACATACAATGCAAACAGTGGGTTGTAGTTTACTACAATGGAAGATGAAAAAATCTTGTAAGTAATCACGTTTTAGGAGCTTGGACTAGTAAATATTTGGCATTTTTGCATAAAATTATACATAAACATTATAAAATGTTTGTATAGCCCACTGTAATATCTGTTCACCATTGCAAATTACAGTGATGTGTTATAGTGACAGCATGTTATCAAACTTCAAAGTCTATTTATGTGTTTTATTTCAATCTCTGTTTGTCCAGGTGTGAGTGGCTATACAGTCACCAGCAACAACAAAAATGTGCGAGTGAAAGAGAATGAAGGTGAGTCCTGAAATTAAAAAGAAAAGAATGTAGTTGAGCTTTTGTAAGCCTAAATTATATGTCCCAGAGTGATTGTGCTTCCACTTTTCCTTTCACTCTGTTCTAAGGAGCAAATATGGGAAGGTTGGCTTTGTTTCGTTTCTCAATATGAGACTATTTGCCGTGCAGGAATCCTGCTCACAGTCTTACATTCTCGCTGTGCAGAAGATATCATCTTTCCAGTCTTGTTATGTTGGTGACGTTATGTCATGCGACTGTAGTGTAGTTTGTTTATAGCCTAACGTTAGCTATTTACTTCTGGTGATTGCATTTAGACTTCAGTAATCATGACAGTGGTGTTTATTTCTGGAGATTATCTTGTTAAAAAAAGGTGTAAGTATCATAAATGTTTGTTTGTCACAAAGCTTCATTTCGGCAATAATCCAAAACCCAATGGAAAAATCCCGTAGGCTTTTGATGAGGGAATCAAAGTCTCGGCCTTCAAAAAAAAGGTCATTCCTGGTGTTGTACTGTATTTGGTGCTGCATATTCTCCACCAGTTTCTTGCATCTCCTTTTTGTTAAGTTTAACATGACGAAAGCTTGTGTCAAATATCCTGTGATCATTTTCCATAATTTTCCATATTTAGTTATAAATTTGCGTGGTTGAATGTTCCTGTTGGGAAGTTTGCGGAGGACTTAAAAATGCTGACGGATATCCTTGTAGCTTAGCAACCCCCTTGAGAATTTTGCAGGCTTTTTTAAGGGTGATTGTTGCGTCCTAAAATGCCTGATTCACGGCAGCTTTTCCTCAAAACAAAGGAATATTTCAGACAGCTATTTCCAAACAGATGCATAGGAGAAAGATGTGAAGAATAAAACTTGTAGAAAAGACTCCTGCACACTGTCTAACTTGCAAAAATAATTATTTTAATACTGCAACGTTTCGGTGACCAGACCTTCATCAGGCAAACCCTGATGCCTGATGAAGGTCTGGTCACTGAAACGGCCTGAGGGAGTTCAATGAGAGTTTTTGTTTTTTAAATCTTCAAGATCATGCAGAACTGGACTAATAATTTCAGAACTGTATATATTTTGATAATACCTTTTTATTTCGTGTAACATAAGTGTAACTGTGAACTCTGTTATTTCAGGGGCCGACCTTACGTGCTCTCATTCAGCGGACTTTGGTTCCAATCCCAGAGTTGAGTGGAAATTTAAGGACCCAAAAGGCTCACAGGCGTATGTGGTCTTTAATTCTAAACTAACATGTAAGTACATTAACAATCTCTGCGACTGTCTTTTTGTAGCATGTTGACAATGTTTTTTTCTCACCAAAGAAGTCTTTGATCCTGTGTCTGTCTCTCTGTTGGTTAAAGTAATATCTCAAAAAACTACATTAAAATATTTTAATGAAATTTGGTGGACATTTCCATGGCAGCCTACAGTGTAAGAAGAGGCAAAAACAGACTAAATTGCAATGCACACATTGAAGTAGCTGACGGGATTGTATTTCAGTGGAGTTGTACCCTGTATGATTTATTGTTTCAACCAGTCTTAAAAAAGGTTATCTTTTCTAAAATTCATGTACCATTTTTGTTCTTGTTCTTGTGTCCTATACTGTATGACAGGGGTCATTAACTACATTTGTCCAAGGGCCAGAATTTATTTTTATATACCTTAGCAATATCTAAGCCAGTATGACTCTTGCATTTGCAGATTCACTCATCCTGAAGAAGGCTAGCAGCATTAAGAACCTTGCCCAAGGGTCCACACTGGATATGTGTTGCCTGGGATCAAACCTCTGATCCTCCGCATCAAACTCAGTAGTCTTAACCACTAGTGATCAGCTAGATCAATCCTACAATATCTTCAATATCGTTGAATTTGGTTAAAAATATTGTGATATTTGATTTTCTCCATATCACCCCACCCTAGCTTCACCCTACTGTAGCTCCCTATGTGATGATCGTCTGTCACACTGTGATGCAGATCCAGATTCACATTCAGAGTCTCCAAACATTTTCTGTTACTAGAGAACAAATTCAGAGGACTGGGCAGCTTTAGCAGAGGTATGTGCTCTGAATGCTTTTGAGTCTGTTATGTAATGCTGCCACTCTTTCACAGCGCCGTACGCCAACCGAGTGACAATGTACGGTGATAATCTGAGATTCACCAAAGTGACCCGCAAGGATAATGGAGTGTACGACTGTGAGGTGTCCGGCAGCAGCAGCGGCCAGTTTGGGGAAGTCAGAGTGACCCTGACTGTTCTGGGTGAGCATCCTTTATAATTACACTCTGCAAACACATCTCTTCAAGTATAATCCACCATGACTCTCATTCCTGCCATAAAATAACTCTACTACTACTTATTTGTCTGAAGTTTATGTGCTGCAGTGGAAGTTGTGTATTCCTGCACATGTTGAGAATGAAACTGAATGTTATGTCCCGCAGTGCCTCCGTCTCAGCCCCTGTGTAGGATCCCTTCCTCAGTGACGACGGGCAAGTCAGCCCTGTTGTCCTGCCACGACAGCGATGGCTCACCTCCACCCAAATACAGGTGGTTCAGAAACAACGTCCTTCTGCCTCCCGAACCAAGCAAGATTGCGGCCTTCAGAAATGCCACCTACAAGCTAAATGCAGACAATGGCAACCTGGTGAGCCACAACTTATTACTTTGCACCATTCGAACTGTGACAGTTGTCAGTGGACTTTAAAATTAAACATATACCTCCTCTGCCTGTTCAGGAGTTTGCTGCTGCATCCAAAGTGGACTCCGGTCAGTACAGCTGTGAGGCTTTCAACGACGCTGGTCCTCCACAGCGCTGTAGAGCTGTGAAAATGGAAGTTCGTAAGTACTCCTCTCACTGTAGTAATATTGAAACTAGTTTCAGCTGGCGTGGTTTGCTGCATGCCAGCTCTTAAAGGGAAAGTTCTGTTTTTTACAGCCTGGACCTTATTTCTGTCATTAAATACGGTTGTTTACTCACCCAGATAAGTTTGGTGTCATTTGGAGTCCTATGGGAGATATTTAGATCCGCGAGAGCCGCGTACATCCATATAGTGGGAATGATCGGGTCAGTATAAATGACCCGGATGATGATGACAAGAAACTCTAGCGATTCATAAAAACATATTGGTGAAATGAACGAGTTTCGCGGCAGATAATGTGTTATTTAGAGCCTCATTGTCGGTGCCCCGATCATTCCCACTATATGGATGTACGCGGCTCTCGCGGATCTAAATATCTTCCGTAGGACTCCAAATGACACCAAACTTATCTGGGTGAGTAAACAACCGTATTTAATGCCAGAAATAAGATCCAGGTTGTAAAAAACAGAACTTTCCCTTTAAAGGATAGTCAACAGGTTTGGCTGCATTGAAGGAACCAATACAAACTGCAATACAAACATTAAGATACAATCTTTATTTTCAATGTCCCCTTGATTGTTTGGGTGTTGCATCAGTTTTACAGTTTCATTTTCAGTTATCACACTGCAGTCTTCGTTATTCAGCTAATGAATCTCAAAATGCTCCTCCTTCTGAACCTGCATTATTTTTTCTTATTGCAGAGCTCCTCCTCCCCTGCTCAGCATGGAGTGTCCTATTACAAAGCTGCAGTGGCCTGCTGCTGACCTTGATGACACTTCCCATGCTGCTTGAAATTCACTGGCTGTGAATGAGGCGCCAAACTGCTGCATACGTTAACACAGCACCCATAATCATCTGGTGACTCTCCTGAAGTTGTGTGTATGCACAAAGTGTAATGAGTTAATATGAGGGGCCGTACAAGACATATTTCATTCTCACCCTCTCACACACATACATTCTCCTTACACATACATATATTTTCGCTCTCATATTTATACAGTTTCACTCAAACATTCATATATTTTTACTCTCATATTTATATATTTGAACACACACACTGATACATTTTTCTCTCATATTCATTTATTTTATGCACACATTCATACACTTTGCTCTCATGCACATGCAATCATATATACATTTAATACTATAAGTAATATATGTATGTAAAAGGAAAATGTATGTATGTTGAAAGAGAATATATGTATGTAAGAGAAGAATGTATGCATGTGTGAGTGAGAGTATAGTGGAAACGGAAGGAGTATAGTGGAAACGGAAGGCAGTCCATTTATCGTCTACTTACTCCGGTACAGTAGGTGGCGGTATACACCTAATGAGCAATGGTTGCAATGCGCCATAAAACCAAACGAAGAAGAAGAATTTATCGCGTGTTGATTGGCTGAGAAGGATGTTATTGCTGTGGGTCTGCTGTGGTGAAACTACAATGTTCTGAAGATGGACTACAAAAAGCACACGATGAGAACGTATGGGGCGTACGTTCTCATCGTGTTGTTTCATGCAGGATATATAAACGTGGACAACACGGTGAAAGATATTGTTTAATTACTAAGGTCGGAATTGAATTAAAAAAAGGAATATAGGCTACCAGCCACAAACTGAAACGAAATTGTCACATTGAGAATGTTTGCTCACACTCACCCATCTGAATCCCAAGTAGTAAAAT